>NW_027279632.1:242500-642500 GCF_046629955.1 Centroberyx affinis
ACATGATTGTTTACAGGCACATATACTGTATATATATTTATTTACTTGATTCATACCAGGCCTATGCAGTAGATAAAATATTCAACACTGAACTGAACTGTGCTGTCAACGGAGTTGGAGATTTGTGATTATGCGTTATCAGCTTGTATGGTAACTGTTCGTTAGCCTTAAAATAGATCAAACAGTTGCCCAAACAAATCCACTGCTGAAGAACGCCTTGTATACTATTATATAATTTCCCAAAAGAGATTTCCTTGCTTTTGGCTTTGGGCTAATCAATCATACATGTTTTCTAATGGACCTCACACTGCATTATTTTTTATGTTAAGTTTGAGGGGTAGGCTAAACTTCCCGCCCATGTATTCTCAAAGAAAGCTTAACATAATGGTTTAATCCCTGACTTTATGTGCACTCAAACTGTATAACAGCTGAGAAACTAGTCTAGTAAAGTTGCTGCAAAGATTGCCAAAATTGTATGACTGCCATAAGTGTACACAGTAATTACTGTATTAATCCCCTTTATTTAAAGGGCCAACACATGGAGGGCAAGGTCTATTTATCAGATGTAAAAAATAGTTTGCTTTGTACAACTGCTTTGATTAAATACATAATTAGAAGCTTCATAATAACAGAAAAACAACAAAGACATTGCAAGACCAATGTGGTTTGAAATACCAAAGAGGTTTGAAAAACAAATCAACAGGCATTACAAAATAACTAATCTAGTACACTGTATCTACATGCATTGGAATAGAATAGAATAGAATAGAATAAAATAGAATAGAATAGACCTTGTTTTGTATATGGAAATATTCAAGCAATATATTCTTTCTAATGTGTGATGTGCAGGGTCATCACCACACTTGCAGGTTCATGTGCAAAGGTTTCTCATGGATTTTGACTACTGTACATTAAGCAGTGGCAGACTCTGACGATATCTGGCATCCATATTTGATACCAAACTAATTACAAGAGTGCATTGATTATAGACATTGACATTGTGGCATCTTATGACATGACATGTCCAAGATTGCATATTTTTAAACAGCCATAGATGTGGGCAAGTATGGATTTTCTCCCTATTGTTGGCTTCAATGTGAAATGCTTCCATTTGTACACCAGAAATTAATTCACAAATGTTGCAGATCTTGCTCTTCAATTGTCTGCAGTCCTGCTAATCTGGGTCATACTTTAGTACTCTCAGCCAGCCAAAGAGCCAGCTGGCAGTTCATAATCTGTTAGGAGGACAAAAGTTAAAAAAAATGTATTCATTTCTTAATCTCATTTTCTTTATCTTTTTTCATCTAATTCCCTCACTGCACTAAATCCAATTTTGCTGCTTTCATTGTCAGTAGAGGATGTATTGTTTTGCTTTGTAGATCAACTTCATCTTTTCTGCTGTCATGATTTGGATGCTGTACTGCTGATTCATTGTTTATCTCCTTTTCATGGTTTGATCTGTTGAAAAGGAGGATGAGTAAATAGTGGAAGAAGATAGATTCCTGATCTGTGGGATAGTTATTCACAAATCAAACAATATGATTATTCAGCCTTTTTTTCTAGGTAGTCACATTATTCATGGGAACTCACCTTGAAAATGCATTGTATTAGTCTGAAAATAAATACGTACCGTGAATACTTCTAGACAATTTCAGTTTCAGTTTGAAAACTAAATTCTGGGAAAGTCAGACGGTACCCTAAATTGTTACCATGGTCAATTGTTTGGTGCAGGGTCTTAATTCCTAACAAATTAAAACAGCCATAATAGAATGTGATTTTAAGCCTGGTGTGTGATCCCTGTCACATTTGCCTGGTCCCTCGCATGAAAACACACTTTTTCCACCCTCAGGCTTTGGGTGCTTGGAATTTGAATTTTGTAATTGAAGAATTAATGGCGTCAGTAATCAAGCAATTAATCAGTAGTTACTGTAATAGCCTGTGTATTCATAAGTGAGGAGGGCAGAATAGGCTATGTTGAACATGTAGAACTAGAAAACACTGTAATCCCACAACAGCATTCAGTCCTGCAGCGTACTTATTCTCAGTGTTGTTTCTATTCTACTGAAGGAGGAGGTTGCAAAATTGGGGAAATCATATTATATTTCAGCACATAGTTATTTCTTAAGTATGTCTATCAATTTTGGATACAATTTGGATTGTCTGATATTCAAGCATGTCTTCAATATTTGCAAGATTCTGTTCTTTTCCCAATATTTGCCACTACCATCACACCATAGCAAAACTGAAATAAATAAATAACCATGACAATGAAATGATTCTGCTTTATTTTCAACAACCTTTTTGCTTTTTTTTTATCTTGGTTGTTCAAATCTGATTTGCTGATGCCTTTATGAATTCATTTTTTGCATCAGGGCTATTTTAATTTATCTCCTTTACTTGTCATTCTTGAATTTCACAATTTCAGTTTTTTCATTTTGAGTTCTCTTGCTTCACATTCTCGTCACATACTTGCCTTTGAGCAACTGTGAGTTGCAATCAGAAGTTTCTAGAGATCTTGACTCGATTGAAGGACTGGTCGGTGGCAAGCTTCCCTATTATTTATGTCCCCCCAGTCTCAAATATAAATCACACAACACAACAGTCATAGCTGCTTTTCTTTCTTCCATCCTTCCTGCTGCAGAGATAGAGCACAGAAGTTGGCGGCTACATTGTGATTTTGTTTTATGTGAGTGAGATTGAGAGTGCAAGCAGTACCCAGAAACAGAAATGGATATAAGACACATCACCAAGGTTGTAATCGTTTTGTGTGTGTGTGTGTGTGTGTGTGTACGTACGCATGCTTGTGTGCATGCGTGTGCTGATGTATTGAATTTAGTGGCCTTTGTTGTTAAATTATGCATCTATCTATTCTTTATTGATTTTTTCTGGTCACAACAGAGAAAGAAATCTCAAGCAGATGTTTAAGTGAAAACATTCAAATTACACACTCTGACCAAGCAAAGAATTCAAGCACTCATTATTGACCTGAACATATTGAGGAACATCAAATGCTATAAATATCGACTAAATATTGTTTGTTTTTCAGAGCATTTTAATGCTAATAATTTTAAGTGAAATGTCTGGATCTCAAAGTGCCATAGATTATATTCATTACACCTTTAGATTCAATCCCTAACATATCTCTCCTTTCTTTTTTCTCTTTTCATTCCAGTGTACCCAAATCCTCTTTCCAAAGAGTGGAAGACCAGTCAATGAATTATGAATGTTAAACAAGATGACCTCCTCTCGGCAGCAGCAGACGATGAGAGGTCCTAGGTTGAACCGGGCCTTGTCCGACCCTTTGTTTGTGCTGCTCCTGGCCCTCCAGCTGCTGGTGGTGGCAGGGCTGGTACGTGCTCAGACGTGCCCCTCTGTCTGCTCCTGTAGTAACCAGTTCAGTAAGGTCATTTGCACACGCCGGGGCCTGCGGGATGTCCCTGATGGCATCTCCACCAACACACGCTACCTGAATCTGCAGGAAAATCTCATTCAGGTCATTAAGGTGGACAGCTTCAAGCACCTGAGACATCTGGAGATCCTGCAGCTGAGTAAAAACCACATCCGCAACATTGAGCTGGGGGCCTTCAATGGACTGGCCAGCCTCAATACCTTGGAGCTCTTTGATAACCGCCTCACCACCATCCCTAACGGGGCATTTGAGTACCTCTCCAAACTGAAGGAGCTTTGGCTGAGGAATAACCCCATAGAGAGCATCCCTTCCTATGCTTTCAACAGAGTGCCCTCATTACGGAGGTTGGACCTTGGGGAGCTCAAACGCCTTTCCTACATATCTGAGGGGGCCTTTGAAGGGCTGAGCAATCTGCGCTACCTAAATCTCGGCATGTGCAATCTGAAGGAAATTCCCAACCTTATCCCCCTAGTGAAGTTGGATGAACTGGAGATGTCGGGGAACCAGCTATCTGTCATCCGGCCTGGCTCCTTCAAAGGGCTCATCCACTTGCAGAAGTTATGGATGATGCATGCCCAGATCCAGACCATAGAGAGGAACTCCTTTGATGACCTGCAGTCGCTAGTGGAGCTCAATCTGGCCCACAACAACCTCACCCTATTGCCCCATGATCTCTTCACTCCCTTACATCACCTGGAGAGGGTGCACTTACACCACAACCCATGGAATTGTAACTGTGACATCCTCTGGCTAAGCTGGTGGCTCAAGGAGATGGTTCCAGCCAACACCAGCTGCTGCGCCCGCTGCAGCTCACCCACCAGCCACAAGGGGCGCTACATTGGCGAGCTGGACCAGAACTACTTTCACTGTTATGCTCCTGTTATTGTGGAGCCTCCGGCAGACCTAAATGTGACCGAGGGGAGTGCTGCGGAGTTGAAATGCAGAGCCAGCTCCCTGACCTCGGTGAGCTGGATTACACCTAATGGTTCCATCATGACACATGGTGCGTACAAGGTCAGAATCTCTGTGCTGAATGATGGCACGCTGAATTTCACCAATGTTACCATGCAGGACACAGGCACTTATACCTGCATGGTGAGTAATTCTGCAGGCAACACCACAGCATCTGCCACACTCAATGTGTCCTCTACAGAGAACAGCAGTTTCAGCTACTTTACCACAGTGACCGTGGAGACCATAGAAACACCGCATAATGAGGGCTTCACCACTGTGCAGCAGAAGGTGGGCCCCACCCCCTCTGGTTCATGGGAGTCTGTTTCATCCACCTCGACGACTACCACCACAGTCCGGACCCCGCTCTCCACCCGCGCCACAGAGAAGACTTACACCATCCCCGTCACAGAGCTGGGTGGAGAGGGCTCCCTTAATGGATTGGACGAGGTAATGAAGACAACCAAGATCATTATCGGCTGCTTTGTGGCAATCACCCTCATGGCAGCTGTCATGCTGATCATCTTCTACAAGATGCGCAAACAACACCACCAGCAGAACCACCACGCACCCACGCGCACCATCGAGATCATCAATGTGGACGAGGACTGTGTAACGGGAGGGCCAGGCATGGAGGGCCACCTGACTCTGCCCCCACTGGACCATGAGCACCTCAACCACTATAATACCTATAAGACTGCATACAACCACGCCACTATCAACTCCATACACAGCTCAGCGCACGAACCTTTGTTAATCCGGGCCAGCTCAAAAGACAATGTACAAGAGACCCAGATCTAATACTTTTTTCATAATGAGACATTATAAAGCTGAAGAAATTACCTAAGGACATTATTGACATTTGGTTGTGAGGACAGAGGCTGAGACAAGGTGGCACAGACTGACGTGTGTTTGGGTAATCAATGGTCGGTGATGTTTCTTCAATGACTTTGGGAACTAGGGTATGTCTACTGTTTCAAAAAGTGTCTTTACAAAACAGAAGTTATTTATTTAAGAAAAAAAAACTATTGTGGTTAAATCAAGAAAAAACTGTATTCTGCAATTATTTTTTCAGCACTTAATTCATTAATGTTTTTTTTTATTCCTTTCATTTGACAGGATTGGTTTACTAATATGCTTTCAAACTCTGTGTGAACACATCTGTCAAAGAAAAACTCCTGAAGTAAATTATTTTTATGATATACAGCAGATTCTGGCTGCTACGAGATAGTAACCTTTTTTCCCTGTGTATCAAAGAAATCTAGAGCACATTAGTGACTTTCTCTAGCCATGAATTAACTGATGAATTTTTTTGTGACCTATTTGAGATGAATTAAAAGCTTGTTCATTATCTGAGAGTGAGCAACAGAACTCTCAGTGATGAAATTTGATAATAATTCAATATTTTATTAAACCTGTCACACACACACACATTAAACACAGATGCTCTCTCGGCTCTGCCATCAATAGACCAAGGATCTTAAATGAGGGGAATATGACCTAAGTTCTACTACTGTAAAAATGAGGCCAACTATTAGAACTACATATCAGTTAATTTAAGTTCTATTGAGTATCTATGAAAGAAAATATCATCCGTCTTTGTGTTTCTATTCTACATCCATCATATAATTTTATCCCTCATCTCTTGTTTTGATTCATGTTTTCAGCTTCACAGCGATGACTTGTGATTATTATAAAAAAAGATGTCATTTACTAGCATAAATGCACGTCCTGATCTTTGAAGGACATGATACAGGAGCAATGTTGATGGCTACATTAGAATCAACAGGGACTGCAATTTGAAAATGGGTGGGGGGGCATAATGTGGATAAATGGGCTATAAGGAACAAATGTCTTCTGAAAAACATTAGATGTTCTTAACTTGTGGCAAAATTACCCATACCCAAAAAGTGTTCCATGTATCATGGCGTTACCTGTACCTTTAAAGGGTGCTTTGTACTGTTGCATATGAAGATGATTGCTATGAAGCTACCTTTTCTCATGCTGTGACCCCTTACCTCATATATAGTACTGCAACACTGGACGCAGGCAGAAGCAGACTGATTAGCTGAAGAAAGAGCTTAAACCCTTTATACAGCTATCTGAGCACATTGCCTGTCATCTGTGTGCCACATTCACACATGGGCAGTGCATGGCAGCCCCAGATTCACACCATGCCCCTGCCAACCACAGGACTTGGCCCAGAGGAGAGAGTGCCAGGGCTTATGCTGGGAGAGGCTTTATAGGGGTGAACGTGTGGGACTGGGCATCAACCAGATGTTGAGGTTGCACCTGCATCTCCCTCCTCTCCCTCAGCCACAACACAATTTCCATTTTAATTGATGTGCCCATGGGCTTTGGATGGACGCAGTGTTGCAGGCACCCATACCCTGGAAACCATTTCAAAGTCCCCACAGTAAAAAATGGCACCGCAAATCCAGAGGTTAGGCAAGTGTTCGTCAGATCCAAGGCTTAGAGAGATACTCCAGGTGTTTCTTTAGAGATTAAGTGCAGTTTTTGCTCTTTCCCTCTACTCAACCCATATAGTCAAATATACAAAAAGGACTCATGACACTCCTGCTTAATTCAGTTTTGCCTTTATTACACAGAGAAAATATCTTGTATGCATACAATGAGAAATTAGCTCTTCACAAAAAAGATATGGTGTCAAATACTCAATATGTCACTATGGATACCATTGACCTTGACCTAAAAGGCAGACACTTCCCCATAGCTTAATGCTTTAACAGTTTTCAAGTAGTGAAGAAAATAGAGATAGCTGTTTGTCTCAATATCTGATGACTAGAGTATAAAAGGCGAATGAAATACAATAACTAGGCTAATGCTGTAAGAGAGACAATTGATTACCCCATTGGATCTTGACTATTGTACCCTCTGGACACTACTCATCCCATAATTGCACTTCTGTGGAGTTTGGCACATTTGTAAACCATAGAATGACCTGGGTGTGTGTCATTTAGTCTGTGTTTGAGTTTCTAGTGGTGGGATGTGGAGTTCTACTCAGTTTAAGTAAGAGAGTGTGACCATCTTCCCTTTTTGCCTTTAGTTGGAGGTAAATCATCGGAAAATTTTAATGTTAAATTTGTTGCATTTTAGTCAAGCTGTCTCATGTATGTAAGATATCTAAATATTTTTGGTCAAAATATTCTTTTTTCACATAATTTTCTTTTTTTCTCTGAGAGGGAATGCTGTTCTAGTGGTAGATTTATATAAAATACATTTTGAGAATAAAACAAAACAAAAACAAAAACTTTTTAAATTTTGATTTTACATGTGCCAACAACCTGTTCTAAAAGTGAAAAAGAGAAACATGCTGTAAAAGAATAAGAAATTGATTTTCATGTAAGCATTCTTTCATGACCTTTAAAAGATATGAAGATCGATTATAGAAACCAGAGTTTGTAGTTCATACACAAAATATGGTTAAAATAAACTATTGTTGTTTTTCTGTATTGTCTGATTCTTATTTCCATCCAGTGACTCAAGGGGATTGATAGAAATATAGTGGTACAACATTGGGAGCTGTTGGAAAGTTGGATATACGGTAAGACAGTAAGAGGCAAAATCAGTACAGTATGTTATGATGTTAAAATGTATTTTCCCCCTGTTTCACTTGTGCCATATTCCAGTATGTTACAAATTAATAGAAAAAGTGATTCTATGGTAAGTACAAAGCAGGCATATAAACTGTATACCACAACATAATTAATCTGAGTGTGATGAAAACATGAACTGAGTTGTGTAATACAGAAAACACAATATAAATTATTATTAACACCACTTAAAAAGATAATTAAAGAACAACAGAAGGACAGAGAAAATGTATTGTATGTTTGGCAACTGGATTGCCTGAGCTCTACGCCTACAGCTTTTTTAAATTTCACAATATTTATGTGGTAACTAAACTACATTAATAATGAATGGAAAATGACACCCTTCACTACCATTAGCGGTGTTTCACAGCATTGTTTTCAGTCTCAACTGAAGTTTGTGCAATGTAATAAGTTAAAAATGAACTTATATGACTTCATGTACACACAATGTAGTTCCTATTACATTTACAGTATCTATACTTACAAATACACAGTGCTCAAGCTGCCTTATAACTTGATATTACAAGTGATAGTGAAAGTACTTAGTAATATGCTGAGTCTTGATACAATGCCTCGTAAGCTTGTGAGTTTCTAACTCTCCGTAAAGTATTCTAACTATTAAGACTTGAAAATGGTTTAATATTACTAATGGCTATTAATTCATGAAATAGAAAATAGTTAAATTAGAAAACCCAATGGTTTTGTTTTGTGTGACACACAACTCCTTTGTTTGTTTACATCATGCATTTCCCTTATTTTTTTTTGCTTATGGCTAGAGATAAAGATTTAAACAGCAAACTCCCTGTGAAAAAGCTGTAAGCTTCACCAAGCAAATGTTACTGTTTGAACCTGTGAGGAATGTCCACACAGCACATTGTGCTGATAGCTTGGTAGCTACCTAAGCCATTTTTCTCAGGTTTTGAAAACAGCATTCAGAAGCTGGTCTATGGATCTTGCTCTTTCTTGGCTACACCCAGCAGTTTTCATATCTTATTGTTTGAAATGCACAAACTGCCTAAGTTCTACTACTGTAAAAATGAGACCAATTATTAGAAGTACATATCAATTAATTTAAGTTCTATTGAGTATCTATGAAAGAAAATATCATCCGTCTTTGTGTTTCTATTCCACATCCATCATATCAACTGCCAAACTTAAAGCCCTTTTTCAGTTTACACTTTGAAACAAACATAAAAAACATCTAATGTGCAATAATGTATACTATAGCAATCAATCAATCAATCAATCAGGCATTACATAGATACATGACACTCTCATTACATATCTTAATTCATTTCAACATTTTTGCACAGTTGTGTCATGCTCATTATCCACGCACATCCAGTCATCCTATATTCTGTTAGCTGAAGGACTGCTTGTAATACTGTGTCAGTAAAATGTCATGCCATTGTGATCTTAGTCTGAGCAGATTTCATTACAAGATAAACAAGGTGATTACAGTATTTCTATTGTTATATTTCTCCATCATCACCATTCATGACCCGTTGTTCCAGTTAGTAAACTGGGATTGTGATCATCATGTGGTCAAGTCATTTCACAAAGCATTAGCAAACATTAAAGAACAGTCCTTTTATGTTAAGGATGGTGATAAGTGATGAAGGACTGGTTGAAAAGAAGACTCCAAACGTGTCATGATGCAGTTGCTTGACGCTCCAAAAACATGATGTGATTGGAAGATGGGCTGGGAATCAACAGGAATTTATGGGACATGTTCATTACTGAGAGATACATGCTAGAATACCTGTACCCACTTACGGTTTTTTGAACACCAGCAAATGTACTTTTATACCATAACAGTGAAAATAATTATGACTACTTTAAGATTTTTTGTCTCTGATAATGAGAACTGCTCTACACTGTCTAAAATGAACCGGTGACCATATTTCTGGTTTTCAATAAATCCTGTCCTCGTATAAAAAATGGCCTGATTAGCTAGATGAGGTGACAGTAGGCGTAATAGGGGCAACAGTATTAAGAGTTCTTAGCACATCTACTTGCAAATCAGCTTTAGGCATTGTGCGTGGATTAAGCATACACAGCACTGTATACATTTTAAATGAGTTAGCAATTTCAGGCAAAAGCACTGATTATGCACAGTAATTGGTACATCAAACACATGACATTTCCTCAACAGTAACAAAGGAACTTTTTTACGTCGTTGCAAAGCCTAATTTGGACTTTTATTAAGGCACAAATTCTTAAAACCCACCAGTTTGTTGTAAAAGTGTAATTTTTTTATATGTAACATTTATGAAAATCTATTAAACTCTATAAAGCTTCTAATGACTGCCTTTTATAAGTAAGGGATATGGTTGAGTTCACCATCAAATGGATACTGAAACTCTACCTACATTCATGTTGAATAGATTCAATTTGGTTTGGTTTAGTTTGCACAGATTACAGGATCAGTTATCATTTGCAACATAAGCAAACGAAAGAGCCTGTTATCTAAAAGGCAATCTGAAAGGCAACCAAGTAGCTTGCAAGAAGAAATGTAGCATGCTTTACATGTTACTGCATGCACAAATAGAATTCAACAAAAACAAAAATCCTCCTGTCAGTTGCTTTCCACTTTCCTTAATTCAAAATTAAGGAAAGTGGTAAGAACAAAATAGAAAAGGATCTTTTTCACAAAAATTGATGGCCAGTGTGTTGTATGTAACAAAACACATATCAATCAGCAGTCAGGCCCCTTTGTGATCGTATTATAAAAGACTTTCTATAGCTAAATACATGTTGAAGGCTTTAGTCAGCATCATCCATATTGTCAGCCATCTACCTTAATTTTACTGCAGTGAGCTTCACTGCTCTTACCAGAAGCCATTGATTTTCTCATTGCCTGGGACGCTGGATGCTTCTCTCCCCTTGGCCTACAACAACTCATCTCAGACCTTAGGATGTGCCAACATACTTCACACAAGGTGGTTAATATGTAGCATGTGCCTGTGCATGTATGGGCGTGTGTGTGTGTGTTCAGCGTAGCAATATTGATATTCAAATCAGTGTATGATGTCATCTGGTGACTTGTAGTGACTTTTTGAGCAGCCAATAGCTAAATACAATTAATTCACCCCTGTTACACAACTCCGTCACCAGCTGATAAACAAGCCCAAGCACACAGACTATTTCTTGAGGGAGCATTGCTTTACAGTGTATGATGCCAACTGGTCTGCTCTTTCAAGGTAAAGTGTGTGACAGGTTGGTTTTCATAATAGTTGCCTATTCAAAACACACAGCCCAGGGCCCGTTCCACTGGCTTCTCACTAATGCACCATTAAACTCCTCATTTTCTCCTTTATTCTGCTCCTGGGGTAAATTAACGGGTGCATAATGCCAGCGCATTGTTTGGCATGCTCATGTTCTTCTTCTGTGTATAATATTTTAGTTAGACATTAACTGAAAAAAAGTCTAGCCGTGCTCAACGTAGGTGATTATTTCCTCTCTTCTCACATCACTGGCTAAAATATCTATGAATCATCCTCTGCATGGAAGCATTTCACACACTAATACTGAAAGTGTCTTAGTCAGCTCCCAGGCAAGATTGCTCATCAGAAGGGATAAGACAATCTTTCACGATGAATCTCTGTCACTCATCGGTTTAGATGCTGTGTCACACAAGGCGCTGATTTGTATTACAATTACATCACAAAATCAATACCCTTTGTCCTTCAGTGTACACATAAATCCTCTGTGTCATTTATATTTATCAATTAATCAATCAGGTAATCAACGACAATTGATTATATCTCCCTAAATCAGGCTCCCTCTCTCTCTCTCTACCATTTAACCCCAAAACTTGCCATACTTATTCAACTTCTTTCTTTTATTAATGTAATTTAATAAGCATTAAGGGGGACAGCAAACACACACCATCTCTTACACATTGCTGGGCTTTGGCAAAGAAAATCTTGTAGATGAAAAGATGAAAGCCGCACACTCATTTAACATTAAAGGGAGTAAGGAGTGAAGGGTGGAGAGGAAGCTGACTCCAAATCACCTCTGACATGGACCGTGGCAATGTCCTTGGCTTACAAGAGAAGAAAGAGAAGTTAATAAAGGAGAAGATAGTTCATGAGATTAAAAGTCATTAATTTTATTTTAAGTGGGTAAGTAGCTCATCACAGTGACACTTATCAAGCTAGCTAATGTCTGTATAAAGCTTATCTTGTAAACTATCCATACCATGGCACAGCACATCTGGAACATTTGCAACTGATTGTTTGAAAATTCAACACAAGGGAAAAAAAAACACAAACACAGTCTATTCAGACCAATTAGTTCTCAGTGTGACTGGAGCTCAACACAGCTTGGGACTCTCACATCTGTCCTCCATGCCTCCTCCAATTATTTAACCCAGTGGCAAAATTGTGTACCCTATCTTGTCAAAATTGCATCATGCAAAATCATGGAAATCAGTGCACCATGTATATTACATTAAAAAAAAGACAGGTCATGACAAGTTTGTAGCTACTGTCTGGCTTGTAGCTAGTGTGGATATTTTATTAACTTCTCCAACAGCCCATTACAGTCGCTGAAAACTGGAAAACTACACTTTACGCCAAATCACACTAATGTTACAAAAAGATCAGGTACAGACAGATTCCTGAGAAACATGTTTGTAGGGTGAAGGTCATTCTGTAACTCAGTAGACACAAACGTCATATTTCATAATTTGTAATAATGCTTAATCATGTTTATGGTAAACCCACAGTTAGGCCTAGCTGCAACACTAGAACAGGAATGAACATAATTTCATTCCACTGCAGTTGCCTTGCTTTTACCACAAAATTACATCAATTGATTTACTATGAAGAGATGCAGCTAGTAAAACAATAGAGTAAAACACTATATTTATTATTACATGATGACTATTCTAACCCAGTTCAGTGACATCATCTCTGGTCTTTGCTGCTTGTGCATGTTGCATGTCCTTTGCATTGCTGATAAAGTGATTAAAAAACACTTATCTCTCTCTCACTCTCTTCTCTCTCGCTCTGTCTTTCTCTGCAGCCAAATCTCTCCCTCCAGCTTACTCCTTCTGGGCCATGTTGTCTCAAGTTTCCGTTCCACTTCATCTCCTTTTCGAGCATTTGCTTCTACCAGTAATAATTGCCCTAGACAAAATCCTTTTAAATGCATAGATCTGTGAAAAGTGTCGAGATAAAGGCTACTGGTGTTGGAGTCAAGCCCCATGTCCAGGATGCTTGCAAAACTAATTTTGCAGCATTCCTGTAAAAGCTTGACTTATGTCCAAGCCCACCATATTCCTCACTGTGGATGGAATTTGAAAGCTTACATTTGCATGTCGAAATCACAGAAACAGAACATGGTATGATAGCAAATGCATCTCCTAAACAATTAACAATTAACAATTAATATAACCCCTAAAACTGTCCACAATCAGATGGGGCTAAATAATGATGACAACAACATAAGAAAAGAACGACCAAGTGCGGCCTTATAAATGATGCACATCTGAAACAATGTTTTTTGTTTTGACTTTCAAGGGAGGAAACACGTTAGAATGAATGGAAATTTTGTTTTCAACTTGATTATTAAGTCTGAATGCCTGAATTATGTCGAATGCAATGCCAAGCACTGCGTTATCTGGGATTGGTTTATCCCATAACCAATCACAAAACTGCTTCTTCAGTTTGTCTGACGTCACTGCTGAGCGACACGACATCCATCACTGGCTTTGGCTGCGTCAACTGCCAACATGAACACCTGCCGACTGCCGCTTATGCTGCGGAAAGTTTACTTGTAAAAGGCAAGTTGCAAATACAACTCTAGTTTGTGATCATAACAAGCAGAACAATTTAGGGAACCCACTGTGAGATTACAACAATGATCAGCAGTCCAAATGAAATTATTCCAAATCCAGATTTAGTTATGAACCTGAAATGTTTTATGTATTGTGAATGTTACTGTTTTATTAATTAATTGTACATGTCACACATATGAATTTTGAGCACTGTCATCTATACAAAGTTTGTATGGAATTAAACTAAATAGCTAACGAAATAGCTGGACTGGTGTGTGTGTGTGTGTGTGTGTGTGTGTGTGTAGGTGTGTGTGTTGCAATATGTAGCAAGTAAAGCTGTTTCACACTGAGGACAATTTTTGTTTGCAGACTTATTGTTTTGCTAGGCAATGACTTGAACACTCATGCAACATTTAGAAATTTGAAACCAGCTCAAATGTGTACATTTTTAATGAAGGTTTAAAATATACATTTTTCCACACCACACTGGTGAACATATGTATGTAGAAAATGTGAACGGATCAGAAATAACAAATCGGCAGGTACGGGTGTATGTGGGTGGATTGCCTCTGAGTAGATGACTTTATAACACCTTTCCTTTTGTCTTTACTCAAGGTCACCATGACCCAGCAGTGCCACCTTCCATTGAGTGTGTGTGTTTGAGTGTGTATGTATGCGTGTGGTGTGAATGTGTGACAGCCTTTCAACGTTTGTGTCTCTCTCTGTGTGTGCATGCTTATGAGTTTCTGCGTGTGCATGCGTTTGTGTTTTTGCATGCATGCTCACCCCACAGGGAGAGATACAGGGACATTTAGTCATCTCAGACAGGCAGGCAGCTGTAGAATCATGCTGCTAGATTAATACTCCGACTTGGATGTATCTCTCAGCCCACAGCACCACTGTGATTGCTGGCTCTGCTGTTCATTTGCTGGAGTAAGACGGCAACTCGTTCCATCAGCGCAGAACACAGTACATGTAATAAATCAACACGGTCTCATGGCAGTTCGTGAAATAGTCACGAAAATTTAATCTATTGATTCGTGTACATGGACACGATTTTTCATTTTTTTCGTGAAATGAACACGACCTAAATACAACTTTTTTCCGTGAAATGAACACGACCTAAAAAACATGCCTCCACCACGACCTGAATTAAGTTCCTCAACCACGAATTTGAAAACGTACGTTTTGGCAAATAAAGCAACTTGTGTTACGGTTATGGTTAGGCAACTAAAACAACTTGGTTAAGGTTAGAGAAATGGTTTGGTCATGGTTAAATAAGAAAAACATTCGTTAAAAATGTTAATGTGGCTTACAGTTGAAATGAACTGTGAACACGCTGGAAATCAACCCCCCGTCGTCAGCATCGAAGGCAGACGTATACGCCCATCCACCACCCCGACCTTACTGGCCACCATTTTATTTCAATGCCACGCTACTTCCTGAGTCACGACTGACAGAAAATAAAATGTGTTGCAGGCACGAAAGATACTTCCAATTGAAATACATTAGTTTGAAAGTTGTGCTGAGTGTCACGAAAAAAATGGAAAAATCGTGTCCATGTACATGAATCAATAGATTAAATTTTGTGACTATTTCACAAACTGCTGTGAGACCGGGTTGAATAAATAGCAATGAATTACACAGAGCATGATTGTGCATCTGTGTCTGAAATGTTTTTCATACCCAGACCTCTGAGGTCATCTGGGACCAGTCTGTTAGTTGTTCCCAGGGTGAAAACTAAATCAGGTGAAGCTGCTTTTAGTAATTATGCTCCCAATTACCGGAATAAACTTCCAGAAGCACTGAGATGTGCTCCCACTGTCAGCTCTTTTAAAAGTCGACTCAAAACAATCCTTTTCTCTGTGGCCTTCTGCTAAATCATCTGTATTTAGATGTAACAGGTGTTATCTTTATTTCTTTTATTTATGTTTTACCTATTTTATACAAAATTATTCATCAATTGGCGTCACGAACAGGATCCCAACAGGAGTCTAGAGGAACTCTGGTGAGTAATTTATCCGCTCTGACAGGATCCTCAAAACTGTTGTTGAGAATTGAAGGATTTCTTGAAGTTTATAATTGTGATTGTTTAGATGATCTGTGTATTGTTCTACAGGAACATTTACAAGTCCTATAGGGGCTGTGGGGCCTGCCTATAGGGTGAGGTAAGACCACTGGAAAGACTCTAGGCTCCTTCGAAGAATCCTTCAAGATCTCATCTAAATTGATTTCCTTTTGAGAGGAAAAATTTAGTCACTCTCAGAGAAGTTGTACTGGCTGACCAGAGGTGTCACCAGTGTGAGAGTGACTGCTCAACATCTTTCTTTCTTTAATTTTTAATGTCATTTTATGTATTTTTTCTGTTTTATGTGAAGCACATTGTATTTGCCTTGTGTATGAAATGTGCTACATAAATAAAGTTTGCCTTGCCTTCATTTTCTTTTTGATTCTTTATAAAGTTACAGCCTTGTAGCCTTTATCCCTGGTATTTTGATTCTGTATTTTCACTTGTTTACAATTTATCCTGTCATTAACAACACAGCTACTTCTTTTTCTTACAGCTTCCTCTATATTAAACACCTACGCATTAAACATATCTGCTGTAAACTGAAGGGATGCTTTCTATTTTATATGCTCTTATTATTATTTATCAGGCACACAGTGGGAAGGGTATAAGCTCTCAAGAAACAGCTTACTGGCATTGGTTCAGATCTAGATTGTATTTAGCTAACCAAAGAGTAAAAAACTAAACATCCTTACTGACCTTTACTATACAGACCTTTACTGATCCATTTTAGTCCATTTATAACAGTGATAAAAAATGAAATCTCTTTTTTCATCACAAATTTCTGTCATAACTTAAATATAATGAACATAATGATATACACTATGTGCTTTTATGAACACAGAACAGTTGTCCTTAAACACTACAGATGTTTAGGTGTTTTCCAGGCGAGAAAAAAAAAGTTTTGTAGACAAACATGCAAATATTGATTCTGTAGTTGGCTTAAAAAATGAAAATTGTGAGATTGTTGGGATTTACTTACCATCAGTTTGTATGTGTGTGTGTGCATTCTTGTGTGTACACATTAGGGCTGCACGATATATTGTTTCAGCATCGCAATGTGCGCATGTGCAATAGTCACATTGCAGGACGCGCAATGTCAAGTAAGGCAAATTAACTCAAACACGTCATGCTACAACTTTTTTGCTACTTGATACAAAAGGAAAACTCACAAGGTTCTCATTTTCCATGACTAATCTACAAGAAAAGTCCGTCTGATATTACATAATTTAGTCCGATTTAATGGTTCTTGGGTACACGGAGTTTGATCAGTTCCCAGTGTGCTCTGGTGAAGGGGTGCACTTCATCAATTTATCAAACAGCCAAAGCAGGCCCCACTAGTCGCCTACCACAACCTGAAAATGAGCGCTGCCTGTTTTGGTTGTTTGACAAACTGATCAAGTGCACACCTTCCCTTCACCAGAGCACATAGCGAACTGATCACTGTGCATGCAGAGTCTGCATATCACCTGCCTGTAAACATGCACGCGACGGCTACTGACACAGATAATGTCGCCTGGATGCTAGGCAGGCGTTCAGTTACGCGAGGCGGCTTTTGAGTGTGCGTGTATTCCCGTTATCAGCGGCACCTCGTCCCGGTGCTGGTTAAAAGTTAAAAAGTTAGTCACAGGGCTGGTCCGTGCCCTAATGTAAGAAACGCTTAACACACACAACACACACAAAACTTGCAGTATCCAGATCTATCTGTACTTACATGCCGGCATATAGATAAATCTGTTTGTTGCTTGAGTTTGAGAGTTTTACCATCCTCAGCCGTGCTGGGAGGCCTGTTTATCTTCCACCACGCAGATTAAGCATACATTTGAACATCGTTAGAAATGGTAGATTACATGTAAATAACAGAACTGCGACACACAAGTCCATTTGTAAAGTTTATTAAGAAACGTGTTGTTTTTTCCCAAATACCTCTCCACCTGTTCTCTCTCCACTCCTTGTAGTGGAGTAGTCCAAGCTGATTTCTGGAGGGGTGGCAGAGGGCTGAACCAAGTGTGGTAGAAGTAGGAGGGGGGTTTGTTTTGTAAGAAGAGGATAGACTTTTAAAGTACCCAAATGATGAAAATTATGATTGTTAATTGTATATCTGTACATGAATAACACACTGCATGTATCTGGTGAAATTTCCTGTATTTTTTCATATCGCAATATATATCGCAGAAAAAAAAGATATCGCAATGTCAGTTTTTTCCAATATCGTGCAGCCCTAGTACACATGTATATCTTTCATGATTCCCTTGAGTTAATTGGAGTTTGTAGACTGAAGGACAGTGGAGGCACAGCAACACACACGCACACACACACACACACACACACACACAATGATACATGGGAGGGGATGGGATTAATTTTCTGAAATGTTGGTTAATTGATGATTAATTTCTTGTTACATGCTTTGGCAAAATTCTTTGTTTGTAAACTGTCATGCCAGTAAAGCACATTGAATTGAATTGACTGATGTCTATATGTGCATCGATTTCTGTACAACTGACCTGGACATATCGCTATCACTTTTTTGAAAACGTGATTTTGTCCCTAACACTTTTCGCTTCATTTTTTCACAGCAAAATTTGCCCACTAGGTGGTGTTTCAACCTTCGGGCCAATCACAGTGCTTAAAAACAGAAAACTCCACCCAGCCGGGATACATTTAACAAATGCACAATCAAATGACAGGTGCAGATAGTTCAATCTGAGCTGCGGAGCTGCCAGACATTTGGTCGTATTTTCAACTCAAAGTGAATGATGAAACAATGTGTTCAAGTGAATTTAACTTGTAAACAGACAGATGTGTCATTGTCATTTTCCTTGGCAATTTTTTTGAACTGGCTAGATAACACATTATCCATCTTTGTAATGAAATGACTGGCAGTCTGTTCGCTTGCTAGCTAGCATGGCAAGGAGAGTGAAGGAATATATTGTTGTTTGATTGACTGTAACATTAGCTAAATATGTTTCAGTGGTGGATCATATATTATCTTTGAGTTTATTGTCATTTAAAAATCACGTAACTTATGAATGCAATAAAAATATGTTCCAGATGAAGTTGGGTAAAATTACTTGGATCACAAAAAAGATCTTCAATAGTAGAGGCGCCACAAGTCATGCCAAATAATGTAAAAATGTACAAAATTGCATGTAGTGAGGGAACAAAAAACATCCAGGGGAGGACGCCCACACCCCCCACCTTCAATGTCCCTACCACTTCTAAAATGAAATGACGCCCTTGGGTTTCTAGATTGTCTGTTTGTCTTTCTCTCTTTCCATCTATTTTTCTCCCTCTTTCTCACTCCCCCCCCCCTCCCTTTCCTTCACCAGCATCTGTCTTCCTGTGGTTTCCTGCCACCTGGTCCAAGACAGATAAGGCTGCCTCCGATCTCTTCCTGCGAACCACTAAGGTCCTCTGTTTGTTCAACAGTTGTTACACATCTGGACCGCAGTAGAGTGCAAAGGCGACTTCACACATCCAAGACAAACACAAGTGAAACTCATGGATGCGACACATGGAAAGCCTAATTAACCCCCAATGACAGGAGGGCTGCAACAAAATGAATGCATTGTTGATGCTGTATTCCTCTTTTCTGTGTACCATTACAGATAGAATACAACAGTATTTGGCTTTAAAGATTGTGTCTTCAATGACACATTTTCTGCAACATGTTAATAATTAATTAATTAATTAATAATTAAATAGATATTGTTTTTCCACAAGGCTCCTGTCATATTAGAACAGGAACAGATGAGTCTCTCCACTTTTGATTACAGAAGAATACTGTGTGATTGTGCCTTAACCCTTTGGATAAAAACACAGTAATCAACCTTGAGTCAGCCACATGACTCTGACAGGCTTAAAGATTGCAGAAATAAATATAAATTGCATTAAAAGTTATATTTCCCACAGTCTTCCTTGATTGATTCCTTGAACACTATTTTAAGTATAACCAACACATCTATTGATAAATTAATTCTTAATTGCATTATGTATAATGCAGTGCATTGAAATTTAATGAAATTAAACATTTCAATAAAGTGAGTATACATTCAATAAAGTAATTTCAATAAAAGTGAGTAGGCTTTTGGGTTTACAGTGTTAATCCAAAATTGGAATACAGCATCACCTCAGGCTCCAAAGTCATCCAACTAAGTGATTGTTAATGTTTAATTTATGCAAGAGATATTTTTCATAGACCCCAACAGGGCCGGCATGGGGTTTTAAGCCATGGCAGCAGTGTTCAGGGCTGGTTTGGCCATTTGAACAGGTGTAAAAGAAAAAAATATGCAGGGAAGGAGAATCACAAGCAGCACGTCTAGACTTTGGACTTGACTATGAGTAGGGAGGGCACTTCAGTGGAAGCCTATCTGGTAAAGAGGGGAAAGAAGCTTCAAGGTTACTATTATGGCTGGAAAGAGATAGGAATTGTTAATGGCCGCAGAATCAAGGGAAGAAGAGTTGCTTGAGAGAGGGTTTCCAGGGTTTTCCCCGCATTGACCCGTAATTCCCAATAAGTCAGTCAAGTCAAAAGAGCAGGGCTGGGAGGATTCGGAGGTCAGGTAGCCAAGAAAAGAAAAGAACAGTGGGTAAAAACCTAGAGTGATATAGCCAAGGGCTGCTTGGAGGAGTGAATGGGAAGCTGTTAACAGACGTAATAAGAGTGCTTGGTAGGATTAAAGCAACAGTTCAGAGGAAGTTAGATAAAATGGGAGATACTATTTATGATTATGTGGGCCATTCACAAAAGTGTGATTCTTTCTAATAAAGGCATACTATATTATTCTTTTGTTAGAAATAATTATTTCAGTGGGTGTGATTTGGATCACACAAGAATGTTTTGACGTCAGCACATTTCATGCTGATTAAATGATTGTCATAATATTTCATTGTAAAAAGGCAGCAGATATCCTCATATCTGGAGCCCCATGCTGGCCTTGTAAATTGGATTTTGCAGTGGATCTATAAACATCTTCCACATAGACACATCTCAACTCATCTAAACTTTTCACCACCAGCAAGGAGTGTCAAACCAAAAGAAGCCTTGAGTGATTGGTTAGCAATCTGATTGCACTTATCCAGTCCAGGTGTAAATGCACTCAAAAAGCCCTGGGGACAGAAGTGTAAATTGAAATGTTTCTCTACATACGTAATCTCTATACTTCTCCCAAAACATTACGTAACATTACAGTTAAAAAAATAGGCCTACATTAAGAAAGACAAATTTGCATATTGCGAGGGAAAGCGTAGGGGTTAGGGTTAATCCTGATCCACATCCAGATACATCTGGATACAAGTCCCGTGTAATGCAAGGTCTACGATCGTTTCTGCTATGTATCTGGAACTAGTGTGACCAGCTGGATGAAGAAATACAAAATAGAGAGAATATTTTTAAACGCACATCAATCAATTGATGCATTACTCAGTGCATGGCTATAACTGAGCACTATTCAATCTATATATAAATAACTAGATTTATGTGTGCCTGTCAGTAAATCTATAAAATAGCTAATTATTCTATTCTACTCTAGTTTGGTCAACAATACATCCACTGCAACTCTCTAGGTAGTAGTTTTAGACAGATTTGTTTTTCACTATAGTAAGTACTTTTTTTCTTACAAATTATCTTTATTCTAGTTGATAGCTGGAATAGAAGAGGATCATTTTAACACCAACATTGCATTTTGGCATGCCTGGATACATCTCTGTATATAATTATTCTCCCAAACTGAACATCCGCTTCAAGTTCCCTTGAGTTGTATATGCACAGGTATGCATGACAGGATTATTAGAAAAAGAGAGAGAGGGCAAAAGAGAGAAGGGAGGGAGAGAGGAAGAGAGAAAGAGTGCTAGTGAACTTGTTTTGTTTTTTAGTGTTACTATATGTCCTTATTCAAGTTGATACAAGTTGATTTCAGTGTAAACAAGAACTTTTGTTAACAATGACAGTACAATACATAGTATGTTGAAATCATGACTTAAAACTCTCAAAATATGAAGGGTTTCTTCCAAAAAGGCCACATTGTTGGAAAAATACTGCTACCAAAATATTCACTTCTTAATATTGGGAAAATACAGTTGATTACACCCTTGCAAAGTATTAGTATTTTGTGAGCAAAAGCCTCAAGATAGCCAATACCTTCAATAATATTCCATAGTGAGTTTGACTTTTATGTGGGCAATCATTTTGTCAGAGAAAGGGTCAAATTGTTTACATGTTGGATATATAATTCTGGAATTAAACTGTTGAGTTGTTCTCATACAGCTGTGGTCAGGGTGATGGCGGTCACGTCTCGTGGCCAACATACTCATGATGTTTGTTTTCCGCTTAAGATCCCCTCATCAGTAAAACCCTGTTCTGAAGCAGATAGAACAAAACAAACAACTTCACTGGAATCCTTCTCCATTGTAAATAAATACAAACATGAATCAAAGGAGCTGTGTTTGAAAAAGCTGTGCACCAATAGCGAACATGATCGCAGGCTTCCCTCAAGGACCTTTGATGATATGATACAAGTCTTTGACAAAAGATTCACCATGCCAACAGGTAGGTAGGGAGGCTAATGCTCTGTCACACAAATAGAAGACCAACTTGGAGGAATGTTCTGGATGCTTCATGAACCAGAGACCCAACATTTCTATCCACTGGCAGCTTCTGCTTGCCTTCTGTCTGTAGGCAAAACTGAAACTATTTGAATTTGAATTGGTCAATTGGGTCAGTGCCTGAAAAAAAGAGTTGTGTGGAGCAGACAAGGGTACTTAAAATTAAGAGGCAAGAAGAAAAAGTCTGCTTTGTTGTGTTTTGTTGTGGCAGCAAGTTTCCAGAGTTGAAAATTACGAATCAATCCTGTACTGTTTGCACTGGTTATCTGCAATTTCCAAGTAAAGCGCATTGAGCTGGCTCATTTTTTAAAAGCACTGACAATTACCGCAAACACACAATCAATGCAAGAGCTGGCAGCACCAAGCCTGTATGTTGGTAAAGCAGGTAAGTGACAACCCCTCATTAGCTGCCATTAGTGGAAGTCAGACGAAGGGACAGATTTACCAGTACCACAAATTTCCCTCTGGTTTTAGTTATTTTTTCCCATGTTACTGCTGGTTACATTTGAAGAAAACAAAAAAACAGAAACAGATTAGGAACTTATTACACTGTATTTCTAATAAAATATTCTCAATCATGGAAACATTCCTTCATTGCTTCATCAGCACGTGGAAGAGAGGCTCTTACATCCTAATATGCTGTTTTTCACCAGTAACAAACTGCCATCACAGATGTGAAAGACAAATTCATCAATGTTTACACACTCACAATCATCTTGTTTCCTCACTCAGATTATGAAAATAATTCAAGATGTTTACATATGCAGAGAATTTTTTTTTTCAATTAATATTCTTTTTTTTTATGCAAGCTCTTCTTGCACACTCTGACTAATTGAATGCAATAGCCCCCTCCCCCAGGTTACAACTCAGTCGTTTCCATCCTGTCACAAACTAATGTATTTCATGTTGCCCCCATGCAACTTTCCTCCAAGTATTCAAGTACAGTATTCAAGTGCTGAAACTCACAAGCAAGTACACTATGTATTGTGCTATTCATTTGTGAAGTTTACAAACTTTACGGGTGGTAAAATGTGGATTTGTGGATTTCAAAGCAGAATCATCAAAGACTTCAGCCCGCTGTAAAATCTGCCACAGAAAAATCTCAGAAGGACTTCAAATTATAACAGACACCTGTCACAGGTGCACACTGAAAAGTAAGATGTTAGCTAACTTTAGATGTGCAAACGTTATTCCTAAATGTAATTACAATGCATAATTCTATGGTATTAATTTGTCAAGTTGAGTAGAGACAGACTGAAATTCAGGGAAGAACAGAGAGAGAAAAATAAGTGTCCAGTGTCCCTGTCACATCTGTCTAAAATGAGTCGGGGATTTGTAGACTGACTCAACTGTGTTGTAAATTTGTGGCATATACTCACATTGTTACAGAGTCTATTGTAGACGTGAAAGGCCTTTAATGTAGAAAAAAAGCGTACTTAATAAATACAGGATTCTTAGTGCTTCATTGATACTGTAACGAGTCACACATTATGCTTCACCTGCATCTTCCTAGCTTTCACTAGTAATTATTTAGCAACCACTAGTAATCACTTAGCAACCACCTGATGGCACCACAGACAGTATTATATAACGCTAAAGATGCCGGCATCGTCAGCGTAATGGCTGACCTTACACTAGATGATATTTGAAGCGATTTCACAGTTTTAGACAAATTTCGGAGTCGGAATAAAGTCGGAATAAAATCATGGCAGTTGCTGCGCACTCCCCTCACCACTGTTGTTTGGCGGAAAACTCAGTCACAGCTGTCTTAATGCAGTCTTTTTCTTGTCTTGACCGTTACGACAAAATCAAAGATGCGTGTTTAATATTATCTTAAGTCTTTAGTCTTGGCTCAAAAGGCGTGTGATGGTCAACGACGCGATTTATAATGTTACACTGTTAACAGCCAATAGCTGTTCTGTCTTTGGCTGACATCAGCACCTGTAGTGACAGGTGACAAGGCTCTACAGACAGACAGAGCAGTAGACATGGCAATGTGTGGATTGTTGTGTGTGTGTAGATGGTAGAGGAGGGGGATGTTGTAGCTTCATTCACACTCAAACATCACAGTCCATTATCAATGTTTTGAGCCTGTGTAATCGTTCACATGCACTGAATCTCTGAAAAATCCTGCTGGAATCTTTTAATATGTGATGCTGTATGATTCTCAGTCTTAACAGAATCTTAAAATGTGAGCACCGCTAGGACTAGAAACTCATGTCATGAGACAAATTGTTGTTAAATGTGAGAGTGTGTCAGAATAAATGTCTTCTAATATATGCTAGGCATAAGACATGTCATCAGCAAAACAGTCCAATCGATGCAGCTTTGTTTGCATCGTAAAGAAAATCTGTCACTTTCAGATTCAGACGAACTAGGTTATTTATGACAACTGATCCAAGTGGGGGCAACAGAACCTGTGCAACTTACAATAATTTGAAATAACATTTTAATAAAATGATATTCCCAGATGTTACCATCAGCTCCTTACTGTGGAGTGAATGCATGAGATCACGTGTATGGGACTGCCATAAGCCAGACTTGTCTTGAATGTTGGGTATCTTACTGTTTTGTGAATGGATGGTGCATGCTTACAAGCATTCTTAAGTGGAAAAAATATGTTTTTCTGTGACAACAGTGTCCTTTGGAACACACTTTAACACTCCATGTTGTATACACTTCATCAGTGTTGCTAAATGAAATGTCAGAACTTTAGATACAGAAGATGTCCCATTCAAAGAGATAGGAGTCTTGTCTTGTTAGTCACAGACTAACTGCACAGGAGGCGTTATGAAGATGGTGCCAGAGTACCGACTTCTCTTAAAGGGACTTTGATGGCACCCTTGCAATTAACTAATAATCCCCTAGCAACCACATAGTAACACTCTAGCAACCACCTAGTAACACCCTAGCAACCACCTAGTAACACCCTAGCAACCAACAGTAATTTTATTTATTTATTTTTATTTGTTTATTTTGATAGGGACAGAGCACGTTAATGAACATCAGCATAAAAATACAAGATGTAAACATGCCGGAGTTAGCAAAAATGCTAATTTACATCCGTAGTCCCTAGGCAGGTAGTAATCACCTAGCAACCACCTGGTAACACCCTACTGACCACCTAGTAACACCAACTACTACTAGTGCTGTTACTACTACTTCTCATACTATTACTACTTCAAATACTTCAACTACTATTAGTACTTCAACTGTTTAAAAGACTACTGTTTAGAAAACTACATTACAAACTATTTCATACTACCTATAGCAAGCACACAAATTTTCTTCAGAAAATGTAATAAAAATAGTGTTTTACATGAATGCATGTACTATGAAAGCCTTTAGCATTATACATAAAAAAAAATCTGGCCCAAGATGCCTATTGGGCCAGTCAGATGGTAACAGTTACACTAGAATATATTCAATGTTTGGATGGATATGTAAAATAAAAACACCTCCTATGGGTATTGTCCCATAGGAGGGCCCTATGTAAGGCTTTCTGCACATACAGTACATATTGTAAATAATTGAATAAGACTTGTGCATATTGGACTGACTTCAAATGGAAGACATGAATCACTGCTTATCTTAATAATGAAATAATTTGTTTGCTAATGCCACACATGTGCTACACCCTATCATATTTTCTACAGGTCACTTTGCTTCAAGGGTCTGTCTACTCTACGCATTTATTATTTATATCAACTAAATAATGCAGGGGCCATGGAGCAAGAATGGTAGAATTTAAAGAGCACATAGAGAGCATGTAGGTCTTGGAGAATAATGTAACATGATAAGGAATAGGTAAGAGAAACAAAATTTACTGCTGTGACTTCATATTCGCAATTAATGCACGTTTAAAGGGAACAATATCAAACTCAAATTTACTTTTGTTTCTGTAGGTATGAAATTAAGCATATTCAGAGAAGACCTCAGCCACAGGCTAGATGCTGTAAAACTAGATAGTTCATCAACATGAATGACAAGTGTTGGGGTGTGAACTTGGCCAACTGAGGAGAAAGAGTGCTGGACTAGCAAAACTTTTCACCTCAAGGTGAAAGAAGAATAGAATATTGTAGCTTCAAAAAACTGCTTAAAGACCCCCAGGAAATGGAAATCAGCCCTCAGCTCATGTCATGCAGCTTTGGAGAAAAGCAAATATGGACATCAGTTATGCAAGTTGAACTGCGGGAGGCTGCATTGCGTTGGTGAATACTAGCCAAAAGCTGAACGGTAGCAACCGTTCTTAACACAGTACTAACTTACTGGGATCACTGTGTCTCAAAAGTAAAGTAATGAATATTACCTTTGAAACAAGGCTCCAGTGTAACACCTTGAGCTTGCTAAGAGATGTCAATCAAAACGTTAGCTTCAGTAAGCTGCCCTTCACTGCATGTTTACAGGAAAAGTGGAGAAAGACGATTTCAGGCTGTTTTGAGTGTAAATGCATGTCACATTCCTTATATGCATTTTTTTGGGATGTGTCATCTGTTTAAGTACCTGGCTTAACAGATAAAATAAGTCATTTTTGATTTCTTGTGGTCTTTAAATCCTTCCACTCAGGCAGGTTTGCAGCATTTGAATTGACACACCCTCTAGAATGTCTCCACTTTGCAGGTTTGCAGCATTTGAAATAGAAGAGCTTAACTGGTAAAACCATAAGCCCTGTTTAGACAAGATTAGCGTTGCAGAGCAACATTGCACGTCAGTGATTTTAATGAACGATCTGGACGACATATATGTATTACTTTTATTACTCCTATGAATTGCTGTGGAGGAATGTCGTTCTCGTCAGATTCCAGAATATGTGATTTACCACAAGAAGTATTTGTAATTTATGAATCACATACCATCAGTGCAGATGGTACTAGAATTGACAGAGTTTTGTGGGTTTACTCACAGTAGGTTATTTGCCTAGTAACTATTATTCCCACAGGGACTGCAATAATTACCGATAATGGTGATCTGCACGGATTGAAACCACTCCAGTAAAATCTACATTACCAGACATTCTATAGTAACACTAGACCCATCCGGACAGGGCTTTAGGTTTCAAAATCTTAAAATTCACACAAAAAATATCCTATTTAGGTAAATAAAAGTTATATTTAGCCACAATGCAGTTATACATTGTACTAGTGATTGAACTAGTGATTTCTGAGTTTGCCTGATTGAAAGTGATGCTGCACAATTCTGTCCAGGCAACTATTCTCCCCATTTATGAGAGAGAGAAAAAAAAATCTTACATGCATAGAAAACAAACATACATACATGCATACCCTAAAAAAGAGCAATATTGTTATTTTATGAGGTGCAACCTCACCAACATTTTAGTTTTTCCTCAAAGTGCTAAGGGTTGTTTACAAGTACACCTCATTAATTAAAATAAATCTCAAGTGTATGTTGTTTACTTTTGTCCTCCTAGGGAATAAGAGGAGGGTATTACTCTCTCTCTCCCGCTCTCTTTCTTTCTCTATCTCTCTGTGGACCACAGTAGTGCTTTGAAAGAGAAGAGTACGCAAAATACATAAAAGGCACCATGGGACTTGATCAAAGCAGACAAACACTGTGCTTCCTTTAACAAAAACAATGAATTGAAATCAAAATTGTTGTCTGTGGTGCATTTGTACCTTCCAAAACTTTAGGTGAGTGAAAATTAAGGTTAAAACTATTTTAAATACACAGTATGTTGTTTGGTGTAATTTTGGGCAGCACTGGAAATTATAATAGCATAACACTTAATTTTAACTAAGTTATGAAAATGTATTATACTAATATAATTAAATATGTCATACTGATTTGCAGTTTAACAGCAAAGAAAACAAATATTATGGTGTCCTGACTGACAATAGGCAGGCCACAAAAGTTTATTCTGTTAAAATTCAAGTCCAGCACCATCTGCAGAAGCAAATTACTGATGCCTGCACAGCTGTCGATCCGGATATACTTTATTGGAACAAATCTGTGTGGAAGTTAGCAGTGGTTATGTTGAGTACATTCTGCAAGGGAGTCAGTGATTTAAGACCGAAAGACCCTGTAGCTGTAAGCAAGTAGTGAACAGATTTAAAGTAATAATCCACAACTTTTTCATATAAATAAATGTCAGTTTTACTGCTATCACCGATTTATACCATACAATAGTGATTAGTCCTGGTTCATGAAAGCTTTTACATTTGCTGTTCTAAACATCCGGTACCGGTAGCTTTCTTGAGAAAAATCCTCTGTCATAGAGGGAGTAGCCTAATGCATTTTACGTTTAGGTAAGTAGCAACAACAGTTTGTTTGAATAAGAACTAGCTAGTTAGCATGATAGCCACCATGGCTGAACAGACAGAGAAAAGAGCCCCGCCGACAGAAACTCAAACTTCACCAATAGAACATCCAAGGAAAAGGAAACAGATGAATCATTCAGAGGAAGGCAAACACGCTAAAAAACTACCGCCTCTGAGCCAAAACTACAGTGAACATTGACATCACCTGAGTAGCACTCCAAGATGAGAAGGGGCTGAAGAGAGATGCAGATGTGCCAGTTTTTCTTTTGGACAAGAAGGTTTCGCTGTCATTTACTAGCCACAGTACATTGAGTTGCTAGTTAGCCAAATTTGAAAGACAACTTGCAATTTTTTGGTAGTCAAACATCAGAAAAATGTTGCACAGCTAATTTGAATACCAGCAAACATTGTTTAGCTTTCATAAGTTTAGTGATAGCTTGGTTAGCAGGTTAAAAATACTAATGTAACGCTGTTGCTAATGTTACTGTAAGCAGTTGCTGTCTTTTTTTAATGATACAGCGTTAGTATCGGTTGCGTATTTGCTTGCGACTATCATATAACCAAACAGTTATAACATCTTTTTAGAAAGCATGTCTGATATATTTATATCTCTGAGGACATGGTTGCTCTTAGGCACTGGCTGAAATTATATTGCTCCGTTATTTACAGTTGCTTCACTAGGATTTTGTTGGTTATATGAACCCAGCACACCCATTAGAATAACTAAATACAACTGTAGTTAAAGTTGACATTTCTGTTGGCACAAACAGTATTAATATTTTTCATACCTTTGTGCACTATGTCTAGTAAAACGTTACTACATCTGGTTAATACGATTGTCTTTGTCTCCCAGTGTCTCAGTAACACAGCACATACTTGTTTGTTTTGGGGGTGTGGAAGCTGCTGTCTGACCAGTGATGTCAAATGATGGCGCCACTGTTGCAAAGTGATTGCTGGGAAATGCAGTGCAAAACACCAAAGCAATGATGCTTATCACCAAATGTGTTGCCAAAATCAAGAAAAAAACAAGAGCCTTGTGGATTATCATTTAAAAATACATTTAACACTCACTATCAAGAGTCATTTAATTTGACAGTGAAAAATGTCTTAAATTCAGATAAAAACAAAGTAGTCTGGACAAAGTAGTGTAACAGTCTAATTCCACAATTGGACTTTAACTGTGCACAAATATTTATTTTTTCCTAAATGCAGTTACTTCAACTATGGTAGTAGAACTAGCAAAATGCAAATATCTACAGAAAACAAGGAGCCACTTCAGACTTCACTGCAATTGGGCTCATATTTTCATTTGACAAGGGGGAGGTACTGTAGGATTTTATATGTTTCCAAGGTGTTTTGTGTGAATAGATACACACATTATGCAACTAAGGTATTACAGGTATCTTGTTTAGATTACCTTTCAAATCTGTGGGTTGAAGCCCATACAGAAACAGGCTGAAGCTAAGGCTTAGCCCATCAATCTTATTACAAATCTATAGCTTCGAACATTAATGAGCTTAACTCGATTTAATCCAGATTTTCCTCTCTGCTCCCTAAAACATGCAAATCCTGTTTTTGACTGTTTGAAGAAACAACCAGGGTGAAGTGTGGATCTTGTAAACATGGATGGATTAAATTTCTGATTTCTAAAGGGTACAGGATGAAGTGACTACCACTGGCTAGTAATTCCAGTAAGAATACAGCCTTTGCTGTGTTGTGTTGTTCCATTGATTAACTATAAAGTAGATGAGGAAAATATGTGCATGTAATTGTCCCTCTGTAGCAGATTATTTTTCAGCACAACGTTCAAAATGTCCTTCAAAAGGCTAATTAATGATAATGACCGTCCATAAATAACCATCTCCACAGAGCCATATACCCCCAATTTGTGTCACTTTCTTGTTGTCGGGGGAATGTAAAGAGAAGTCTCACACGCTGCTTTTTCAGTCAGAGACATTGTCTCAGCGTTTCCCCTCCAGCTCATTGTGGCTGAGCTGTCGGACAAACAGGGCTCAGCGATAAAGAGTTGTGAAGAAATAAATTAATAAGTGAATGAAAATGATCTATCCTGAGCCAGAGGCACTCCAGGACTTTAATTTACATGAGTACTGTATTTTGTTTGTCCCCCTGAATGTGATGGATGGTTCCCCAGACCCTGATGGAATGGAATGCATCAGCTAATTAGTTTCCCTTGGACAATGCCATGGAGTCGAAGCTCTCAGCGTGAGATTTCCTTTCTTCATACTCACACAGGGCACAGAATTTGCAGCCCATGAGTAAGCATCCGTATTCAGCACCTGTATTCAATGTCCCATTTAGCAGTGTGATGAAGTGCATTACTGAAAGTCTTTCCACTACATGTTATTGTCACACACACAGCATTGTATTTCATTAGCCTTCCTGTTGTCGGCACCTGTGGCACATCTGGCCTGGGCCATGATTGAAAAGAATGGTTTTAATCTGTGTCGGAAGATTGCTGGCAGATTCCCAAGCCACTTCTTTGCATTTTGATCAGCAGCAGAAGATCTACTGTACAAAGCTGTACAGTAAATATCAGCCATAAAAAATACTATACAAAATCCATTAGGCCTCCTCCTAGGAGAAAATCTCTGCAATTATTCGTATCATATATCATATCGTATCATATCTTGGTATAATTTAATGGCTAAAAGGCAGCGTTTGTCACCTCAAGGACATTTCTTATAATAATCCCCTCCCAATGCAAAAGTGTCAAACCTGGAAATCTTGGTTGTGAGACAGGTCTGCAGCCCTGGCCAGATAGGATTTGCTTTGGTAGAGGAGATCAAGTAGTGTAATTGTCATAGCTGTAATTGAGTGATTTTAGTTCTGTGCAAAACTGTTATTTGTGATTATTACAGACTGTATGTCCCTGTGGGAGAGTCAACAAAAAACACAGTTTTTTAGTAAACTCCAACATCCTTTGCTAATTCTAGTAGGCTACAGTCTGTGTTTGCTGTAAATTACCTATACTGTAGGCTATTTTGTGTGGGATTTTTTTTTTTTTTTGGAGCAACCTCCACTTCAACTGCCTGTGTATACTTGCCAGCTCTACATGAGTTGTTGTTGTTTTTTTGACAATTTTGTGTGTGGTGAAAACTTTTAGTGCAGTAAGTGCAGTGACATATTTTCAAAAATGCAACGCATCTGCAGCGATTAGGGGTAATAATATTGTAATAGATGTATCCTGTTGATCATTGAAATCACTGCCATGCAATGTGTCTTGTAATACTAATCCCATGCAGACAGAAAGGCTGAAACAGGCTTTTTAATCAAGCGTTGCCTGACTGCTGCACCACCAATAAAAATCTCTAGTCAAAATATGAATCCCTACAAACCCGCTAAGAGACGTTCATGAAGGCAAAGTACTTTTGATTAGTGTTTGGTGTAAAGTGTACAGTCTACAAAGGCACTCTTTATTTTGTTTTTATTATCAGTACTTAGTGTGATGCATTTTATGATATTCAATCTACACTCATTTTGTGAAAGCAGATAGTGTTAGAGTTAAGGACCTTCTTATCTCCTCTCAAGTTGAATATTAATGAAACTAGAGATGGAAATACATTAAAATAATCTATGTTTGTTTTCTTGTTTGTGTGGGAGGCAGGCTCCACGTTAATGGGTTTGGGCTCCCAAACAGTGCAGAGGTTCATTACTGATTCATGCACTTTTCACTGGAAAAAATGATATTTTACAACCGCATTACATTATTAGCCAAGCTTATCTATATTGCAGATCAAAATCAGGCCAATTTCCCATGTTGGAGGTTGTAGTATGTGGTCAGCCAACAAAGCACACACTGTAACAAATTGCTGTAAAAATACAGGACATTTTGTACAGTAATGTACCGTTCTTCGTAAATACAGTTGAATACTGTAAATGTTGATGCCTTTGAGGAACAAAATAGTAACAGCAAGCTGCTGTACAATCTTACGGTATAATACAGTATTTTTTCTTTTTCAGTTAAGTCAGACTTGTCTGTTGCTTGAGTCCGCCCATAACTCATCTGAGCAAAATCATGTTGCATAAAATCCCACCACCTCATTTAGCACACAGTCAACGTAAAGAAATAAAAATAAAAAAATAGGCGTAAAATACTATAGATCAGTGATTCTATTCAAGATAGAAGGAAGAATAATAAGAAGAGAAAGAATTGAAGAAGACGATTTTCACCCCGACTCTGACCCTGCCAGCACAGAAGTGGACGGAGCACCACCTGCTGCTTTCTTCCTCCCTACAAACACCACACACCGTACTCCATCCTGCTCCTGTGGTTTACTTAACAAGGTAATTGCGATCTTATCAAAGTCAGCGTTACTCTGTTATGTCATTTTGTGTTGAATTTACATTTTATTGACTGTTTTTTTGCCTAACAAAGTCAAAATTACTGCTTGACGTTACTTTGTGTTAACCACATGTTGCAAGCATGCATGCTAATGTTTTCATTTAATGTTAGCTAGCATACTCCCCTTTAGCTGCTGAGTGGACAAAATTTTATATCTTTCTGTTGAACCACGTTACCAGTAACGTGTCGATTTATTGATTTTCATAGCCACGGGATTGCATTTCTAAGCAATCAAATCAACAAACTAAGTTAGCTAGCTTGGTCATTCGCATTTAACTTATGTTAATTTGCAATCTAATCAAATGTCCGAGGTAAGATCTGATCCTCCATTGATTTGTTGTAAAATCTAAAGGGACTAGGCTCTATTTTACCATTTGTTGTGGGGCTATTTCAAGTAAAAAGGTTTGTAGGATGTGTCATGTTGCTTTTCTCCCCACCTAGGGAGGGGAAACTTGCTTGTTATGCAAGTTGATGCAAATAAAAGCCAAAAAGTTGATTGAAATGTTCTTCGCGTCATCCAGCTGCTGATGGCCTACTTCGATGAGAGAACAGAGGGACTGATACTCCTTGTTGATGTAAGTTTTGTTTAGCATTATTTTTTTCTATGTCTACTATGACTGTACACACAATTTCATTCTTAATTTGGATACCATTGTCCATGTTCTACAGATGTCTGCCACTGCAGCCAATGTTGAGCGCACCTTGACCCTCCCAGCCAGTCCACGACTGATACTACTGGGTAAGTGTCACATAAGCAAGGCATGGAGTATAGAACATAAGTCATTCTGTCTGTCTGTCTAATTTCTCTCTTTCTGTATCTGTCTCATAAACTTATGTTTTGTTGTGCTCTCCCATGGATATAGTTCTCTCATCGATGTTGTTTTTGCCATCCCAAGTATTGGTATCCTTGAGTAATGTATATGGCATTATCATTAAGTGTCATCAGATTCATTTTAGTGATATTTATTTTACATTCAAAATACTGTTCTGAAATCATTTAAGGATAGCATTGTAATGGCTATTTTTATCTTGAAGTTTGCAGACCGAAGTCCTAAAAATCAGTCTGCTTGACACTGCTGACAAAGTAATCTAATGCTGTCTACATTACTCAAAGATACCAATGTCTCCTAAAGCCTCAAACTGAAGTTGAAATAAAGACGACTCAGATACTGTCATAATGGCAACAACTGGTATGTTGTAATCATGTTTCGTTTCTCATAATGATAAAATAGTTTCTCAAAATGAGATAATTCTCTCCTAATTATGAGACAGAGTTCATTTTCATGAGAAAACATCTTCAAATTTTTATTTGGTGAATACGATAGGGTTCCGTATTAAGTGCAAATAATCTTTATGTAACCCTTCTATCAACGGCTCATGTTATGTGTACTATTGTTCCTACAATACTACACCAATATGCACTGGATGAAAATGATAGAAGAGACATTCCATTGAAATAAACATGTCTAGGAGAAATTATGATCCTCTGCAAAGGTGCATAAAAGACCTGGATATACCATCCTAATATATATATTAGTTCAACCTCGGCAATCTAGATGAATAAAAGGTTAGAAACAGGTAAAACCACACAATTAGAGAATGAGTCAAATAACTCTTCAGCAGGATATCACTTTTAGTTGGATATGTATTAAGGGAATATGCAAATCAAATAATCAAACAGGTCGCATATACACATCCAGTGTTTCCCCTTCTTTCAAACCCCAAAAAATAAAAGTTACACAAGTCAAACAATACACAACATTTCAAAATAGATTTCACAGGATTAGGCTTGTTCAATTGAACCTGGGTGCACCCTTAATAATAGTTTTATGCAAGCTTGCAGCAGTGTGTTGGCGCGCAATCGTTGGAGCTCATAAAAACAAGATGGACGAAGTGGCGAAACGGTCCTCCACTGAAACACAGCTTACTCACAGTACAGGAATCACTTCCCTGTTGCTGATCAAATCCAACGCTGGTGCAGAAAACACACCGGAATCTCACACCTCAAGGAAACGTCCACCGGAGAATCCACAGTTCACTCCCGAATCCGCTGCACGTTGTCTTCACGGCAACTCTTCATCAGAAGAGCACGACGATCAACACGCCATGCGGAATTCTCCTGAACTCTGTAGACAATCTCACAGGCAAGGACAATCTTCAAGCAATGAGCAATGACTGGTTTCATGGACCCAACAACGCAATAACTTCACTAAACATTGTAAAATAAAAAACCCCGACAGCTCTCTGACATCTCGTCTTTCTGTTCTTTTTTCTTCTCCAACATGGCGCATTCTCTAAAAGTATTTCTAGCTTCCTATTGGCTAAGAACTTAACAAGCACCGCTATTGGTTAGAATTAGCTCAGGTAACCATAACAACGGGTCAGACCTAAATTCCAAGAAATAGAAATTACCAAGAGTAATGTAGGAACTCAACACTTTGTTTAGAATGTTCACAAACCTTAAAATGTACTATGCAGACAATATAAGAAAATACCTAATGTAAAGCATTACATTACTTTACATAAAATGGTTAACACGTACTGATGACAGTAATAAATGTAAGATGCAATACATTGCATTAAACCCAAATACTCACAGCAAAAGGCTGTAATGTAAATAAAGAAATAACATTACATGGTTATACACCCAGGGTATTAACGAGGGTATTACATTTACTTACCATACCTAATATCTTATATGCTTTCTCTGTTATTACATTTTTAGGCGCTTCATTGGTATCAACCCCGAGAGGGGAACAAAGGCCAGCCAGGGGAAGGTGGTGTCCAAGAAGACGGGGGAGCTGGTCCAGAAAAAGGCAGCAACTGTGAATCCCCATGTGGCCACCCTTATAAAAAACCTCATGGACTTTGAGTGGGGCTTAAGCCCACAACACATCTCCACACAGGACCTCACCTTCACAAAGGAATAGCCCACACTGCTACCAGATGTTCATGTTGTCATTTTAAGGTAACAAGTCTCAGCATTGTGTTCTGATCAGTTCAGTATAGTTCAGTCCAGTTGTCTCAATTGTACAGTTCCAGGTTTGTTCTTTCACTCACTTTCTATTGCACATGATCATAACCCATGAAAGATGGATACTGAAGGCAGGGTACATTAAGTATGGTATGCAAGTTGCATACAGATTGTTGAGAACCTGTTTGACATGATTTAGTCTTATGGATTGTATTTTACAGTATTTATTATACAGTATGTATTTTATGAAATTTGTTAGCTACCGAATGTGTTTGATACTGCACTGGCTTTAATAAAAGCCTAATGTTGTAAGGCCATCTCTTGTCCGAGTCATTTTAATTTTGAAATGTCAAATTTTTAAATCATTTGTTTTTAGCAGTGTTATACTGTAAAGATCACATTCTACAGCACTTTAATACATTTTACAGTAATAAACTGTTTATGGAGATTACAGTAGGAACACTAAAATAACAGTATAATGGCAACCAAACAGCTGACACTATTATACTGTAAAGCTTATATTCTATACAGCACAGTACTGTAATATTTTTTACAGTAATAAACTGTTGTTGTAGATTACAGTAGGTACACTGTAGAATAACTGTTTCATGCTGGCAACTGTAGCTGCCAGTAGTTTACTGTAATTTAACAGGGAAATTTGTTACCGTGCAATTTAATGCAATGAATATGTAATGATTTTTGCTCAAGCAAAAAGGGCAGACGCAATGCAGGCTGCATTTGCCTAATGAAGTCTTTTCTCATTTTAGATTAATAAGGGATATATTATTGTATTACCTGAAATCTCAGGTAGCAGGAGGTAGAAGGAGGCACAACTATGAACAGGAAGTACAGTACTGTGCAAAAGTCTTAGGCACCCAAGAGTTTTTATATAAATTGTGTCTTAGATGTTTATTCTTTTTTTTTTTTTTTTTTGCATTAGTGTGTCAGTAGACTGCTCTTTATAGTACATTTTTGGTACTTATAAACGTTTCATGAAATTATTTTTGAAAGCATCTTCGCTTTACTTTTTTTCTTTTACATGTGCCTAAGACTTTTGCACAGTACTGTCGTCTCACATTGAAGTAGTGCAGTGGAAAGTAAGGGTGGTCGGGTGGTGGATGCATTTGCCTTCAATGCCAGCGACTGGGGTTCAATTCACAGCTTGTATGAAGAAAATTTCTACTGTGAGTCAAGTTTTAATTTTTAGCGAATGTTTTTGTTATTTAAAAGGAAACTTCACCGATTTTAAACCAGCATTGTATCATTACAACATGTTGCCTGCACCCAGAGCTCCCCGCTCATTTGCCGGCAAAAGTCCGCTGGGTGACGCAAAATGCATCATCTGGTGGACTTTGGAGATCGGCCTTAGACTACAAACTACGTTTCCGCATTTTCTGTAGTGGTGACCTCAAGGACGGTAAAATGTGGGTCTCCCAAAACACTCAAGTCCCATGCTACGCTAGCAATAGGGAAAAGCAGACACTAAAATATCATACTACTAAATACTTTAAAATATCAGTATATTTGGAAGAAAACTAGTTTCATGATACAAGGCCGAATATCGCACTGTTGAATCAGACACAACAGAGTCTGGAAGAGGAAGCCACCACCGGACCGGAGCGACGTTTCAGCCACAGCTACGCTAAGCTAAGCTGCTACCATTCAGCACTCGGTAAGTTGATCCACATATCGTAACTGGAGTCAGTTACGTTATGTGTGACTGGTTTGTTTTATGATCCTTTGAAAACGGGTGCAATTTATCCAGACTCGATGAGGAAAAATGTTTTGTAAATGAAAATAAGCCTCAGTAAAGAGATATAATGCTGCTTTGTCTCTGCTAACTTTGTCTTTGGTGCTACATTGGCCGTGAACACACCATCAGAGTCAGTAACGCGCGCAGTGCATTCTGGTTGTTGTAGGACTCCCCCTTAAGAGCGATATGGGGAATCTACAGCCGTTTTCTCAGTTTTCTCTGGTCACAGGGCTCCAATTTCAAAAATAATTGCACATTTCTACTACATGGGTGACCTAGTTTTAATAAATCATCATATTCACAGCAGTGAAATAGGCCGTTAACCATGACCAAGGGCTTTCTCTAGCCTCAACCAAGTTGTTTTATTTACCGTTAGCCAACTTTTAGCCAAAAATGATGTGTCCAATTCATTACTACAGAATCCAATTTGTGGTAGTGGAACGTAATATTCACGTAATTCGTCTCCACAGCACATAAATCTGAGTTTCAGATTTCGTGCTCATTTCACAATTTTTTATTCACATTGTAAATACACAAAGCTAACTCATCCAATTACCAAAATTGTAGGCTATCTTTCAAGGCAACCTCAAACATGGAGAAAGGTCTGTGAGATCTGTGAGTGAATACCTCGTTACTTGCTCAGATAGTATGAAAGGTGAAATAGAGCTTAGAAACCAAGCCTTAAACTGCTTAGACATCCAGCCTCCTCATGAGAAGGTAAGCAGAGGAAAAAGCACACTGGTATCAGTCTGTGAATGTTCCACCAGGGTTCCTTCAGGGCAAACTTGACCCCTCTACCATGGTCTTAGCAGGAGGATCAGACAGGGAATAAAAGAGAACAGATGGCTAAAATGGAGAGGGAGGATTGCAGGGCTCAAATGAATAAAGTCTGGGGCTAAATAAGAAAACAAAAGGGAGTTTGTATCCATGAGGGTAAATTACAGAAACAAAGTGCTGATTAATTTTCTCTGCTCACTTCATCCTATCCAGCCTATCCAAGCATACGTTGGGCGGAAGACACACTGGACACATCGCCAGTCCATCACAGGACTAACACAAATAGACTGCCACTCATTCACACTCTACTAATGTAGAGTCTCCAATCCACCTGATTTGCAAGTCTTTGGAATGTTGAAGGAAACAGAACAAACCTTTGCAAAGATGGATTGAACTTGCAAACTCCACACAGTGAGGGTAGAACCTGAACCCTGAACCCTGAACCCCAGTCCTTCTTGTTGTGGGCCAACAGTGCTAACCATTGCGCAACCATGCTGCTCTTAATGTTATGAGTTTGATATCACATATTTAGATGCAGTTAGACTGAGTGTCTGTATGTGATGGACATACTGTATATTTTGCAGAGTGGATCATTACTTTGTTCTGACAACAGGTTGCACCATGCTCTTACCAAGCACTATTTATTATTTACATATCACTGGTAGACATTCTACAAGCATATACACTATATATGGATATACAGGATATGTTGCTTATACAAAATCTCATTGGTCTCAAGACATTTTTTACAAGTCAAGTCAGGTTTATTTATATAGCCCTGCATCACAAAAGCATGTCTCCAAGGACAAAGACAAGCCTACCTAGATCCAACTAATGAACAATCAATCACAAAACAAAATTATGCTATACAGTGTACAAACAAAATACAACACGAGCAAACAACACAAAGCACAAGACACATAATAGCATATTGGAAGACATAATAGGCCTACCTATCATACCTATCCTAACCTAGCCTTCCCGGCACCACCAACCTTAGACCCTCAGTGAAGACAAAGAAAGAAGAAAAGAAGGAAAAGAAAGAAGACATGTTGGACAGACAAAGTCAAAGAGGAATCCCCCACCAGGACAGCTGAGTGTGCAATAGGTGCCAGGACAAAACGGTAAAATGGACAATCACATGTACAATTATATTGAGATATTGAGAAAAGCAAATAAGACAGAGAGAGGAGTGGTGATATGGATTTGAAAACTAACAAGGACCCACAGTATCATAGATGCAAAGCACCCTACACAGTTCAGCAGTACTGCAGAAAGGAGGCGAGTGAATGATCCTGGTTCTGTGTCTGTAGACATTGTCAAGCCTCCTAACTGCCAGTAGGAGGCAGATAGGTTAACCGTGAGTGAGTGAATGAATGAATGAATATGTGGGCGAGTTACTTTCTGGATCCATGAAGTGCTTTGCATCTAAAACAAAGTTACTTATTCCAATACTGTAGCATACATTAGATTCAGACTGGGAGGTTTCCTTCAATTTAATTCCATGTCTTTGGGGGTGCACAAGCCTTTGATCTGGACATTCATCATCCAAATACATTCTGTTCCTGCATTGAGCCTTAGATTAATGAATTGGCACAGTTAGGAGGATTTTGCCTCTTAAGACCTGACCTTCAAATGTGTGCCTGCCAGTTGCAGTTGGCTCACTGTTTTACAATATGGTGTGGATTCTAAGAGAGCCTGTCAAGTTTTGTTTTAGTGCTAAATAAATGTAATTTACTTGTTCATTAGTGGACTACTCGGTGAGGAATTTAACTGATGCATCAAGTGAGTGAATTTAAATGAATCATCTTCATCTGCAGTCTGTATTCTTCCCTTTTTTCCGAATGAAGTTTGTAGCAACTCATAATGTAATTAAAAATGTAATAAAACTCACAATGTAATCAACTAAAATCCAATATTTAATATTTTTAAAATAACTTGTTTTAGTGCATTTCACGTGTTTACATATCATTTTCTGATGTAAGCATTTCTTAAGGTGTTTTTACATTTTCATAGTATCATAGTCAATTAATAATTTACTCAGCTGCCATTATTATTGAGTATTGCATGCACTATAAATTTTGTCCGCTTGCTGGCAGTCTACATGCCTCTTTCTGCAATGAGACAACCACAAGTGGCTGGTTAAGTAGCTAACTAGCTATCCATTCACTCCAAATCTATGCTATTTGGTTAGCAGTTTAACATAGCTAAATAGCAATCAATCAACTCTGATACAAAGCCAGAGTAGGCCTAAAGAACGGCAGGCAGCTAGATATGAATTTAGCCAACCAGGCAGCCAAGTTATTGCCTTTGATAGAGCAAGGTCAGAAGCAAGAATATATCAGAAGAATGTCCGCACTAACAAATTACATGCTTTTGACTTTTTAATGACTTTTAAATTGCATAGCAGCAAAGAAAACAAATGTGTTTCAGCCTTTGGCCTTCTTCAGTGTATCCTCCCTCATTGTGTGAGTGACCCATATTTATACACAACCAGGGTTATCACTAACTGTGCCTCTAGAAAGATGCAATAGAACAAAAAGATTCAAGTCTACTATCTGCATATTTACAAAGCGGAAGTGTACAAATATGATTGTACACTATATTATAGATTTCAGAACACATTTCCACAAGATAAGAAATTCACAAGTAACAAGATAACATTAACTCCTCATTTAATCCCTTTGGATACCTTGTCTGTAAATAATGAATCCAAAAAGCCTCCCTTTGCAAAAGCTTTTGGTCCCTGTTCCCTCCCCTCTTCACGGGCATCACCACCTCAATACCTTGAAATCTCAGCCTGCAGACCTATGACCAGCACTGTTGAAGTGTCTGGCTGTGCGAGATTTCTCCTCTCTGTTCCTTATGTTGCTTTTGTGTTCAGAGATTCTAACTTTCAACTCGTAATATATAAGATAACATAACATAACAGAATCCACAGGGACATTTCAATAAATACACAACATATCTGCATGTGATCCTCCCCTTACCTGTGTGTGAATGTAAAACATAGTCACCCTTTATCATAGCAAGTGCATAGAAATCATTCTTCACAGGCTCTCAGATTGCTGTCATGTTTAGAAAGACTCTCTCCAACTTTTGTCATTGTAGCCCTTAGACTATCAATCACATGAATCAGCCGCCTGTGTTTCAAATTCTTCATCAGTGTTATATATCCTCTTCAGTCTTAAACGTTGGCTATAAGGTAAACCCCTTTTCAAGCTAGGAGGATGATAACTAGAAAAATGCAGGTAATTGTTTCTGTCTGTCTCCTTATACCTATGGGAATTGTTGCCAACTGCCAATCTAATTGGTTGCTTAATGACTCTGCCTTAGCTGATCATTTACTTATATTCCAATTTGGTGTAATTAGTACATGTTGGGCATTTATAAGGGTGTTTGGGTGCAAGAGGGGCTGAAACAGTACAAAACAATACAGAAACTCTGTGGTGTGTTGCCTCCTAAGACACTCAGAATGATTAATAGAACCTTAACTTTCCTCCACCAGTGAAAATAAAATAAAGTTTGATGCCCTTCACTACTTATTACTTTGTGATATAGAATAGAAAACTTAAGCTATGTCTGTAATGCATATTTGTTGATTATTTAATTGACAATGTTTAATTTATGATAATATTAAGCTGGCAAGCAAGTTGTCATATTGGGAAGCATGGACAAATAGGCCTAAAAGTAAAATGACTAACACTAAATGCTGTAGGGTGCATACGATGAAAAGAAAAAAGGATAAAAGTAAAATATTTGACTATATTTATTTATTTATTTAGTTATTTATTTATTTTGTATTTTGTTTATTTATATGTATTGCTGCTTTGGCAATTGACTCTCCCACCCCAGGTCTGCACCCTGTGTTGCAAGTGTTTTTTAAACAGATGAAAATGACTTGCATCTGATGAAATGTCATAAAAAAATGAAAATGTCATAAGGCTATGAGATAACGGTCAAATAAAAAAACAACATTGTGTTTGAGCAATAGAAAATAATAAAGTGTTACACTGATATTGTTCAGTCATTGTATTGGCATCGTTATTCCACCTCTTATATCTCATAGTGATTATGTTTTGATGGCCCACCCAGGTAAACTAACAGTGGCCCAAGTAAATTTCTGTTTTACTGTAGATTTATTTTCAGTGCTGTGATCCTCTCAGATGGTGCCCACACATGCCATTTCTGGTCAGTGTAATTTATAAAACGGAAAGATTTAATGCTTTCAAGCACTGAAAGTGTGTTAGTGAACTATAACAACCATGATTTTTTCGCCAAAGATACAGTTGCACTGAGTCTGTACCGACATGAACGGAATAAAGTGCCACTGTTTGAAACACCTGTGTGAAAAATGTTCTTTATTTGTCCATTCAGTCTATTCAAATAATGATAGACTTTATGTATGTGAGAAACATATACATTTGTTTCACATAAACAAGCACTCATTTTTACAATAATAATCAGTCAATGTTGCAGTAGCTAGTTAGCCAATGTTAGCCGCATTAGTTTACAGGTAATACAGTAAACAACTTAGCTTGCTTTATAATAAGTGCTGTTGATTCTAGGATGACAATGACTCAAGTGATGATGTTGTACTAGGCCCCTTTCAACTGTGGTTTGTTTATTTTTATTCGATTTCTCAGTTATAATAAACCATAAATGCTTAGTTGGTGTACTAACATGTCATTGATTGATGATTAAATGATATACATTATATAATTCACTATTAATTAGTAAACAATGCAGGGAATTAACTAATCATCAATTTGTTGTTACTTAAACATTCAATAATAAATATTACATACATACTGACTGACCAATGGGGAGCACCCCACAGAAACTGCAGCCATCTTTCAGTAATTCTTATTCCATGCAGCTACCAGACAGGACACTTCTCACAGACCATGCCAGTTTTGTTCCTATTCCTTGTTGTAATTCCATAATGCAGGTCAGGGTGTCCTTCAGTTTAATATTATGCGAGTCATAAAAAAGCAAGTAGCCTGTTATCATAATCCTTATCCATTGTGTACTGTTTCATTCCTTTAGTCTACACGTTGCTGTAATTGTAGGTCATGCTGACTGCAATATTCCATCCTCCATTATTAGTATAAGTTTCGGGGTTAATTGCGTTATTTCATCGTGTAATTACAATTTCCCAAGATAACTGACATTTGTGGTTGGCTGGGAAGCAGCCAGACAGCCTGGCACTGTGCAGTGTGGAGCTGCTTAGGGGAAATAAAAGTAGGGCAAATACCAGAAAGCAGAAAGCAAATAACTGGAGAGCATGCCTGACCTATACCCTTGGATTGCATGAGACAATTTGAAGATTTCACGAGTAGCAAATGTATTAGCTGTGTCTACGTTCAAACATCATTATGCCAGGTGGTTAATGTCAGTTAGCCAGGTAAGGAGCGTGGTAACTGGGGTTGTAACAATATAGCAAAAGTTTGGTACCGATACCAGCTAAGGTATCATGGTTCTGATTATACAAAATACCATGGCAAAAAATAAATAAATAAACAAGATAAAAAACAGGAACTCTACAAGAAATCATAAATTGCAATCTAAAATAACATGAAATATTTTAAGTTGCTTTCAATGTGACAATTACAATATGGGACACCAATTAAAACAGGAAAGACTATTAGTGTTCATGCTGGTGCTCTGTGGCAAGAGCAGGATTATGCGAAACTGGAAAGTTAACTCATTCTTCTCTTTCCTTGTTGTCATTTAGGCTACCCAAAACATGGACGCCATCCTGTCCCCAAATTATCTTAAGTCATGACTGAATGGACACAGAGATCCTATAAGAATACATACAATTCAGAGAGAAGAGAACTTTATAAAACTGTAGATGAGTGCATATTTCATACATTGCAAGTAAAACTGCTGATGACATATCAAAATCAAAATAAAATGATACATATAGTTTCTATTCACTTTATACTAGATACATTCTTATCTGTCAACATATCTTTGTCTTTCTGAAATTGATACAAACTCCCAAGTACAGAAAATTTACTGATTAACTGATCATTGATGAGGCTGGAAATGATAACCACTTACTTCACTGAAGAGCTTTCATACCTACAGGTTGCCAAGAGGGCTGCTGTCCAGTACACACATACCCAGGGCCAACGGCTAATCTCCAACAGTTTCATCCAAAAAGCAATTAAAACAAGTCTTTTCAACACAATAACACTCACACTGCAATGGGACCTGCCTACATCCCATACCTGTCAACCTAACAGTAATGGAAACAGGGAGATCGGTGATGGAAAACCTGTCGAAACCTATGTAACCTGTATTATTGATAGTGTGGCAAACCGTGAGATTTTAATTTCATGGCCTTGAGACGGCAGCAAAGGCAAAAGAAAAAGGTCTCACAGGTAAAACATGAGAATTGACAGGTATGACATCCAATGTCCGATAATCCATTGCCTGTATATTGCGATATTAGATATGGTATGGTAGTGCTACTACTGTGTTGATGCTGCATTCATCAAATGTTCTGTAGATACAAACTTCTGACCTCCTATTGGTAATTACAAGTAGAATGTGTGGGGATTTTTGGTAGACGGTGATATCTGCCACCGGACATCACAAATTGTGTAAGTGTGTCAACACAAACAGTAAACATAACAGCAAATCCACCGATGTTGGCGGCCCCGGGTATGAAAAAAAACACTTTTAACAGTTACATACACAATTAACCACACTCACAAAAAGCGAGAAATATGTGCTGTAGTTTGTTTATGGTTAATTTGACATTCATAAATAGGCCTACCTTCCAATGAGTGGAACACATCAAAAACGCTTCTTAGCTGAAGCAATGAAAGCCCGTTCTTCTGCTTATTCCAATATAACCTTTAAGCAGCAGAAAACCAGCAGCCAGCAAGGGAGATTATACCTGTTGTGATGAATGTTGTGATAATTGTTCAATCGCAGCTATTTAAAGACACGTGGAACTGCAGTGTGAGTATTATTGTGTTGAAAGGATGTGTTTTAATTGATTTTTGGGTTCGACTGTTGGAGAGTGTGTTTGGGGTGTGTGTTAGATAACTTAAGCTATACCACGCTCTACAGTGAAGTGAATGAAATTTTGAAATTGAACACAATCAATCATGTTGATGGCAAAAACTAGGACAATAAGGCCCAGGTTGAAAACAACTGAATCCTTTAAGACCTTTAGACTAATTCAAACATTCATTTACAAGCATTACATTTTTTCACACATATTCAAAGTGGAATTAAAAAGATCTTTTTTTTTTTTTTGAGTGTGCAAACCTTTCTCACAACTATGGAGCCTCAAACACAGATACAGATTAATTCTCGCAAAGCTTTCAAAACTAAGCTTCAACCTTTCCAAACTAGCTTCAAGCTGTCAGATTGCAGCAGTGGTCACTCTCCATACAAATTTGATTTAATGGCTGCCATTCTAAATCATATTTTCCCCTGTGGAAACACTGTAGAAATCCCTATTGTTTAAATCTTCCTTACACCACACCACAATGTGTTTACAAGCACACCCATTTCAACCATTTTTGCACAATAATTTGGTAGGCTAATCATCTTGTTGATATAAGTGAAAAACAACCTAGAAAATTACCATTTTTTAATAGTTCATTATGAAGGATAAGTATGTAGTAAAGTGGTACTGAGTGATGGGTGATGGTTTTGAACTGCTCTACTTGATTATGACCTGGGGCCAGATGCATAAAATTGTGCATAGATTTGCCACTAAAAAGCTGTGTATGTGCAAAAGTGCACATGCAGATTTTATATATACACATTTCATGTAATAAATCACAATCATTATGAAATTGTGTGCACATGAATGAGGCTACGTATGTCCTTTCCCACACTAAATGGATGTTTAAACACCTCTAATTGGCCTGTTCTGCATATGTCTATTCATTTAGCCTTGAGGAAAAATGACAAGAGCAATGAAAAAAAAAGACAAGTTAGAACTGATTTCAAAATTGAGACCATGGTTGGTGAGATTGAGAAGAAAAGGCCAATATTGTTGAGGTCTCAGGTCTGGTATCACATATGAAAGAAAATACAGTATGTAGAGTAGCAGAAAGTCACTGCTGTCAGCTTTGAGCTACGGACCCTATAAGAAATGAGGAAGAAATGTTCTGATTTTGAATGGGAGACAAAGAAGCACATTACTGCACACAAGGGAGACACAGGTACAAATACACAGGTGGAATTGGGGTGCAATTAGAAACCAAAATCAAGTACATGTTCAAGTCATGCATTCATAGTGTCATCTGATAGTTGGCTATGAACAGCACAGCGCAGGCCTATATTTGTATATTTATTGTATTTAAGTGGTTATAAAGAATCAGAATGAATGGTGTGGAGAGAATTCTGGAGAGGCAAATGGTTGTGCGCAGTCCAGTGTGTAAATAATAGTATTAGTCAATTTACAATCTTACAAAGGAGCTAAAGGAGTTGCAAATTGTGTGAAATTAGCTCTACTTTGATTTGAGCGAATCTTGTGCGAAACAATAGATGTTGGTTGGAAGTCTGTCAGCATGTCCTCTGTAATCTAACACAATGTGTATGATGGTAGCCAGTGATAGCCTGTCACCTAAATGGTTAAGTTAATGCATTTCAATGAGTTAATGCATTTCAATATAGTTCAATGACAATGTACAACCTGTGGCTAGAAAGTCCACCGTACCAAAGCGTATCTTGCCAAGACAGCCATAATGTACATCTCCAGCTTGACATCTCTTCTGCTTTGGACAGAATGTATGAATCACAGCTTGAACCAGGCCAACTGGTAACAACATTTCTCAGAGCCATGTGCACACCACAAATTATTTGGACACTGACAGAGTAAAAATGCTTTTGATTAACGTAAACAAATTCATTTTCCTTGGGTGCCCCTATTGCAGCATGAGTGCAGCCGATTGTGCCGATTACATTTGGAAAACCGGACATGCTGCAAATTGCATTTTGATGGCCTATTCCACAGCAGCGCAGGACAACCTGATGCATCTTCAACTTAAACTCTTAAATTCTATAGAGCACGGGCAAGACATGGCTCAGGGTGGACTGGGATAGCCTATCAGAAAGCGCTATTTTGAATGCTCCAGTTGCCAGAAAACCAAGATTTGTAACAACCTGGAGATGGAGAGGGATTGCATAATTACTGTGCACCTGATGTTCCATCACTGAACCCAATTCATCACAGAGATCCAAGAGAATGGCTCTTGGAAATTAAAAGCATCTCATTTGCCAGTCAAAATCATGGGCCGTAAAATCAGCACAATCTCTGCAAGTATGTTCTCACTTTACTCTTGTATTGGCGATGTGCTCCAACAGTACCAAATCACTCATTGTGTATCATTATGCAGGAGTACAATGCACACTTATATATTGTGAACCATTTAAGTTTAATTTATTGCACATAAATAATTCATAACTATAAAGTGGTCATTATTGTTAGTCTACCTTACTCACAACATTTAGATGACTAATAAATTCATATCAATCAGGTTAGTAGGACACAATTAGGCATTAGGCATTTACATAGAAGACAAAATGCTAAATACATTCACAGCTCTAAGTGTTATCATCATGAAACTTCACCTAGTAAAACGATCACAGTATAAATAAGAACAAAAAAAATAAAACACATTCTTGTCCACATCTCCTCTAATCTCTGCTTATCTGAAGAAATATAAGATTGTTGGGTTGGAGGGGGATGGAAGTGTGGACCGGTCACAATTTCATCAATTTACCATCTTGACTTGCTGTCTGAACTGACCTGTGACGGTCCGTGTGGTAAGTTTCACTGCATATCTCTCTCTCTCACTTTTCCTCTGTATGCAAGTGGATGAACTATCCCTTTAAGTAGCATTAAGAGCTAAAAAAAAAACTTGGATTAAAAAATTAAGGTACTGAGTATGTGTGCTAGTATGTGTGCTAAACCGACTGACATGTTCCGTGTTCCAGCTCACAGCCAGTAGTGATGAGATAGGTAGTGGGCCAAAACTGAGGCAGGTGATGTGGCATGTATTGCGCAATGTTATCGATGTTGCTGTGCTGTTAAAGGCTTTGTTGTACTATATATTCTTCCACTTTTAAGTCCAAAATAGTGTCAAATAATGTTGCCATCCAAGTGATATGCAACAGTGCATTGACTTTGCAAATGCTTAATACTAAGTACATGTTTTGCTGTGGTGGACTGGCAACCTGTCCAGGCTTTTTCTCTACCTTCCGCCCAATGCATGTTATCTTGAATACAAATAAGCAGCCAAATAGAGTGAATGAATGAATTACATGTGCATTTTCATTTGAGATCTTAAGTTTGAGATAAGGGAAAATTGGCATAGTCTACATTATGAGGGGTAGTGAGCTGGTCTGAAGCATGAAACTCCCTGGCTGAAAATGTGTCCCGCTCCAGCCTTGGGTGCACATACAGTATATCCCACAGTTTACCAGGTAATAGGACGTGAAATGTACTGTATTTATGCACTGTGCTGGAACCCGTTATAGCTGTAATGCTGTTAAGCCTATTATGCCAGCTATCAGTGTGTATTTTTCTTTTTCTGAGAGAATGTTTTTTTCATTCAATATCGATGCCAAATGTTTAATTCAGAACAAATTCATCTGCAGATGTTGCTTCTTGACCAGGCATGCAAATTATTGATAATGGGGAACAGTGAAATCCTTGCTGTTATCAATAGCAATTTGCTCCCAGCAGTACCTCCTCCAAGTTTGGGGCTCTAGCTGAACTCTCCCGCATTCTCTGGTCTGTCTGGACTGCAAACTGAATATTATACCCTCAAGGTCATGCTGCAGAGTCAGAAATTTCAAATATTTATTAATCTGATGTAGTCTTTCCTCAATATGTTTAATATCCACCTGACAGAAACAGATGGCTTCTATTTCAACTCATTGATCATCCATTTCAAGCAATGACCCATTTACACTGCATGGCTATCAATTACTCAAAGGTTTTCCCCTCAGCCCTACAGTACCTGGACATTTCCTCAATACAAGTGGTTTCTGTAACCTCTATGTACAGTGTCATTCTATCCCAGATGGAAACAGTCTCCCAGGTGGGTTAATGTTAATGTTGACTACTTGCTGTATTATGTACCATTAACACAGTCATTTGCATATTTATGGGAGATTCACTAATGTTCATGACATCACTGTCAACATAGTTACTTAAGAGACTGATGTGATAACGAAAATACCCCACTGGCAAGTTTCAATAATCCCCTGATCAAGAGTTCTTGATATAACTTTCTCCTTTTTTGCTAGAATTTGATAGTTAAAGCCTTCGGATTACGACAAAGAACCATCTGTTCACCATGACTCATAACTAAAATATTTACTGCATTAACATGATTTTCTTTTCTGTTCAGGTGTAATACAGTGTGGCGTCCTGTTCCAGTGGCTTTAAGTGAATGTGAAAATGCAGCTTGTATTTTGGCCACTATGTTTGATTATAAAACTTTTCACTAGTCAAATTAAGATGGTGAACTCAGTAATAGATTAATGATTCACTTCATTGTTCATTTGAACTATAATTTAAAGTGACGAGTCTAGCATTTTGAACAAAAAATGAATTTACCTTTTGAAAATGGAAATAGTCCACTTTTGAAATTACAAAATTGACTGACATGTAACTTTTTGTACAAATAATGTATTTCAAATTAAATTAAAATCTGACCAATCCAATTATTATTATTACTATAGGTGCTGGAACCCTGTTGTTTTTGTTATTACACAGGGTTTTGGAAATCCAATCCAATCCATGGTACACAAATTAAGTTGACCGTGAAGATGTGCAAAGAGGAAGTGAGGCATACTTCCAATGCTTGAAACTAGAACTAGATCATTTGACACATGGGCTTGGCTATTATTATTATTAGCAGCTGAAGAAATCTATGTGTCCAAAATGCCTTCTGTGAGACACCAGTCAACCAACAAGCACTGTTGGTGAGTGTTGGTGAGTTTATCCAAGGTTTGATGTCATTAAGCATGAGGTCAGTTAACAAACACAAACACCAAACATGGCGTCCATTTAAATTCTGGATATCAAAATGTATTTAGTCAAACTCTACTGGCTCATGACTATGAGTCAATCTGTCAGCCATGTTGTTGAAAAATTCCATTGATTCGCCTGATGGGGATGCTGTAATCAAATGTCAAGAATGTAAAAATTTGAAAGGCCGTAACTAATCGTAAAATGTGTCACTCTGGTCATATTCTGGAGCAACTGGCCAGTTGACATAATGTGTGATAACATGCCTGAACAAGTTAATCTGATTTTCAAAAATTAAAACCTTTATTTTTAAAGCACAAGGTGCTGCATATTTGGTACCTTTGGTACATTTATTGTCAACCACAAATCCACCAAATTCCCTGTCTAGAAAGGGAAACATTTTAGGGTTAACCAGTGATTTTTCACATACACACTACAGCCTCTTTGGAGATAAAAGTCCATCAGTGCTATCCCAGCTTTACTGTTGATTGATGAGGGCTAAAGTTAAGACTCTTAATTTATGTTCCATCTGTTTTTTCTCAAACCACGTACACACGTATTTCACCACACTCAGACAAAATAAAGTTTTTAGGTCACCTTCCTCTTTGATTGGATTAATTATCAGTGTGCACAGGAATGTCGTTTTCTCTCCCTCTCTTTCCGTCTCAGCTTTGTCTTCAACTGACATGATGAGCCAATATGATTTTGTCAGGAGTGGCTTAGCTGTCGCTGCAAGAAGTGGCATGTTTTTAAAATAATTTTTTTACTGTATTATGATTTTTTGTAGGAGCATTAGCAATTTTTTAACAGGACATATTTTCCAAATTACCCCTTAATCTGTCAATACACACTCTGCGGTACTTGCATTATTGCCTTACTCGCATTATAATCACATTTTTGATGTGCATGTAAACGTGTCTACTAGTTGAAAAATGTATATTGAAGTGATACAGGTAAACATAACATACATAAAATGGGTTTATGTGATTTTGGAGAAGTCTATCTGGGTGCACCTCTGCCAACTAAAGCCACAAAAATAGCACTTAGATGTGATCTTAGTAGGTACAGACGCAAGCGTAATTTTTTATACCAAAATTGCTCTGCACCACCCAATTTGTATTGGCACTCCCCTCCAGTGCACTCCACCGACCATTTTGACATAAGCGATGTCATGGTGAGCTACAAAATTACCAAATTACCAAAAATTCTGCCTACGCCCAACGAAACTGCCACTTCGCTGGCGCAAGTTCACTACACTTGATCTGCGCTGGCACAGAAATATCGTTGACTGAGGTCTTCTGTTCCTAGTCCTGAGTTTACGTCTGCCTTAGGCCTTCAAAGGTTAATCGAGCTCCTTAGAGCCTGTTTTCTCTGCCTCTGCACTCCACTGAACTGCTTTTGGAATCTATCTTCTTGATTTGTGTCTAGCTGAGGTTAAATTGGCCTTCGTTGGACTGAGGAAGAACACATAGACAGATAATACACAGAAAATGCGTACCATCTTCTGTTCAATCAGAGGGTAGCCCTTTCTAGCCCTACTAACATTGAGTCCATTTCTCATGTTCTTAACAGACAAAAGGTAATGATGTTGTACTAGTAACGGTTGTCACATGGTCCCTTGATGTTTCAGGAAAGATCAAATGTCAGTTTATATAGTGAGTACTGCTATGCACCATCAAAAATACCAGGGGGCCCACACACATTCTGAATGGTAAAGTGAATACCTGTTTCCTTACAAATGTTTTTTTATATTCAACCGTTCAAATAAAAATAATACTAAAGGCATAAAGAAGTGATTTCATCAATACATCGCAAAATTTCTCATAACTTAAAAAGGATGTGTTAGGGAAATGAAAAGGAGATGAAAAAGTAGGATTTCTCAGTGATACACAGGGTTGCTCACTAGGGTTCACGGTGTATGCATAGTCTTGAGGTAATGGAAAGAAAATTGAAAAAGGAATGCAACTTGCAAAGTACACTAAAGTGAAAACAGTGGAGAGTGCAAATGAGAATAAAAAAAAAAAAATCAGATATATGTAGTTGTAGGGGTGCCGGAGTGAAAGGTGATGAGAGAGAGGTAAGGCAGAGAGAGAGAAGGAGGGAGAGAGAGATGCACATTTAAAAGAAAGGGGCTCTGAGCATGGGTAATTCTTGGCATGTTAAACAGGGTCAGTCAGTGCATCCCACTATCACAGTTTCCACGGGAACATAGACACAGAGCACTGCAGCAGCCGATGCCGCCTCCACTAATCGCCCACACAGAACAATGCTGGGCCATTATTTGGGATAGTGTGTGTGTGTGCGTGTGTGTGCAGCTGGTTACCTAAGTCTATACACGCAGCTGGGCTGCACATTGCTGATAGGTTCAAACATGACCAGAGTTTATATAAGGATCTGTGTTAGTGTTTCAGTGTTACTTCCCTTACACAAAGCACATGTCATCAAGGTGCCAGAAGTGTTTTGGCCGTTCATTTGTGGTACCCAGATTTTAAAATAACTGGCTTCCATATGGTTCCACTCATTCAATCGATCAGAGACCTTACAGAGCAAGAGTAATGGATAACTAAATTGGATTTGCATTTTGAAATTAAAGAGAAAATGAGACAAGACTTTTACCTTTGCTCGGTAAAAGACTTCAACCTCCATAGTGTTTTAGGCTACAGCTCCATTTTCGATTGACCAGCTAGCTCACCGTGTCGGATTGTGCCCGATTGTAATAAATTATACAACATTTTATAGATTCTCCAGAGTGAACGCTTGAAAGAACAGTGGATAAGACTGTAAGATGGCAAGATAAAATGTCTTTCAAAATTTCTCTCTTTCATTTCAGTATCAGGATACTAGGGCTGTTACGGAGCACATAGCTAACAAATCAGCACTGATGCAGAGGAAAGAGCGTAAGAGCTGTTCTGATCATGTGATTGGTCGGAAGTTTGGTGAGGCTTATGGGTATTGTAGTAGGCGTCATGGAAATGTATGTGTCTGTCAAAAAAAAGGATATTTTTTAACAGGTTGAAACATTCACAATCATTGATGACAGCAATCACATAATGGAGCTGTGCTTCATCCGTAGAAGATAATATCCCCACTTGACACAGATCAGCTGTAATCAAAAATAGAATGAAGTTGGACGGGTGGCTAACATTGGGAAAATCACTTGTTTAACCAGAGTACCACGAGTCTAGCCAGCTCTATAGGGAAGGGAAATCCTATGATGGAGTGGGGTTTTTCAGTTCCTGCATGCTAAGAGTTTGAGCACTCCTGGAGAGCAGGAGGATGACAGAAGCTGCATTCAGACTCTGCTCTGCTCCATTATCCTCCAACAGACGTGCCCTGGTTATAGGACAGAGGCTGCTGTCAGACATATCAATTGCGTGAACTGCAATGTCTTAAGTTACTAAAATAGTTGCTGTGTGGGCTTCAGCCTTTCTTGCTACCTATATAAAAATGACACACACGCACGCACACACACACAAGCATGGACCAAGAACTATGGGGGCCCTGCGCACAAACATTTGGAGACCCAACCACAGATTGTAGAAAATACTGGACAAGGTGACTGTGACGACACCCGTTGACTTTCCACTGGCTTGTTTGAGGCCGAGTAAGTGGGATTTCTGTGTGCCATCATGCTGTATTTTTGGAGCCAGAGTTTGTATAGTAGAGTGAAAGAGTGGAGCAGATGGAGCCAGGGTGAAGCATACAATTTAAGGAAAATCCAGCCCATATTGCCTTATATGGTCATAAAGCATGCCTTTAAAATAAATGAAATGAGCTTTTGTGACTATAACTTCATCCCATTGACTGAGGTGGGTGGTGTTTCAAGTCTAGGCCAGTTTTGGCCCCTTGAAGCCAAACCCCAGTGAGTAAATTTATTGTTCTATATAACAATCAGCAGCACCAAAGCAACAACTTCAGTCTCAGACTATAATATTGTAATTAGTATTCAGCAGCTATAATCCTGACTTTGTCTGTGTTTAGTGACATTGAGCAAGAGGAGTGGCCCCACCAACCAGAAGAAGTAAGTACCCTTGCTTTGCTCTCCCCAATGTCAGTCAACCCATGGCATGAGCTCGAAATGAAGATACTGTACCTCACTTGATTTTTTTATTTTGAATTAAGGAATCAAATTAATAAACAGTACACTGACCCTACCTAGAAGTGACCCTACCTAGCAGTGAATAGACAACATTCTGAACTGCTGTGGTAGGCAGCAGTCCCATGCTATATTGCTTTACATTTTCTATTTGTCTATTTTCACTCTTTCATTTTTCCACTGGCCCAATCAGCCTGAGGTTGCCTGGGTAAGCAGTACTGCACTCATGAGTCTCATTAGACAGCATATATCGCCACATGTAACTGCCAGCAAAAATAACCGCCAGCAAGGAAAACAAAGACACTTACTTTATTTGAAGATGAAGTCAATACATCTGTCTCTCTCTATGAACTTGGCAATCATAGCATTGCAGAACTCTTCTTTCTTGGCTTTCAATGTCATTATTCTGTCTTTTCTACTGATATAGTTCCAGGGATGGAAGCCTACCTTGCTCCGTACTGTTAAGTCTTTATTCGTTTAAGTGCAGAGAAAGTCCACACCACTGATGCCGTGGTTGTTGATAGTTTTGTTGCTTCTGGGACAGTCCGCTCCAGGTCATGTTCAGTCAGAAAGTCAGGAGCCCAGATAGTGATTTATCCTGCACCATTCCCTAAATTTACAATCCCACAAGATCAGACTTGAGTTGGCAAGGTCAAAGTACTTGGCATATTTAGACAGACTCACCAGTTTGATGTCAATAAAATGAGCTGACATTGCAGCAAAGTGTTTACTATTCACTAAACCAAGAAAATCCAGTTCACATGAAACCTGGCCTTCATTTGCACAGTGATGTTATCAAGGATGCTGTAGTAGATTTACCTTCTCCTCTCTCTGATTGGCTGTTTACTAAGATTCTCAGCTTTCAGGTTCAGTTCATTGCATTCAAATCGGTCATAAAAAACAAATCAAAATGTTGTTTTGGTAGATTTAGTCAAAAATGAAGCCAGCCCTTCAACTGTCTTGGAAAAAGTTTGGAGCAAATTGTAGAATTTGAAATTTCACTTTTGTTTTCACACTGGCTGTTGGATTGAGTACAATTCTGCTGGTCTGTGCATCGACAAATGACAGACATGATGTGATATGCACATTAGGCGCATTAGAGATCAATTTAGATACATTTCTATATATTAACCAACTTTTTATTTTGTGGTGGCGCACATGAGCCTATGAATGGGAAACACAGCATGATCTCACAGCCAAAGACAGCCTCTAGAGGCCATCTCACGAAGTGTTGATGACTGACTGCCTGACCTGAATATGCCTCGAGATGCCCTTGGCTGCGCCGTGGAAAAAAAAAGTCATTAATTTCTTTTATTTTAGCCTGCACCCATTGAATACTGATGCCATCATGGATATTCCATTATAAGTTTGAGTCAACACCTTGTCAACACAATGGTATTTCTCCAACGTGTTTATTTATGTTTATTTCTCCAGAAGTTAGCTGTAGCTGCTGCTTGTCTGTCTTACATCATCGAAAGGCTTCTCTGACCTCACTGCTGTTGGACACAACAAAAAACTACTGTGATTTGTGCTTTGCCAGTAGGTGGCACTACACAAACTAGACTAAATACTAAATAGGAAGCATCTCACTGTTGTTTGCTTGTGCACAGTAAAGATGAAGTAGAACGTTATCCTCTGTCTTATGCTTCATTGCTTGATTACTTTACATGCAAATAGACAATGTGTATCTAACTTCTCGTTTCTCTTGGCAATTGCATGAAATGGTTAGACGTAATTCCCTATGTTGCTTGAGCTAGAGTTCTCGCTTAGCTAGGATAGTTGCATCAGTGAGGCCTTTGAGTATCTCTCTGTTCTCATTTACCTTGCCATTATACAGTATATGCTGATATTCAGTGTCCGCTGCTCCTCCAAGTCAATTCATGACCTCCCAAATGTCTTTATTTGACTTAGGATGCGAAATGCTGACTTCTCATGCTTGAGAATAGCAGCTGGCAAATTGTTGAGGTCACAGTAGCTATCTTTCAACCATACACTGTCACTAGAGGACAACAGCAGGCAGGGATAGCAAAAGAGCTGGCTGCTCTCATCACAGCCATACCCAGTCTTTTTGCTAATACCATTCTATTTGAAAAGATCTAGTGATCTTCTGCTCACTCTTCCTTTGAAGATTCTTAAGTGCTGGTGTTGATCTCCCACTTTACTGCTTTTTTTTAATCTTCAACACTTAATGTTGAAAACTGCTTAATATGTGTTCTATTTCACACAGGCTTCGCCCTCTAACAGGGCTCTATTGGCTTAGCCACTCATCTAGTCACCTCAGCACACTGAAATTTGCATGCACGTGCTCAGCCAATCAAGATGAGCCTATACACCCTCTATGGGGCCTCGCACTATAAATGGCGAGCGGCCTCTCATTCAGCATCCACTTTTTCGTCAGCGCCTGACGAACAAATTTGCCTAGGATGGCATCGTCTGAGACCAACATCGCTAAAGACTGCCCGGGCTGCCCCGGCCTGATCGCGATGTCAGATCCGCATGAGGCGTGTTTTTAGTGCCTCGGCCCGGAACACGCCGTGGACGGTGTCTCCGACTCACCGGACTGCAGCAGCTGCAGGGCTCTCTCCAGGGTGAGACGCCGCCAGCATTGGGCTCATTTCGAACGCTATCAGCATCAGCATTCTCCTGAAATCGAGCTCCACTGTGATGACAGCGAGGTGGAGGCCGACGGCAGCTCGCCCGAGCCCTGCTCCTCTGCCCCTGTCACAGCGCTTCCACTGCCAGCTCCTCCCCTTGTGGTGGAGGATGAAGAAGGGATGCCGCCGGGGGACAGCGATGACAACATCTCCTCCATCTCCATCACGGTTGCATCCTTCACCTCCGCCGCTCTACCTCTACTTCCGCCCCCCGAACCCCCTGCGCGGCTGATCGCCTGGCCCAGGGATTCTATCGGTGGGCGGCAGAGACCAAGCCGCTCCGCTGCAAGGCTCCTATCTCCGGCCTCTCTGATTATTCCAATGTCCACGGAAAAAGCACTTTCTGTCGCTCTGGTGTTCCCCCGCTCGATGACGTGCGGGCCGCTCATTTTTCTCCTGGCTCAACCAGCTGGTCTGGCGGCAGGAGACATGCTCCTCCTCAACCCAGAGACAAGGAGACGGTGGAATTTTATGGCAGGTTTTTCCACCTGGTGGCCCAGACGGCAGCCACGGCCAACAACCTGGGGCTGCTGGGGGTGTCCCTATCCACCATGTGAACTGGAAAAGCCTCCCTCTCCGCTTCTGAATTGGATCATGTATCCCGTATTGCGGGACAGATGAACAATTTAACCAGGGGAATCGCCACCACCGCTGGACGAGCCATGGCTCTCGCTACCGTCGGTACTCGGCACGTGTGGCTCGTTCTGACAGCCCTTCAGAAGAAGGACAAGGAAGACCTGCTGGGTGCTCCGCTGTCGCCTGATGGGCTCTTCAGCGCATCTGTCACCTTAGCTACGCAGTGTTTCCAACGCTTAGAGGAAGAAAAGGTTCAGTTGCGCCGTCATCTGCCGTTGGCATCTTCTTCCGCCAAGCAGAAGACTTCCTCCCAGGACCCAAGGGAACGGTGTACGGCGGCATCCAAGAGGCGTGGACAGCGTAATGTGGCTTTCTCTTTCGCTACATCCTCCTCTCGCCCCCCACTGGCGTCCGCGACGCAGCCCGCCCCTCCACCAGCTCACTCCAACGGCGACGCTCCTCCTCCACCGCCGGCCCAGAGAGGACCTCGGGGCTACCGTCAACCGCTGGCTTGTTCCTGGAAGGCTGGCATCCAGCAAGAAGCGATACTGACTGCCGGAGGGGGGGGACCGACCTGGCTTGCGAGGCTTCTGTTCAGCCCCAGCCGTGTGTTAGTGGCACATCCCCCCATAGTGTTCCTGGATATGTTCCCATTGTGCCTTGTGTGAATAATGTTTTTGTTTGTAATAAAACAAATTACTTCTTCCATAAGGAGCCTATTCCTACCACCCTGACTGCCGATTGCTCTCTGTCCTCCTCCCACAAGGGACACCAGCCAGAGCGGCGATCGCAGTCATCATTTTGCTCTCTGCTCTCTTCCCACACGGGAAGCGCAGTGGAGCAGCGATCGGTTCGGTGGTGCGGTAACCCCCTTCCCCCCCGGTCTTCGGGCCGAAATGGGACAGCTGATGGTCTCAGTGTCACCAACCCACCCTGCTGTCCCACGGGACAACAGGAAGGAAGCAGGAAGGCTTTTACAGCTCTGCCTGTCTTCCACACGGTAGACACAGCGGAATGGCAGGTGACTGATACGTTGCGTAACCACTCTCTGCTCTCCGATCTCGTGAGTCGCCGCAAGTTGGAGGCTGGTATCGGCAACGTTAACCCACCCGATCGTGTTTCGGGACGACGGGATGCATCGCCGGCAGTCGCTCCCAACTCTCCACCAGACCGGCACGCCGTTTCTTCGGCCCGCCTCACTTGTCCACAAGAACGCGGACTCGATGACAGCAGAGTGGCCTCTCAACTATTTCGGCCGGCAGATGAGCTCCAGACAGCAGATCCTTCGTGAAGCACGGGGAATCAGTCGCTCACCCGTCTCGAACGAGAGGTCGGTCCCCCGCCTCTTATCTCCGACGGCGGGCTTGATCTCTCCTAGACGCCGGCCAGTGTATACGGAGCGTGAGCGGACGAGTTTTCAAAATACTCTGCTCCCCGCTCATTGGACCGTTCTGCTGATGTCATCGTTGCCTTCCCTCAGAGGCAAGCGGACGTGTGTGAGGACAGTCTTTCTCACATAGCGTTGTCACCGCCGTTTTCCCTCTCTGCCGCCTACTCCGCCTCGAAGCGAATAGCGGACATCAAAGGAGACTGTGTATTACAGTCTATGGCGAGAACGCCGTCTGCTGATTCTAATGCCGTTTTTGGCACTGAGCAAATAGCAGCGGCATCAGACAACGGCTATGCAAGTGTGGAGGGCTTCAGATGCCAGTGGGCCATTCATTGGCTGCCGAGCCTCTCCAGCCCTTTTGCCTCCGCCCGCCCATGGGCCGTTCTGCCCCTATCGGGCAGCTCGGCGGCGGCGAGGGCCGAGGCTGCATACAGAGAATTTCTCTCCTCCGCTCCACAGCTGTCTGCTCGCCCCTGACAGAATTTTATCAGTGGCAAACCAGAGTGTGTGTTGACAGAATGGATAGACAGGACGTTACGACTGGGCTATTCACTCCAGTTACATTGCGTACCGCCCCCATTCACAGGAGTGAGAGAGTCAATCATAACTTCTCAGGAAGGCATGAGCACCCTCTCCAGGGAGATACAGGAACTACTCCAGAAGGGAGCAGTTTCTGTGGTTCCCCAGGAAGACAGAGAGAGAGGTCTCTATTCCGGTTATTTCCTGGTTCCCAAGAAAACCGGAGATATGAGGCCTATTCTGGATCTCCATCCGCTCAACACATGCATCACCCAGAGACCATTTCGCATACTTAGTGTGAAAAAGATGCTTACTTTCATGTCCCAGTGGTGCCGAGACACAGGAAATTCCTACGTTTTGCCTCTCAGGGGGTAGCTTACGAGTACAACAGACTACTGTTTGGCTACTCCCTGGCCCCCCGCACTTTTTCAAAGTGTGTGGACACGGCGCTCGCACTCCTGCGCCGCCAGGGAATACGGGTCTTCTTTTATCTAGACGACCTGATTCTCATGGCCCGCTCGAAAGAATGGGCTATTTTCCATACAGTGCAATTGGTGCAGCACTTAGGTTAGGTTTTGCCATCAATTGGAAAAAGGGTGCACCCATACCAAGCCAACAGGCGGTGTATTTGGGAGTGCAGCTGGACTCTGTGTCTGTCAGATCCCAGACAGACGGCCGTGTTGGAGGCGGTTCGGTGGGCAAGACAGGGCGTAACAGTGACGGCTTTGACTGTCATGCGGCTCCTGGGTCTCTGCGGAGAACCTGTGGCGCTGGGCCACAGAGCACCTCCGTTCTCTCAGGGCGCTGCATATTCCAGGCCTGGAGAACACGGGGGCCGACCTCATGTCGAGGGGCGGGCCCCTGGAGGACGAATGGAGATTACATAGTGGACCAGATTTGGTCCCAATTCGGAGGGCGGAAATGGACCTGTTCGCCACCCAGCAGAACACCCACTGTCCCCTGTGGTTCTCTCTGTTTCCCCGAGACGCTCCCCCATTGGGGGTGGACGCGTTTGGACACGCGCCATGGCCAGGAAAGCTGCTGTATGCTTTTCCTCCCCTCCGTCTCATTCCTCCCCTGCTGGTGAGAGTGAGAGTGGAGAGACTATCGCTCATTCTGGTGGCCCCAGACCGCACAATGGCACCGTGGTACACGGAGATGAGACAGCTGCTGGTGGCTCTGCCCTGGACAGTTCCCCAGTTTTGGGGGGCATTGTCTCAGGCGAATGGAGCGATAGGCGCGATGCCCAGCCTGGGATAGCCTCTCAGGGTTTGGTTCCTGAGAGGGACAGACTGATGCGTGCTGGACTGGCTGTGGATGTGGTGCAGACCATCCAGGGCGCAAGGGCTCGATCCACCATTGATAGCTACAAGGCTAAATGGTGGGGCTTTCAGAAATGGTGCGGGAAGCGGAACATCGATCCTTTGAACTGTTCAATTGGATCTGTTCTCTCTTTCCTCCAGTGCCTGCTGGAAAGGGGGCTGGCGCACTCCACTATTAAAGTGTATGTGTTGGCAATCTCTTCCTTCCATGAGGGGTTTGGAGAGAGGATGGTTTTTCGGCCACCCCCTCATGAAGCGTTTTTTGCAGGGGGCTAGGAGAAAACGCCCAGTGGTGCTTTCACCGCCCCCCAGTGGGAACTGCCTTTGGTCTTGGAGGCCCTGTCTAAGGAGCCTTTTGAACCGATTAGGCAGACTTCTCTTAAGCTGTTGTCGGTCAAGACGGCTCTGCTGCTTGCTTTGACCTCAGCTAAGAGAGTGAGTGACTTGTGCACTCTTTCGGTCCATCCCAGCTGTTTGCTGATACGTGGGGACCTGAGTGGCGCTGCACTCAGACAGAATCCGTCTTTTGCACCCAAGAACATCAATAGTTCTTTTCGGTCTAGGACGATTCAGCTGGAGGCTTTCTATCCTCCTCCTCATGTTGAGGAGAGAGAGGTGAGGCTGCACCGTTTACGCCCCGTGTGTGCGTTGGCATGTTATGTGGAACGCACAGCCACGGTGAGGTGCACACAGCAGCTTTTTGTGTGCTATGTCAAAGCAGAGACTCGCTGGCTCTGTGAGGGAATATCACAGGCTTATGTGCTGGCGGGAAGGGACCTCCTGCATCCATCCGCGCACACTCAATACGGAGTGTGGCTGCGTTGTTGGCACTGTTCAGTGGAACAGGTGTGGAGGAGATCTGCACAGCGGTGTTGGTTAGTAGGTAGGTAGGTAATAATGTCAATGTCAATAATGTGCCACACAATGTGCCGCACAATGTACACACAATGTGCACACAATGCACACCTTGGTCACAATACAGCCCCATCCAGACATGAGAAAAACAACAAACTTATTAACCAGCATATAGTAAGCATATTTTTGCCGTAAAGTCCACACAGACAAACTCTGACCCTCTTTCCAAGGGTCAGAGTTTGCTCCTTCTGAGCATCTGAATTCACAGCCTACCTCAAATTCGCATTAAATACAGATGCAACACGGTCATATTGAAAAAATATGTACAACATCTCAGACAAATTACAAAAAAGACAGACTTCCCCCACATCTGAGTTGACAGCAAAGTTTTTGTTGACATTATCCCATGAAGACCTTTCTACTGTAAATGCATTAACCTTGTGCTGAGAGGAAGCTGATAAAAAAACCTTTACCTGAAAGCCATGATCTGTCCTCCAAAGCTCCTACCAGTGACGATCCCTGACATCTTGCAGAGTGCTGAGGTTTCTGCCCTTAACAGCTGCCAGATAGAGTGTTTTACCCTTTCCCTCCACAAAACATCCCTGGTTCAGAGTGGTAAAAGCTTCCTTCCCTCTTTTGCCAGTCCCCTGTGATAGCTAACATACTCACAGCCAGAAACTAAGGATGATCCTCCTTCTGTGGTCCATTGAAAACATCAAGCACTGGCTCAGATAGATAGATAGTGTGTGTGTGAGAGAGAGAGAGAGAGAGAGAGAGAGAGAGAGAGGCAAGACTACGGCTGAGAATTGTTTGAAAATTTCAGTATTATGTAATGCATTAGCCTATTTTTTTGGACTATCACATCATTTTTGCTGTTAGTTTTCCAAACAAATTGAAACAACAGTTGAACTCTCAAGCGTTAATTTTTTTATGCATTTACTTTTCTTCTACACTTTATCAATATAAAACGAGCCCCTAACAAGTATTTATTTGCTCAAAATGCACTTTTACAACACAAAAGAAAATCTAAACTATACATTACAACTCTTATTATAACTATTAACACTATTACTAGGGGAGGAAACCTACAGAGCACATGTGTCATCTCTTGAGAACTGGTGTGAAAATAGCTCCTTAGGAATAAATGTGACAAAAAAAGGAACTTGTCATTCATGGAAAAGAACCTGTGCAGCCGATTACAACCGGTGGACAAATAGTGGAGGTAGTCGACAATTTTAAATATTTAGGTACTCATATTGACAGCAAACTTGACTTTAGTGAAAATACTGAACAGATTTTTAAAACCTGTAACCAACGCCTCCACCTCCTACGCAGGCTCAACTCATTCGGAGTGAGCAAAGCTATCATGGAAACGGTCTATAAGAACCTAATAGAGGGGACCTTAACTTTTAACATGGCTATGTGGTTTGGAAATCTTAGTATGAAGGGAAGAGGTAAGCTACAGCGAATAGTGAATTTAGCCTCAAAAATAATTGGAAAAAGACAGAAACAATTGAGTGGCATCTATGAGGAAGTTATTCGTAGAAAAGCTGTCAAGATAGCTAATGACCCCTCCCACCCACTCCACAGGGAGTTCGAACTACTCCCCTCAGGTAGACGGTACAGAGTACCTATAGCCAAAACTAAGAACATCTTCAAGCATTCTTTTATACCAAATGCCATTAAGGCACTGAATGACACCATGCTTCGTTGAACTGTTTCTTTTATGTATTTTCCACTGTTGTCCTGCCTTTTGCCATGAACAAAATTGCGTGTAAGTGTTGTTGTTGTTGTTGTTGTTTTGTTTTTGTACTGTTGTGATTTTAATTGAGACCGAAGACAAATTTCCACATTGTGGACAATAAATGAAACTAACTAACTAACTAACTACTAGTTATTAATATATAATAGCTTACATTTTAATTATTTAGAACTATGTCATTGATACATAACATTTATAACTTTCAAGAATATCAAGTGCAATTACATTTTCTATGTATTTATGTAAAATGTAGTTTGTCACAATGTGACAAATATTGCACCATGTGCTGTCACTATCAGTTTTTGTAAAATGTAGCCAGACCGTGGACTACTTCTGTGACATTGTGCGCTTACTTCAAGCAAACGAGAGATGAAAGTGTAATAGCGCGTGGAGAAGGTTTTTCCAGCCTGTGGAAAGTAGCTACCTATGGAGCCAATTAGCAGTCACGTTGACTTTTAGAACAGGTAGAGTAATTGGATGGAAAAACTATTACAATTAACCACTTAAGTACCAAACTTTTGCACAGAATGTTTCAGTGTTTCACCCACTAACACCAGTGTGTTTCACCCACTAATACCAAAGAAGCCTGAAGGAGGAAGTAAGAAAGCAGAGTGATATGTGACAAGTAGAAGCATTGTTAGATGAGAGTGAAGGAACAGATAATGACAAAATTGCAATTCAATATTGAGGAGTATGTCTTTTTCTTGCATGCAATGGGCAGGAACCAATACCTGCAACAGACAAAGAGGTCAAAGACTGAATCATTGTATTAGCTGGCATAGTTACTGGATGTCCCAGCTTTGACACTCAGTGAGTACGTCAGGCTGTCCTCTTCATGTTCTGTAGAATCTCTCCTGATAGTGATGTGAAACAACACTTCACTAGGTAGAATAGTTGCACAACTTTGTGTCTAAAGAATTCAGGTCTTACTTACCCTAATTGTGTTGTGTTTGAGTGTATTCACTGTACCTTTTCAGTATTATCAGCACAATAACAATTCAAAAAAGTTACTTTCATGCTGAAACTGCTGAGCTTATAGTTCAACTTGTTGAATATTTTGCACCAACACAGCTGCTTTAACGCTTATAACAACAGACTTAGTATAATATTTTTATGACTGACAGAATTGTCACGGAGTGTCATTCTTATGATGACCCTGACGTCAACAATGACGATGGTTCTGCACCAAGATCTGCACAAGATCTGGACATTTCACCCAAGCGTTCTTCTTTATTCTTTGTATTTTGTTTATGTTACCTGTTATTAAACCTGCAACAAGCAATATCAGACCTTATAACCAATCCTGAAACTAATTCCCATTCCTGAACATTGTCGCATAAGGACGGAATCGATGAAGCGCAGGAGGAAACTTAGTAATGTGCTACCTACCTCTTGATTTCTCATTGTTTGTACCACACGTAACCTTCAGCGGGAGAAAGGCCTAGCAAAGCGAGACTGGTAACCGGCAAGACTTTTCATAGGTACGTTTAGTTTAGCTGTTAGCCTTTATGCACGGTGCTTTGCAATGTTTGTCCTTGGCAGGCCTCCGCAGTGCACTGGGGGTAGTTTTTTTTTTTAGGAAAGAGAGAGGGAGCTGTGAGTTTATTTACAAATTTGTTGCAATTTCTATTGGTCAGAAAATTTTGCTTATTGCAGCTTTGATATTTATTTGGCCACTCTCTGCACTCATTGCATGCCTGACCATCCTGGAAGGGGGATCCCATTATGTGATGATGAAGTTGTGCAATCATTACTGAATAATTGGATTCACCACCGTAAGATCTTTTGCCACTCATCCCTTTGGTATCCTTTGGTATACTGTTTTCACGTTACGTGATTCCTGGGTATTGAAGTTCAATCATTTTTCAAACAGTTACCTCTCGCTGCCATTTGGGGCCACCAACATGAGAAGTTGCATAATAGCTTTCAGTAAGCTGTCAGTGAATGACTCTGTCACTGTAATAGAGACTGAGACTGACATCCTGACTCAAATATACCGATACAACAAAAGTAATTGAACTGCCTACCGCTGGAAAATTGAGCTTACTACAAATTCATCTCTATCGCTCTCTCTTTCTGACAACACCATAGTCCTTCAAATGCTCTCTCTTTCACCTCTTCCTTATGGTGAGGCATGGTGTTAACATAATCCTACAAGGCTAAACAGCCTAAAGATTCCCTGATACTTTGTCATACAATATGAGGGAGATGGGATTAATTTCCTTGTGCACTGTAGCTACCCTCTGGTTCTCTGGTTGCATTAACAAATTCTAATTATATCACGTCACAATTCAAATCACTATAAAAGGAAGATGCTCAGCACTTATCCAGAGTGCAAAGAAACTTTCATCTAAGATGAAAAATCACAAAATGAATTTGCCATGCTTTCTAACTCCAGTAAGGGTTTAGTTAACTCAGCCAAAAAGCAACAATGAATCTTCACACTGGATTTACAACAGATGAAACTAAGTACAATGTAGAAACTAAAGTAGAATGATATGATTTCACATGCTTCCTATTTGACATTTGCATGAGATGCAGCAGTTTGCAAATTAAAGCTCACATGTTCTCCCTAAGTCTAAGTCTACAAAGTGTACAATCTGTGTACACAGTATGTGTGTTTATGCAGAAACACACACACACACACACACACACACACACACACACACACACACACACACACACACATATATGTACTGTACATATATATGATTTATGTTATGTATGCATGGGTTAATTTCTGTTTAATCAGAATTAGATCCAAGGCGCAATTATGTCTCTGATCTCTTGTTTTCAATTTCATTTAGCAAAGAAAGGTTTAATTTTAGGAAACAGGAACAAAAAATGGTCCACCCGTTTTTCTTTTGATATTTTCTGGGCAAAATAACCTCAAAGTGTTAGGGCCTGCTGTGGGTGTAATTGTGCATGTGCATGCATGGCAACTATCTTCTTTGATGCAAGGGTGAGGATATAGAAATAGACAATATTGCTACAACCAAGTAAGCTCTTTGCTCTTCCTTGGACTTCAAATAGGCCTGGCATAGATTCAATGGACATTTAGGGTCATTGTGCTGCTGGAAATTGAATCCTCTTCCAAACAACGTTAAGCCAGAAGGGATAGCATGCCTCTGCAGAACACAGTGATACTTCTCTTTGGTCAATGTGTAGCTGATCCAGTGCAAGTCACCAGCTCCAGAATAGGCAAAACATTCCCCCACCTGAATATTTCCACCACCATGTTTCAGTGGTTGTATGCACTGTTGCATTAACCTCTCATGCGTCCATCTCCTCATGTAAGCTCTCCAACTGTAGCCGTAAAGTTCAAACTTTGATTCTTTTGTAAACAGGACTTTTTTCCAGTCTTCAACAGTGAAATTGTGGTATTGTTTGGCCCATGCTAAACTCTGTCTCTGTTATTCTTGTGAGATCTGTGAGATGGTGTGGGTGATTTTGGCTCCACTGAAGGGCTAAGTTCATATGGCACAGCTGACCACATCTAATGCCTCACATTTGTTAACTTGTTAAGCCTTTATCTTTACTGGTGTGCAGGTTGTGAACAATGTCCTTTCCTACAGCTAGTACTTTGAAATTCAATGTCAACAAAATAAATCATACATTTGCCCTATGGAAGCCCGTTTCCGCCATCTGTTAAAAAAAAACTGGCTCATTTTTTTTTTTTTCATCATCATCATCAAGTAACATTTTTTCTCATTAGTATGAATTTGTATCTCATAATTATGAGATGCTAAGTCATATTTATGAGATACTATCTCAAAATTATGAGATGCTAAGTCATTATTATGAGATACTATCTCATAATTAGGAGAAGCTAAGTCATTATTATGAGATACTATCTCATAATTAGGAGAAGCTAAGTCATTATTATGAGATACTATCTCATAATTATGAGATACTAAGTCATAATTATGAGATAATGGCACCAACAATCGTATCAATCAATCAAACACGCTTAGATCACGCATCTTGCCCATTCTAATGTTTGGTCAAACAACTTCACCATGTCTGCATGCTTCATATATTGAGTTGCAGCCACATGATTCACTGTTTGGATGAGCAGGCTATTTGTGTTAATAAGCAGGTGCTCCTAATAAAGTGGCCTTGAGTGTCATATTTATAAGATGCTATCTCATAATTATGACTTAGCATTTCATAATTATGACTTAGTATTTCATAATTATGAGATACAAAGTCATACTATTGAGAAAAAAATCTCACTTGATGATGAGAAAAAAAAAAAAAATGCGCCAGATTTTTTTTAACAGGTGGCGGAAACGGGCTTCCATATTTGCCTGCCTTGATAAAGATGACAACAAAGACTTTATTTGAAAGTGGAGGCATGACTCTACAAACTGTTAGTTGTTAGATAAGTTCTCAAAGCTTCTTTTTTTTCACTCACTTAAAGTTTTAAAATACTAAAAGCTTTTTCCCTGCTTAAATAAATGTTTACTAGAATGCCTTGAATTCTGACTTGCATGGGGTAAATGCTTTTGAAATGTTTCACTGCAGTTGGCAATTATGAGCCCACAGTTTTAGAAAAGGCTTATATAGATTTAACTGCAGATGAATGTTACACAACTAATCGCAGACTACAATTACTATGCAATTTGTATACTTGCTTACTCAACACATTTAAGTATGAGGCTTACAAAGGGTTCTTAGTTAGGTGCTATGTTTATGTTTAGAAATGTGAAGCTTCTGTAAAATGCTAATTCAAAAAGGTGACAGGATTGAGTGACGGTAAAATATTCTAAAATTGCCTTTTTTCTGAAGGTGAACTGTTGGACAAATGAACTGTTTAATAAATTAACTGTTTACAATGAATTATGAATTAAGAATTTTTACATTTTTTATTAGGTTTATTTCACAGCACTAAAATGGAAAGTATACCCATATTCCCAAAATATCACCATGGCTACTGCCACCCTGTCAGACCTTTAAAATGCCATAACATTCACAAAATGGCACGAGGCCTGTATATTCCCTTACCTGCCTAGAGAGCCTCAAAGTCAGCCTCAAAGTCCTCAAACTTAGGGTTGACTTTGATTTTTAGTTAGTGCTGTCATTCTAGTAAAATGTTGTTTCCACTGATGTGGAGTGCAGCCTCCTTTTCAAGGGATCTTTTGTTTTTCAGACCATCTGTAAGAGTGATATTCTAATTGTAAGTCAATCTGTTAATTGTATTAGTCAGACCTTTCCTCTCAGGCTACTTTGTGCGAATTAGGGGTCCTCTACAAACAAAGATAGTACCCAACATTGACACTTACCTGTGACCTATAAAAGTGGCTTTAAGGCAGACCATCCTCTAAGCAGTGTCTACTACAAGTATGCACTATTGACCTAAAGATAATTCAGTGCATGGACTTCATTTTTATGCTCTGAAGAGCATCATGCCTGCACCTAGATTGAAAATGCTAATTCAAATCTGATTTGCAAAGACCGACTGCTAACCTGCTGTACCTGTGCACTGGACCAGACAGAAAAAAACAATCAGCCTCAACCAATCAGGTGAGCTCTCGGCAAGGAGGCAATCACGCATGCGCAAAACTCAGACTTTACCACCACCCTGCACACTACAGAGAGAAAGCAAGTTATTTTTCCCACTGCACAAGACCTGTTCATCAGGTCAGTGCCGCATTCAGGTAAGTCAGTCAACCGGTGTTTGGTAGCTATAGCTTTGCAACTGTGGTAGCAAGTCTATGTGTGACAAAAAAATATTTTTTGGCCAGCAAATATTTCAGTAATAACTAGACTGAGCTAGCAGAGCTGTAATTTGCATAAAAGATTTGAAATTTATCAGGTTTGCCGGGGCGGTGCTCTCTCTCCAGTGTAGAGTGAACCTCGCTTGACCAATGTTTATCACAATGCATGTTTGTAACCAAAATGGCTAATCTATACAGACAAAAAAAGCTGTGTTTTGCATAAAAGGTTTTGAATTTATCAAATTTGGCCAATGCTAAGGAGCAGGTACTCTCTCTCCATGTACAGGGAACCTGGCTTGACCAATATTTGTATCACAATGTTTGTACCCGCTGTAGAGGCCAACCCCTGTTCCAAGAGTAATGGAACCACAACCAGCAATGGGGAAGATGGTCCTCCTTGCAGTGGTGATAGAGTCCAAGTCTGATGATGAGTCTGATGATGATGACGGACAGGTACAAAGCAGAGCCCAGTATCAGGCCACACCTGCCTCAACAGTGCCATGTGAGAGACTGTTTTCCCTGGCCACATTGTAGCCTACAGAAGAGGTCAGTCTTGCATCTGGAAAAAGTCTGCCTAAGTAACTGGTTAAATGAGAAAAGTTTTTGATGGACTGACATGAGTTGACTGGTGTCTAGATGAAGTTCTCACTGATCCAATCAATTCTTCTCAAAGAGATATTTCAAATGATCTGTCTTTTCAAAGTCACATTTTGAAAAAGACATTATGCCACAGTCTGCAGATCTAAGTGAGACTCTGAAGCCTGAACAATATGGTACATCTGGCTTTTGTTTTAATTTACAGCACGTCATATAATGCTGAGATGATGTTATTCAATAAAAATTCACCTGTTGATTCATTTGGTTGATTATTGTGTCCTGCACTCCCTTTTTAAATATATCTTAAATTCAGTGATTAATCATGGCTTATAATGTGATAAACTCGATCATGGATTTTAACTAACATGAGACAGCATGAAAAATAAATATTTGCAGCCTTGAGGTGTCTTAATGAGTTAAATAGCCTGAAAACAGTAGATGTTCACCACTATGTGTGGAGTAGGTATTAAGTCAAAAGGAGAACCACTGCACAATAATGGCTATGTAAAATTTGATACATTTTTAAGTTTGTGGACTTTTGTGGATTCATCCTCTTCCAATATTAGCCAGGAGCCTTTATTTGACTTTCCGTCTGAACACGTTGGAGTTGAGATCAATAGCTGTAATTGCAATCCAATGTGTTTGTCTTTGTCTCACACTCAGTCAACACAACATAATTCACCCCATGGGGCCATGCAAGAATTCCTGAATGGATAAAGATTTTTTTTTATTCACATTTTATTTTGTTTGTTCTCCTGCTGAACTTCAATCTCTAGCCTAGCCCTCCCTGTGAAGAGAGAGGGCAACATGCAGTACAAGAACCAGAAGGGTATCTGTGTTTCAAACACAGATAAACAAGAAGGGAGTGATTGAACTGGCCTTGCATTGTGATGAGGAAGTCATTTTAATTAAAGAATGTGTGGCATATCTGATTGCCATTCTTTTTTTTCTTTGTTGCTGTATTTTGAATTTTTTCATTCTTTCTCCCAGTTCACAGTGATTTCAAAGAATAATCTTATTTACCTCTGCTGTTTAGCTATTCCTAATTATTTCCCCTTTGACTCAGGAATGTAGTCAACAACATAAATGTGTTGTTGTACTGAATACAAAAAGCTTGTATAAAAAGCTGTACTGGCACTGGCATTAGATATTAGATGCAAGTAGGTGTAGATAATCCAGTGTTGTAACTATTTAATATTGAACTAGAAAATGTGCTCAGTAGAGCACAGACCTCCGCCCTGTCTGACAACACCCCGCAAGGAAGTTAATCATTTTTGGGGATATGCCACGCCCACCACCACGCCCCCTTTTATCGACATGAAAAGTTAATCAGTTCTTCCTTGGTCCATAACCAACCTTCCTACCAGGTTTTGTGCAAATCCGTGGCCAGTCTTTTGAGATATCCTGCTAACAGACAGATTGATGGACAGACAAACACACAGACGCAGGTGAAAACATTACCTCCTTGACAGTGGTAGTGATTATATTCAAAGACTGTATTACATTGTGACTAGTGACCAAACACATTAATTACTGTATCCTTTAAGCAAATAAAACACTATGACTGTTCAATTCCACCATAAACTTGCCAGAAAAACAATATCTCAACATTACCGTGCAGCTGTTTGGGTTCTCAGACTCAACTGTAGAGGATGGGGGTATGAGGTTACAAAGGTAAACAAGGCAGATCATCTTTCATGTTTGTTTTTACATTAATAAAAATCTTAGCTATGGTTCCTAATGGACCACATATTGTCTCAAGTCTCTACAGTATACATTCATGTATGATGAAGTAAATCTTGCAGCATCACCATTATTTGTGTTGTGCAAGGGCAGAAAATGTGAACTGTATTGATTTTGAGCATTCTATTTGTTAGAGCAGCAAATAACTCAATGGAAAATGTGTTGTGACTAATTACTTAACCAGTAGAGGCTTTGCTGGTAGTAGGACATTGATCGGCTGTTGTAATAGCCTAATTAATTGTAATTCCTAATCACCAAACAATTGCTGTAAATTACAGGAGGGAATTATATTACTGTAACTACCTGCATTGAGGAACATATTTACCTCAACTGAACATAATTAACAGTTACAAAATTTTCTACAGCTTTACACATTTTACTCTATTGTATCTGTATTAGTACCAGTATGTGCAATGACATTTGAATGTCTGTTCGAATTCATTAATTTCTGGATAGTCAGTGTCTATACTCGTGCATGCATGCATCTGTTTATCTGACTATCTTGAATCCTTTGTATGGCCAAAAGAAGAAATAAGTAAGTCATCAAGTGCCCCCTCATACAGTGTCAATCTTACATGTATTGGAATTTGATGAGCAGTATTTAGAGGGAGTTTAAAGTCTTTCATGCCAAGATTTTGGGAGGCAGGATTACTCAAGCATCCTCCAAATGTGTGGGCTCTCCTTGCTAATCATTTGTCTCCTCTTTTTTTGTCTTCCCTATGTCAGTTCTTCCTACCCATAATGTGAGGTTGAGGAACTGTTTAATGACTGGTTGCCACTTCTTTCTTTTCTCTCTCCCTCACTATCCCCCTCTTTTCTTGGCATATTCTGTCCCCCCTCGTTACTGTCATCACCGTGTGTCATCACTGCTCACAGAACACACTAGTTAGCGTAGCGTGTGGCTGACAAGTGGCAAGAATTGCATAGCAACCAGGGCAAAACAATCTTTATAGCCTGATGCTGATCAACAAGGCTTCACATTTTTTGAAATCTTCTTAGAAGGATGCAATAAGCCCTGCTTATTGAACTGCAGGTGGTGAAGTAAATGGAGGCCAAAGGTGATAACTGGAAAAGGGTAACAATAAAGATCCAAGGAGGTGTGTGTTGGGCTTCCCACATGATATAAAAGGGAGCACGATAGTAACCTGTTTGTACTTACTAGCCGGAGTGCGTACCTGCTGGGAATCGACAGCCATGTCGCAGGGCTGTTAGACTCTTAGTTTTCAAGATGCATTTTCAAAGGGATGAGAGGAGGGGTAAGAATTTAAATTTCAAGAAGCAGGGTTAGACAATTAGCCAGATAACTAAAAGTTACAATGGGAACATCAGGAGTAGTATATCTTTCCAACATAGTGGTTTATATGACAAAATCTGTATATATTTTTTTTTAGATTGATACAAGCACAATAGAAAATGTAAAAAAGGCTTTCAAGAGCCTAATGCTCAGATCACTGTCATCATCTGTGCCTCTTTGTGTTATGTTCTGGTTGAGAATTTTATCTCTAAATAACTATAAATATCTATTGTTTATTCCAAGTTCATTGGACTCAAGAGTTTCCCAGTTGGTGAAGCACGTCCCCTTTCATGATTGGCTGATTTTTGATAATCTATATCTATTTATCCCAAAGTTGAACTGGGTTCAGTGATTTTTCATCAGACTCAGGAGAGTTTTCTATTGATTGGTGATTGATTGGTCATTAATGAATTAATGACTCGCCCTCTTTCCTGATTGCCTGTTTTTCATTGTCTATATCTCTTGATTCCAAAGTTGCATAAATGATAATGCAGTATGCATTATTGTATGCAGAAGTATGCAGAACTTCACTGGTAAATGATCCTCACGCTGTATTAAAAAAACATAAGAACTAACTACTATGTGATGGGAGCAGGATACAATGTTTTAAGTAACCAATAAGCATTTTGTTACACAGAGCCAAATAGGTCGCAGCTTATCACAAATTATGTGCTTGCTCCTTAATTGTCTCTGAAGTACTTAGTGATGTTTTATCTATTCTCAAGTCCTCAACTTGCCCTCTTGAACCCATCCTTACCACTTTCTTTAAAAACAGTTTTTAGTTGCCTATCAGATAATGTTCCAAATTGTAAACTCCTCCTTGAAAAAAGGTATCTTTACAAAGCCTCTAAAAATTGCCATGGTTACTTTACTGAAGAAAAGTAACCTTGATCCTTCAGTACATAGTAATTATAGGGCCATTTCGAACCTACCTTTCCTGGGAAAAATAGTTGAAAAGAGACTTGAAGAGATTATCTGGAAAAGCACAGTATCTTCAAAAAAATTCAATCAGGGTTCTGCGTCCACGACAGCACAGAGATGGCACATGAAGGTGGTCAACGATTTGAGAATCAATAGTGATTCCAATAAGCTTTCTGTTTTAGTGTTACTAGACCTGCTGCATTTGATACAGTTAATCATGAAATTCAGCTTGATAGACTGTGTAAGTGGATTGGCCTGTTTGGCCCAGTTTCAATTTGGTTTACATAATCTAACTGGGAGAAAATTTTATATTAGCTTAGGTTATGACCCAGTGAACATAATGTGACATCTCCCAGGGGTCCAGTCTGTGACCTCATTTGTGTAATTTGTATATGTTTCCCTTGGGTAGTGTGATTAGGAAACAAGATGTCACCAGTGAATGCCCTTATTTGTTTCAAAGTTCTTTTATTCTGGTACCAAGGACCCACAACATGAGAGTCAAGGGCAAAGTCCAACAGTTTATTCTAAAAAACATTGAAAAAAATGAAAACACTAAAGGCAAACACAAGTCTTGGGAGTTAGAATTCTGGAGTAACACTGTGCTGATTACACTTTAATTTATAGATAGCAAATTTGAGTAAGGACATAAACTATAATTTCTCTCAATCACCTATCACATTCAAACAAGTCAATGAGGCAGTCTTTATAATCTGACAGCTCACACTCCCACTGTGCTGATCATTCATGCCACCACTGCTGTTGACTCAGGTTGCTGCAAAACTCCCTCCACCACCCCAACCTCCTCCTGCTATCATCTGTACACAGGATTCTTGTGCAAGCTATTTCTGAATTATGTCTTCTTTTATGTTGGTTTTCATATTACTGAATGATATATATCTACTATGCCTTGGGGGGTTTATTGTGCTCCCGCAGAATCTGGGGGATTTGGGAAGCATCCTCAAGAGCAGAGCCTTTCCAGTGATAAATACAATTACCATTTGTTACAATAAATGGCCCAAACTCCTTTGACAGAAGTGTTTGTGACTAAAACCGTTTTATGGAGCCCACATTTTTGGTACATATTTATTTATTTATTTGTTTGTATCTTTTGATTTCCTTTTCATTTCTTGCTTTTTTTGTGAAGCACATTGTATTGCATTGCATGAAATGTGCTATATAAATTTGTTTTGAGTTTGATTGATTTATTGATTGATTGATAATTTCATGCAAGATAGATGCTTGACGGGGGACTTCAGGGACTACCAAAGTACCACAGCACCTGCTACCGGAATACAGATTGACATCTGTTTTCATGACATAGTTTTCTGGGCTGGTTGTTTCTGGCCATAATGAGTGTTAAAATGGAGACATGCTAACTTGCCTGTACATGTTAAAATGGAGTAGAGGAAATCTGCCTTTAGGTTTTGTGTCAAAAACAAATGAATTACAAATGAATAATGATGACATCAAAAAGAAATTAAATACACATTTTAACAAATTAAATATATATTTTTGCTAGATTCGAACAAACAGCTCAGGGCATAAAAAAGTAAGACTAATTTTAACTAATTATGTTTTTGATGTGATGTGTTCTGTAATATCTGTAGGTTACGTCATATTTTTTGTTTCTTGTTGAGTGTACAGAGCTCTTGAAATTGTGTTGTCATAACAATTTCCTGCATATATAAATACAACATAGATACCTTCTTATATGCCAGCCAGAGAAGCTGAGCCTCAGCAGGCAGATGTCTTGCTGAGCTCTTGTCAGGATCAATGCGGCAGCCGCCCTCCCTCCAATCCCCACAGGTGTCCCATGATTCAATGACCTTCTCTCAAAGCTGTGTAGCATATTGGTGGACCTGCTACACATAGCATACTGTAACATACTGACAATCATGCCAAGCACACCACTAGCAATGACCTCCTTAATCTATATGCAGTGAGCCATCCCAGTTGTCTGCAGGTAAGTGCCAGTTCTCTGAAGGAGTCTGTTTATGGCATCTGATGTCAAGGGAGACATCACAGACGCAGGAGGAGCAAGAGTGAACGAGTGGTTAAGTACTCTTAACTACTAATATCAGGCATACCATATGAGAACCATGGCAAAAGTTGATGAGCACTGTCCAAGACTCACAACACTGATCCATCTGATAAGACTTGATCCCTCTGGTTAGATTAAACGTCTTAAATCATAGGCAAAGTAAATAATGAGTTCTGGAGTCTTTGCTGACTTTATCACTACTCTATTGATCAGCTGAGTTGTAAAATAAAGACCTACAGCCAATCTGTTCTGCCACAAAAGCAATCCTCATAGCCCACGGACTAATCCTGAAGCATCTGGACCTTTATGGGAATGAAACCTTTTGCATATTGAGTCTCCTGTAACGGTTTTCTGGGTCTGTACCCTCCAAGTGACAGGAGGGATGTTGTGACGAGAGGAAAATGCTTTCAGAGAAGAATTGCAGTATTGGAAAGAATAATGCAGTTAATCCACTAACATAACGATTGTGGTGTCACCCCTGACTCTCGAAGGTCAAACTTTCAACAGCATCTTTACTTAATCCCTTGCTTACCCAGCACTGCTACAACTGGCAGGCAAATATATTAGCGTCTTGACTGGGATGTTTGAATATACTGTAATATATTCTAAACGCAATATATTTTGTTGTTTTAAACAGTTCAAGTTCAAGTTTAGCTGCTGTGCAAGTCTTTATGTTAAGTTTTACAAAGCAAAGCACTGCTTGATGCTTGCAAACTCATACAGTAATCTCAAGATCAGCAGCCCACATGTCAGAGAGAGAGCGAAGTGCATGTCTTTGAAATAGAATGCTATTCATGGAATATTATCAGACATGACATCTTATGGTTTCTATACTGGCCAGAAAAGCCACCCATCTAAGCAATGGACCCCCAACTCTTCTGTTGTATGTGGCCTGGGACCGACGTTTATAATGTACAGTGGCAGCCATAGCCTCATATTTCATATAATCTGCACTCTCTCATGTGTCTCTTAACTGTAATGAGCCTGTGGCCTGTTGCCACCCGCTCAATATGGCTGACCGTCTGAGTGATTGGCCCATTTATTCCCCCGATGTGCATCGATTTTGCTCTGACATAGCTGCAACCTCTCGTCTTGGGGCCCGTCCCTTGGACACATCCCTCTAATAGTGCTCTCCCATGTCACATCTCTGAATGGATGGGATCCATAATAGTACCATTTCTAAGCCACTTACTCTCACAGATGCCCCCTCTGGTATTTAGATGAAACCTCCAGACATTACATTTGGGCAAGGTTGTCTATGCAGCGAAAATGGGATATGTGGACACAACTTTATCAGTGAGGAGCACTAGTGGATTTCTGATCCATTTCTGATCCCGTCTTAGAGATTATTTCTCTCTCTCTCTCTCTCTCCCGCTCTCTCTCTCTCTCTCACGCTCCATTGAATGTAACCATTATCTCACAGCTGGTCACAGCTCTTCTATCTGCTTTTGTAACAGAGAAGTTACACCAGAAGCAGCGCGTCTTGCTGCCATCAGTGTCGCGTTGCCATCAGCGCTGTGTTGCTGTGGCACTCTACCTGCTGCGCCTGGCTTTTACATGGGTGGACATGTAATTTATTTTATATTCCAAATCACTATTCTATTTGAGTCTATTTGTCCATTTGAGTCTATTTGAATTTAAACATTTCTTAGGATTTATACGTACGCTTTATGCTAAATCATTTTATAGTATGCCACTAGAAAGAATATGTTGTTAATTTTTCCCTTTCACAAAATGGAATGAACATTACCCATTAGTAATTGGACCTAGGCAAATCTTGAATCTCCAGTTGCTGCCATCAGATGCAACACAATGCAAGACCAAAACTCCTGCATGATACAGTTTCTACATTTCTTTTGCTTATTACATCACAATTTTTTCTCTGAACAGAACAGAACAGAAACCAGATGTATGCCACCCTACAACTAAACTGATTTCGAGCTTTTCAAGTAACCACAGCTTACAGAATGAATGTCAGTCTTTGAGCACTACACTTATTATTGTATTTCCCTGTATTTGTGTTATACATGAATGACTGTGTTTGAGTGCCCTTCTAGCAAAACTGAGCTATCACTGCAAACCATATCAGTCAATTTATTCATGCTTCTTGTGACAACCAGCAGTGGCAATTGAGTGAAAATCTCATTGTTTGAGTAATAACTCACATGAGACATTACTGGATGTGGTATGGGTAATATGGATCTGATAATTGTAGAATTGAAGCTATGTAGAGAGTTGTAGTAACTGCACTCACATCATCACTGTCATCTCACATTTGGAAAGAGCATCCTGTGTGAGCCTCTTCCCTGATAACAGATCAGTATGGTGGGGGAAGACTGTGAGATCGTGAAGAAAGTGCGCAATGCGTGTTCTAATGGAGTCTGACATATGTGCAAAGCCATTCAAATATTGACCAATAGGGGGCACCACAAAGGCCATAAAACTGTATCTCCTAATCCAATCAGTGAAATTACACAAAATTCGGTACACATGCTCTAGGACCATGTCCTAATCAAAATCCAAAGTTTGGTCGTCATTAGTGAAAGTGGGTGTGGCCTACGACTTTTTGGCTTATAACTCAAACAGAATTTCACCAATCGCTATGTATAGGTGTGTAGGTAATCATGTTCCAACCTTAAAGTGGAACATGCACACCAATTTCCATACAGATCTGACCAGATTTTGCCCAACAGCAGCATTTTGAGTGTACAGCTAAACACAGTAAAGCCAATACAAAGTTGGACATTGACACCTTTTAACTTGCTATTACATTCTTCTGTATCAGAACTTGATAGCTTAGGGCCTGATGGCTCAACAGCCTAATATGACAAAACTGACAGTAATCTTAATGCAAACTTCCACGTTTCAGCTCTGGCTGCTGTACTGGCATGAAGCCAGCCATCGCCGCTAGCGGCTATATTTAATTAGTTAAATTTATTATTGAGTGTTAAAAAATAGTTAAGGTACATACCCTTTATTATTGGGGAGACAATCCCTAGAGGATTATAGGAATGTTTAGGAGTAATCATAATATAATTAGCCCAAGAAGGAAAAATTGTATTATTTGCCAAAATAAAAATAGTTGGGACATACAACCAATATAATTGGATAGATTAACCCTGGAGTCCTTTTGTGTGATTATTGAATGGCCTTTTATTACATTTTACTTAATGGGGCATTCAAGGATTGGGGAATTTTGGGGATATACCCTTGCTGTCGGCCCATGATATTTAGTTTTCTTTAAGATCTTGATTTGTTCTGACTTGACTTGGTGTTCTACATTTAGACTTGAGACTTGTGCCTCAAGACTTGGGACTGGAGCAAACTTTGACTTAGTCACACCTCTGGCTGAGAGGAAAGGAGAATGAGTAACCTCCATTTAATCCACAGTTAAAGGTTGAACTGAACAGCCTATGAACCTCCATCTGTAAATTTGACAAGGTGATTGATAACACTGCACATTTGCACGTTCTGCGCAGATTTATGCACATATGTTACCTCCATCCGTAAATCTGATAATATGAATATCTTATAGTGCATATTTGCCTGTCTGGACACATTTGTGAATATATGTCTACCATCTGGTACACACAATAACAGGAATAGCCAGTGATACACCCTTACACACTCTGCTTCAGCCTGTACATAGAACCTTTCGTTCTCTGGTGTGGAGAGACTCATGTCCAACCCTAACCCTATTCAAGAATCTGACAGTTTAACGTTGCCTTGGCTCTCAACAAACAACAAACAACTTCCATAACTCGTAGATCAAGACTCAAGTCATTTTTGTTAGTGTCTCCTGGTAAAATCATCGGTGATCATGTATTTGCACTATTTGATTAAATATTGCCACAACTATTGAACTGAACAGTGAAACTTGCTTTGCTATGTGACAACTTGGCATTTTGTGTACTGGATGTAAGAAATGCTGATGTCAGGATGGAAAGCCTTTTTATAAGTGATTGGAAACTACTGTGTTGTAAGCCTACTGATGTTAATGAGCTATATTACATTAAGAAGTAACTCTTGTAGAGATATAGAAGTAATATATGTCGGTATTGACTCATTTTATTTTTTGTGATACTCTATGGATCCAACCCAAGGAGAACTTTGTCTTTTTCTCTTTCCCCCCTCCATAGGGAGGTCAAAGGTCAGAGGTCAGGCTCAGCTACAGAGCAACTCAAGGACACTTCCGCAGGGTGGATGCTCACTGTTACAGGGGCTTGAACTCTTGTCTTATAACACAAAGCTAACAAAGAGTCACACAACCTGAAAAAACCTTAGAAATTATTAGAATAACAACAGTACAACACCTGTTAGCAAAGAGAAATTAATTTAATTTATTAATGTTACAAATGGCAGTCTGTGCCAAGGTGGACGGGGGTCCTGGGCTGAAAATAGGCCTATTCAGACTGTTACACGGATCCCCCAGTCCCGCCGGTGGGCTCATCGGTGCCGGGGAGCAACACGACGTCGCGAGGCGTGGCGTACTCGGCCACGTTGGGCAGTCCGTGCGGCACGGAGGCGTTGACGCCATTGAAGCCTCAGAGCACGAGCAGCTAGTCGTCTCGTGGCTGCAGCATGGTGGGCACAGTGCGCCACATTTTGCTGGCTCATGTTGAGATCGTCCCGCATGAAGATGTCCGCCATGTCCGCCAGCCGCTGCAGAGAGAGCGTCAGGAGCTCTTCAGAGACTTCCTCAAAGTGGCGCAGGATGTACAGGAAGGCCTTGCGCCTCAGGTTGGGGCAGTAGTAGGTGTCCACGAACTTCCAGATGCCGATGCAGTTCTGCGGGCAGAGCTGCTCCTCCAGGAACTGGCAGCAGGCGCGTACGACACCCATGAAGAAGAGCTGGTCCGCTGCCGCCAACAGCTCCTCCACGTTCTCCACGGTTACAGGAACTGAGCCGGTGTAGGCAAACTCGATGAGGAGGCGCATCATGTTGGCCGACACACCAGGGATGTCATACAACCACTGCTGTGGGGATGACCAGCCGTGGGTGAAGAGAGAGCTGTGGGATCAGGATGGAGAGGAAAACAGAAGATTATTTTGGGGATGATACAATCTGGTTTTGTATCTTAAAATTGTATTCTAGCAAAGACCTCCAAAATTAAAAGACATGGATGTGACAGTAAAGTGTTTTGGAGGGATTATTTCCTGGAGGAGACTTCCATTTCTTCCCCTGGGGGTCAGCTGATTGACAGGAAGCAGAGCGTAACATAACGCAGCACTGAGATGAAAACACAACAGAAACTCAACAGAAACAGAAACCCAAACAGAAAGTTTGAGTTCATGTTTCCTGTGATGGACTCTCACTCTGTGGAAGTTGTTTTTCATACTGGACAAGAATGAATGGCAGTAAATGGCTTCTTCTGAAGGGAGGAAAACAACTATGTTGACTGTGTGCAGTGAAAGTGTCCTTAAAAAAACATGAGTACTATTTGTGATGTGTTTGCTCTCTCTTGTGTTCATCTGTTTTTTAGGTCCTTTTTTAACCTGTTTTTGTATCATTTTGGAAGCATGTTTTTGTTGTCCTAATTTAAAAAGTATAACTTCACTGACATCTCCTCACCGAGATAACCAACTCACCGGAAGTATGGACTGCAGCCGCAGAGGATGATCTTGTGGACGTTGAATGTAACGCCATCGACTCTGATCACCGCGTCACACAGTTTCCCCTCCAGGCGCAGCTCAATAAACACTGGGTTGTTTGACGCTTCGTCTTGTTCATTCATTTTGTTTTAGCGATCAACACAATATCCTTTACTCTACTCTTTCGGTTGATTTTGTCCTTCTTGACAGGTTTCACCAGCTTGTCTGCATGACAATCATGAACCTTCAAACATCTCTTAGATTCTAGAATGGCTCTTTATGGCATCACAAAGCCTCAAAATAAACAGAAATTAAAGCAGTGGATATTATACTAACAGATATACAACTAAAAACACAATTTCATTATTTTCATTACTTATTTTATAGTGTGACACCATTTTTTACTCTAACAACACCTTACTATAATGTAATTAATGCCATGAAAATAGAATAAAATTGTCCTATGGAGGGTTTTTCATCACTAATCTTGCATTTTTGCTCCAAAGTGGGTTTTTGACTGCAGTTATAGTAATATATGCCAAAATGCAATAAAATAGTTTATACATATACATATGACATTACCGTGCATCAATAATATAGCTTATTTTGTTAATTATGCAAACACAGTGGGCCACTAGACATGTGTCAGGCTCGTGTGATGAAGTTTGAAGTGTATGCAACTAATTTCTTTGTTATTAAGATACATTTTGCTGGTAGTTGCTATCTTTCCATAAACTGATTAAACAAACCCATTCAAATATATCTGTTATTTATATAACATCTATGGTTAGTGGCTTCAACTTGGAAAATGTTTCAGGTTGTCTGAGCCTTATGTTTTGTTAACTATGGACTTAATGCAGTAATCACCAAGAAAATATAATTCACCCCAACTTTCAGAAAATACCATTCACCTCAGCTTTTAACTAGCACACACTAGTAGAAAATACAGGTCATTTAAAATGCCATGGCAGGGCAGAACTTGACAATGACGTGCTTGGTTTTCTGAAAAAAACAAAAACAAAACTCAAATTCATCACTCTCAGTGCATGTGTGTTAAGTGTGAAAAAGCCAATCAGGTGCAACCAGTCTACAGATAATCACTTTATCATGTGTCTTGACGGCTTTAAACAAATTTGAACACTTGAACACTTCCAAGTCATTGAACGGTTTATTCCCACAGGACATGAATGCAGCATTATTACACACTGTACTGATATGACCCCTAAACCATTTGTTTGCAGTATCAACATCAAGGACAAGAAGTGTGGCAACAAACTTATTAGAGATGTTATTCAAACGAAATCTCCACAGATCAGATTAGGTGAAATTTTTTTTTTTAAACTTTATTTTTTCAAAATTTTATACAAAGGACACTGAGCACTGAAGTAACGGATGTGTACATCAAAAGAAAATACAATATTAAAGGAAAAAAAAAAAGGGGGGGTACGAGTAGGTTGCCAGAGACTATAACAATATTATCATTGTTTTCCTTTATTGATATATTAAGTACAAGAGTTATCACCTCTTTGTGTGAGGTATGTTTCCCACTTTTCCCAGAAAGCATCACCTTTGTCTTAGACTGAAGGTCATATGTTCCATACATCGAATATTTGTAATTATGTCTATCCATTGGTTAATAGTGGGAGGTTCCTTACAGAGCCATCGCCTTGTTATGGCCTTTTTACTCGCCACCATGAAGACTTTCAAGAGATAGCTGTCATTTTTAGGTAATTCTAAGTTCATGTTCCCTAGGTAGAAGAATTCAATATCATAACATAGGACTTCCTTGATAGTATTGTGTACATCATCCCAAAATGATTTAAGAACAGGGCAACCTCAGAATATGTGTGTATGGTCTGCCATACAGTGACCACATTCTCTCCAGCATTTGAGTTGTGATCTGGTCTGTTTCGACTTTTGTTTTGGTGTTATAAAGAATCTAATACAGTTTTTCCAAGAAAAATCCCTCCACTGTTGTGAGGCTGTGGTGGTGATGACGTTCGTCCATTCCTCAGGAGCAATGACAATTCCCAATTCTTTTTCCCCATTTTGTCTTTACATAATTTGTTGTGTGGCCTCTTAGTATATTATTACTATTATTAATTATTATGTATATGTGTATGTAATTATTACATACCAGTATAATTCACCAATAATCTTTCTGCACAATTTTGAATTATAAACCCTAATAAACATTTGAGTGATGCTTGATACATTTCTTGGCATAGATCCTTTAACATTCGTGTCAAAATAATGTCGGATTTGAAGGTATCTATAAAAATCCTGTCGAACAAGACCATATTTTTCTGACATGGTTTGAAAGTCTGTAAATTCCTGGTTATCAACCATCAGACATAGTGCTGTGATTCTTTTTCTCGCCCATTGAATTAATCCTCTGACATTTACAGCTGGCTTAAAGTCTGGGTCGTAGGTTGGCCACATTAATATTCGTGGGTTGGCCTGCTACACTGCCAGCAGGGTGTTGTGATGCGTCTAGTGCAGTTTGCTACATGACCCATTGCATGTAGGGATGCCTGCAATCTCCCTCCTTTAGCTCCTGCCGCTGACCGCCCCAGCCGGGGTCCAGGAAGCAGTGCAGATAAGTCTTTCTGTGGTCAGTACATGGCCTCTCCCTCACCAAGACTCTTAGGCTCCTCCTTAGGCTGAACTGGTAGGGGATCTCGGAGCTGCAGTGGTCCCTAGAGGTGATCCACCAACCGCTGCCCCACTGCCACGTGGGTTAACCTGGGGAGGTAACGGTGGCTAGGGGAGTAAACCCTGAGATCAAATCTGCAGTTGGGGACAGGCAAAGGTGGGGTCCAGCAGACCGGATCATCGGCAGTCCCCTGCAGCTCCAGCCAGACGAAGGTTGTCATGAGCTTCTCATGCCACTGGAAGTCTGTCTGGAGTGAAGATGGTGGGAGTGAGGACTGCGCACCCTCACCTAAATCCTTTCCTTGCGCAAGCCCCTTGCTCCACATCATCAGCGTAAAGGCATATTCTATACTCTGTCTCTTATTGTGATACCTTCTAGGCCTGAGTCTTGTCTTATCGCTTGAGCAAGCGGCTCGATGAATAAATTAAAGAGCCCTGGGCTGGCTGGACAGCCCTGAGGGCAACCTTGTTGTCATTCTGCAATTACATGAACCTAAAGTTGATCCAGAGCAAAATCCCCCAAAACAAAATTTCTTCTCACCAAAATGAGCTGATCTATTTCTGACCCATGTAAACAACAAGCAATTGTAGTACAAGCTTACAATCCCAGCTAAGCAGCAGCATGTCGGCATTATGCTTAAATACACAGCAAAACTGAATCGAAAATGGGGCTCAGCCAGCCAGCCATAATGATGCATGCTTGCACCATGATGAGAGCATATATTCAATGCAAATACTCAGCTTAGGTGAAGTGGAGCAATGGGAACTACAACTCCCAGCATACTTATCGGCGTCATGACGTCATTGCTTGCGATGAAATTCCATGGGAATGCCCTGGTCCGTGGTGGGGTCTAACAGCCGAAATACATGGGACACGGACGCGATGCGTCACGTAGGTGGGGCGGAGCGGGGTTTTTTACCTGCTACACAGACTCCGTCTTTGTAGCGTGTGGTTGCGTGGTTTTCTGACGGCCGAAATACATGGGACACGGACGCGGCGCGACACGTCTGCCGCAGAATGCCCGCAACAGAGCGCGTCCATAATAATCAACTGAAGCTGCTACACGGACCACGGAAGCCGCGCGGCTCATCTCTATTTTTGCGCGTCTGGTCTATTTTTTCCCCTCTACGCGCGGCTACGCGGCCCTCAAACAGGTAAAAACTCCATAGAACTGTGTAAAAAACGAGTACAATCTGTTTAAAAATGATTAAAATAAATACCTCATTGTACCAGAGGCAATGTGACGCAGCAGAGCAACCTTGTGGGTGTTTTTACATTGCACATTAAAATAAATCAATCAAATCAATGTGTATCCATGATCCTGTAGTTAAAACGATCTAGTTAATTAATTCAATACCAGTTAATATAGCCTACACTTCCAAACCAAACCAAAGTATCCTACTTGATATCTCCTCAGAAAACCATGCAACCACACGCTACAAAGACGGAGTCTGTGTAGCAGGTAAAAAACCCCGCTCCGCCCCGCCTACGTGACGCGTCGCGTCCGTGTCCCATGTATTTCGGCCGTGAGGAGATATCAAGTAGGATACGTGTCGCGCCGCGTCCGTGGCGCAACACGTCTGCCGCGGAATGCCCGCAACAGAGCGCGTCCATAATAATCAACTGAAGCTGCTACACGGACCACGGGAGCCGCGCGCACCCGCGCGGGCATCACGCGGCTCTTCTCTAATTTTGCGCGCCTGGTCTATTTTTTCCCCTCTACGCACGGCTACGCGGCCCTCACACAGGTAAAAACTCCATAGAACTGTGTAAAAAACGAGTACAATCTGTTTAAAAATGATTAAAATAAATACCTCATTGTACCAGAGGCAATGTGACGCAGCAGAACAACCTTGTGGGTGTTTTTACATTGCACATTAAAATAAATCAATCAAATCAATGTGTATCCATGATCCTGTAGTTAAAACGATCTAGTTAATTAATTCAATACCAGTTAATATAGCCTATACTTCCAAACCAAACCAAAGTATCCTACTTGATATCTCCTCAGAAAACCACGCAACCACACGCTACAAAGACGGAGTCTGTGTAGCAGGCAAAAAACCCCGCTTCGCCCCGCCTACGTGACGCGTCGCGTCCGTGTCCCATGTATTTCGGCCGTTACCAAGCAGCAGAGTGTGCAGCAGTTGTGAAGCAGGAATCAGTGTAGGAGGAGGCCATTTAAATAGACCGCCTTGTTATGAGAATGGATTATGATTGGTGTGCGTGGCGATCAGCTGGTAGATGACTAGCAACGTGTGACATCCGTGCCCTGCCTGAACTAACGCAATGCTTCATTTTTAGGTGAACAGTGGAGTGATCTGATATGTCTCTCGGGCTTATTTCACATTCTTTTAACCTGTGCCCTTCAGAATTGTGAATAAATAAATAATCAATCCTTAATAGGTAATAGGTATTATGGCGATTTGAATAAAATGTATACTGTCTATCCAGATAGTGAAAATATCTCCACACATCTATCAAACCCAGATCCTGAATTCTTTTTATTAATCCATCTTTGAGTGGTGGTGATTTTTCTTTTTTGATTAGTTATATCAAGGTTTGAATTAAGAATTATGTTAAAGTCACCCGCACAGATAAGAACTCCAGCAGATTGGAATGCAAGTAATTCAAATATTTTTTTTATTAAACACCCTGTTGCTACCTGGAGGTGCATACACACTGAGCAGTTACCTCTTTATGATCTCATTTACCTTTTACCATAATGAACCTACCCTCCTTGTCTTTAATTTCTGACAAAAGTTCAAAGTGAACCAAATTTGGCATCAAGATGGCCACACCCCTTTTGCGTCCTGATTTATAGGACGAATAATAAGTATGTCTAAAACCCATTTTCTTTATTTTTTCATGTTCTTGACTTGTTAAATGAGTTTCTTGCCAGAATATAATTTGCACCTTTTCCCTTTGATATAATTTTACCCCTTTAGGACTTGTCAAACCATTAACATTAAGAGTGACAACTTTAAATTCTTTGTTATGCATAATGTGTTAACCAGAGTTCTCTTAGAAACCCACTCGTGGTCCCCCGAAAAAATGAACAATAACTATGAACAGTAGGCATAGAACAGGTATAACAATGAGAAGAACAAGTACCAGTGAATAAAAACTGGGCTTCCATCAAAGAGGTTATCTCTGTACCTCTTGTGTAGGGGGATGTTCCAGCCATAAGGTGGGGCCCCCTTAGGTTATTTTGTGTGGGTGGCTGTCATTCAAACTCTGCAGACTGACTACCTTCTATATTAAAATAAAAATAAAAAACCTTGGCCAGAGAAAATCAGTGAATGTTGGATTTAGAACAATAAACTCTGCAGACTGGCAGAGAGCTCAATCTTAGTTTACAGTTTGGGTAGGAAAAAAAATAGAAAATAAAGATTTAGACATCTTTGGAAAATGTAGCCCACCGTCACTGTCCTTCCGTTTCAGATAATAAAGATGCAGGAAAAGTCAGGAGTGGGAGTGTGTTGATACTATGGTGAGATGAGGTGAATTAACATTACTCGGTTGGTATAGTGACCGTTTCGGTCAGTTGTTGAAATCCACGAAGCTTGTCGCAAATATTTTGCTGATATTCCACACTGTCTCTGCGCCGGGTGCCTTTTACAGTTTCCCAGCGGGAGTTCAGCCGCGTTGTTTCTCTTGGTCTGCCCTCGGGTCTCAGAGGTATCGGGAGGCCTTTTGCTCGCAAATCCTCGGCAGCTTGGTCTGTACTCTTATATGTGACTGTTCCCGAGTCCAGGAAAACACACATTTTCGTCAGCAGTGTATGGAACAGGATTCCCTTTTCTTTTAGCACTTTCTTGATTGACAGATATTCCCTCCTTTTTTCCATCACACCTGTTGCGTAATCGTGGTCGAAAAACACCCTTTTCCCGTCCATGGTAATGGGTTTTTTCCATGCCGCACTGAGAATCTTCTCTTTAGCTGAGAATTTCAAAAATCTTATAACCGTCGATCTTGGGGGAGCATTCTCCTGGGGTTTGGGTCCGGACGCTCTGTGTGTGCGTTCAGGCCGGTACTCTCTCCCAGTTCATTTTTTATAAGATTTTCCACAAAGCTAATCATTGAGGTTCCTTCAGCTCCTTCTCTAATACCATAGAGTTGGATGTTGTTGCGATGGTGATCTTTGATTTTAATGCGAGTTGAGTTTTCTGCATGTGGGTTAAAACCTCTTTCACTTCCATGACAAATGTTTCCACCTCTCCGATGCGCTGCTCGGCCTCTTCCAATCTTTGCCATGCCGCTTCTATTTTCCCTGCAGTCTCCTCCATCCTCTGGTTAACGTCTGTTCTAATATCGCCAAGTTGTTTTTTAATATCCTTTTGAAAGTTACACTGGAAATCTAATAACTGTTTGGAGATATTTTTTAGTAGTTCATCCGTGATATGTATAGCCTATATATATAATAGCAATATAATAGCTTTTATCGCAATTCTTTACATCTAGGTGAAGAAGAAATGGTCAGACCTCAAACTCGCCACCAAAAAGCGTGTTGCGGCCCTTAGGCGCAGCACCACGCTGACTGGAGGAGGCCAGCTGGACCCCAGCCTTGCATTGACGCAGACTGAGGAGCGAGTGGCCGCGCTTATCGGGTCTGCTTCAATTTCGGGCATAAGTGGCGGAGGAGACACAGACGCACAATCTGTATCCGAGCCGGATAATGGTAAAAATTTAATAGCCTAGGCTACTAGTATTTTTTGTAGCCTATATTTAAATAATTACACGGTTGAACGACAGTTCATGTATTCAACAATTTATTTCTTTATTTCAATGATGTTTCCGATCAATCAGAGCCAGGCACCAGTGGTGCTGTTCAGCCTTCGGCTACACAAACCGGCCTGGAGCCAGCCCCACAGAGCCAGGCAACTGCGAGCTGTGAGAGAGAGCGCGTGTCCTCCGCCCCCCGTGCTGGCCCACCACGACCCTGGATTCTGACAACAGAGGTCCTGGAAAAATAAACAGAAATGTGTCGGTCAGTGGCGGAGATAAAACGCTCACTTCTAGCCATCAACGACACTTTAAAAGAGATAAACGAAAACCTGAAACGTGCATCACATAAATAGAATATTTGACTAAACGTTGTGCATTGTCTGTTTCCCGTATTGAATAGCCTACTTGCCAAACATAAGTATTAACACTTTACATTTCAGAAGCGATGAATGAGGTTCTGTCTCCTTCGTATAGCCCCCAGTTGGGGCTGTGCTGGCCACGGCTCTCTGGGCATAGGTTCATCTGGCATCGGAACATAAAATGGCACTCTGTTATCCTGTGCAATATTGTGCAGACCCCACAGGCCAAAATTATGTCGCAAACTTTCTCTGCCGTGTACAGTAGAGTACACGCTGATCCTAGACAGCGCCATCTGCCCTTAAGTAACCCGATGCAGCGCTCCACCGTGGCCCGTGTGCGTATTTGTGCACTGTTGAATCTGCGCTCCTGCTCTGTTGCAGGGTTTGCCAGTGGGGTTACCAGGTATTTCGTCATTGGAATATTTTTAGAATATTAATTTAACGCAGTAGTTACACACCGAGGAGATGACTCCGGCCCTGCAGTGCACCCTCCTGTAGCCGTGTTCCTACACTGCTATTTTGCAGAATGTAGGAGTCGTCCCCCCCGGGCCACCGGGCTAGACAGCCTGGCATCACAATGACCTGAACGTTTATGGAGTGATAGTTTTTACGATTGATGAATGCGTAATCATTCATGGATGGTGGCTTCAGACGCACATGGGTACAATCACTCGCACCAATCACATTAGGAAACCCAGCAATCTCATAAAATTCTCTCTTAAGATGAGCATCATTGTACGGAAAGTTGATGTATTGACGAGAAAGGGACTTGATAGCCGCCAACACTGCTGGCATTGTTCTGCTAATGGTTGGCTGTGACATACCAGACCTATCCCCAATCTCCCGCTGAAAGGTCCCGGTGGCCAAAAACCCCAACGTGGAGAGCACCTGCACTGGCACAGGTATGGCATTCGAGCGTCGGGTTTCTCTCCTTAACCGAGGTTCCAAATTGTGGCATAATTCCAGAAGGAGATGCCTTTCGGAGACGAAAGCGACCCTCTCACATCTTACGCGCGCATAGAGGTCTTCTAACAGAGCCACATCTGCCATTGCAGAGATTTGATGACTGTCAAAGCTCTTGCTTAAATAGATGACTGAATGAGCATCTAACCTATCACATTGCACATCAGTTAGCCTACCCATTGCTTTTAATTGCTTAATTGCTTAACACCAGAAAACTGTTAACTCCGTTAATTGCAAACAATTTGGAAATACCTATTTATGTTAGGGATAGGCTGTATGACGCAGTCGATGTAGCCTAGGCCTTTACAAAATAGAGTATTTTGCCATAGGCTACATATTTTTAAGTGATGAATATGTGGCTGCATATGCTTAGATGCAGTCAGAATATATGGTCTAATAACAATTCTCTGACTGCCAGATTTACTATGCTGCACCGCAAGTCCACGCTGACTCAAAAACGTGCGTACACGAGTTGAGACTTGATGTGAGATTTGATCGTAGCCTCCACTCACATCTAAATTGATAAATGGCGAGCTTTGCGTGGAAATGACTGTACGCCCAGTTCCGTCGTACGTTCGTTTCGTAAATGAGGGCCACTGTGTTGTTGTGTTGTTCGCATTCATGAGTGACTAGGCTACTCTCAAATGGCCCTTTGGATTCTCGTTCACCATTCACTGGAAGTCTTCCCTCCTCATCCGCGTATATTGGTCACCTGAATCAAATGAACAAAAAGAACTGAATATCAAACAACTCTTTTCACTGAGTGACTCATAAAGAACTGATTCTCATAAAAGAGACAAACTTTGAATCACTACTGCTTCATACCTGTTCCTAATACACAGACCCCTGAATGTATTCTCCACTTTCCAAAATAACTGCAAATAATCAGTACTTCTTTTTTTATTTTAGTTATTTAAGTCAAAGTTAAAATTAAAGTGGAGTATAGGAGAGTATCCTCCAGAAATAGGGTTCACATACTATGAACATCCTAAGGTAAATGTCCATCAGTGTGTATATTTACAATTCTTACACATAAAATGGCTACTAGGGACACATTCTGCTTGGTCCTGACAATCAAAAGCTTAAACTGACCTTAGATGAAAGCAGTAATGAAATTTGTCTGAATGAATAGACACTAAACTACTAAAACTAACAAACAACTAACTAATTAACTAAATAATTAACTGAAGTGAAATAGAAATCAACAAATAAAATAAAATAAAATATATCAACGGATATGTATAACAAAACCTGCCATAACTCTGATTCAGGGACCTTCATTTTAAGTTCCAATAGTCACTATTTTGGGATTGAGAATCGTGTCCTGGCCTGCAGTCTATTACCATTTTACATGAGGAAACAACTGGAGATAAACTTCTCTAACGCTGTCCTTTTCACATGTCTGGACTTCATTATCGCAGATTTATTCAGAGACTGGGTGACTGGAAAATGATTGTGGAGTAGGGGCTCTGCGTGGAGGTGATGGAAATAGCTATTCAACCTAATTAAGAGCAGTGCAGTGTCCTGGTCGATAAAGGGGTCTGGAATTACGGCACTTCTCACAGGGGCCTCAGACTGAATAACTGGACGTTTTAGGCAGAAAAAATAAACGATCTAGAAAATCCTCTCTCTCGCATGGCCAATGAAACTAATTAAATGTGAGCGGATCTAGTTCACTCACATGTGAAACTGATTTACACTCTTAACTAAAAAAAATTACTTAGCTCCTTCAGTGTCTCCAATGCCTGTTAAGGAACGCTTAAATCATTCTATTAAAATAGAATGATAAAAACATACAATCTACAAATAACAAATGGCCACAACGACAATAATGAATGATCACATCATCAAATAACAGATATTGACGTCAAATAACGACCTTCATTTTCATGTCAAGGTTATGTCTGGAAATCAGAGGTGTATTTTGGTAAATGTTTGAGATTCTGGCATGATGCTGGTTGTCATCTCAGTGAAATGCACATGCACTAAAATTGCAACATACAATGGTTCTGTGGTATTGGCAGATGAGCTGCTATCACTGAAAGCAGAGCTCAAGTCCATTGCCCTGTTCAAAGCGCCTAAACCATGGACTCAGTACTGAATATCATGCTTGCAATTTGCTGCTATTGCTGCGTATGAGGTGGACTACACACGGTAAGGATAAAAGTAGAATGCCTGAGATATTATACTCTTTTTTTGGCAGCTTTTCTTTTACACATAGAAGGTCTCACATATGGCTAGAATGACCAGGTCAGATCCAGAAGCGCAATAGCTTTGCATTTTGTCACGGCGTCTCACTTCAGAGAGACAAAGCGGGATATCGGTTTGGTTGTATGGTGGGTGCTCCACCGGTACACATTGGTACAGCAGTCTGATTATATGGTTAATGTGGTTTTGGGGGGTTGCATTGATCTCTTCCTGCTCTTGCTTTTGCTGGCCTCGACGCCAAAATAAAATATGTATCTACATTTATTATGAATTAAATACTCCCATTCAATACATGAGTTGACTGAGTGAATGAAGCCACCCAATCGCAAAATCCTGGCTACGCCATTGATAACAGTGCTGTTTTAGGGTGTTTTTTTTCCTGCTGAAAGGGAAGCTCACAGAATTCCAAAACAAAATATTGAAAACATTGTGTGCAAGTGATGATGTAACAACAGAGATGACATGAGGCTGAGCTGACAGGAGACCCAACAGGCGCATCAACGTCAAGGCTGTGACAGTTCTGTCTAGCTGTAGTCGGCTGAGGCCTTCCCCTGATCCTCCTGTCGGGATATTGAAAGGTATGCACACCAAGTAGCCAAGATGAGCTTGATCCACACATGTAGAGCTTGCTGGCTGAAATGGAAGTGTTTTTTTCAGTTAATTGCAAAGCACAGGTTGAGTAGGTGTTCCCTCAGATGGGATGTGTAAATCATTGGCAGTTCTCTGGGTTTAGCTATGAGAATCAGATCGTCCAAAGAGGAAAGACAAACCTTTTCCTGGCAGAGCAGAGGCTTAAGTGCGGTTTTCACTCACTTGGAGAATGTGCAGGGGTGAGATAATAGCCAAGCAGAATTATGTCATATTTATAAGCTATAGACTGAAGAATGGAGCTCAGTAATTTCCTCTGCCTCTGCACCACAGAAACCTGAACGCAAGTATTTTTCAAGTCTATTGTAGTGAACCAGTCCCTGGGTTGGGCCAGTTCTGACAGCTTTTTTTTTTACTGTAAGCATATGGAATGGTCTCTCTGCTCTGAATACATTTAGAGCAAGAGATGAGAAGGTAACTGTAATGAAGTCCCTTGTTGTGTGACAGAAAACACTGTTGAGAGGAGCTCTGACAGTGAATGGCCACTGATGAGGCCACTGCCACTTTGCAGTGCTACGCTCCAAACTTTTGAATGCTTTAGGTGTGGAAATGGGTGGAGGTAAATTTAGTGGTTGAGGGCCTATTCCTAAATTAATTCTCCATTGAGTGCACCTTAGCATATAAAAACATATAAATAGTCTTTCTGAAATAAAAAAAATAAATAAAAATAAACAAACGTAATATGGATAGTGGGTATGATTGTAGGCCTAACTTGATCTTATTATTTGTTAACGCTTGCTCAAGGCAGCTGAAATTTGCATAAAATAGACTTGAGCTCTGCTTTTTGTACCGCCCTCTCATGGCTACACTTGACATTTTTTAATGCTAACCTTCCCACAATGCTCCATAAAATGTCTACGCCTGCTTTTATGCAAATGAATAGGGAGCATCACCACACCTGCAAACTTTGCTGTTCAATGGACATTCACCATGAGAAAGAGTTATGATCTCTGCACACCATGGAATGGTGGAGAGTTATTCCAAAAAATGATTGAAGCGTCCTCTTTCCATTCATCCCAACGGAACACATCTTCACCACGGCTCTGTGTAATCTCTCTCAAACTAGTCCATACCCGGGGATGCGCGTGCCACAACTCAGCGACCGTGTGTTACTGTGATGCATTTCTGTTGTGCAGTTCTGTAACTGACCACTCCGCCCATGGGATTGTAACGGCCCCTCCCACTCCCTGCTCGCTTTGTCTTCCTGTTTATTTCTGTCTGGTAGGGAGGGAGTTGGGAGGGACGATAGAACTGATGGGATACACTGGGGCCACTCGGTCTTTTTCCCTCTTTCTCCCCAGGCACATCTTTTGGTTTGCTGGCTGTTGTCTTTTGTTTAACATTTTACAACACATTCACACCACACTTCCCACACAACCGCCCCCTTACACTACTGATATCGCTGATAGTCACACGTTGTATTTCTGTTGTAGTTTCTTTATGAATAAACTATTCTTTGTTTAACTTAAGTTGGAATGTGTGTCCCACTTTGTCCCAGTGTTTCCTCATCTTGAACAATTAATGGTCATTTGTAGTGCATATGATAAATAATAATGATTGACAGTGGAGATTAATGATGAATTGTGTCTCTGTTTTTACCAAATCAAAACAGATTTGATGAAAAACGTCTTTGAATTAACCAGCTCGGCTGTATTTTGCGTACATCCCTTTTTGTACACTTTTATTAATTTCTGTTATTAATTTTTTATATGACATTGACGACCCCCGACCCGTTTCTAGGAACCGATTGACTGCATGGAGGGTGGTCACACTAGACTGGCAATTCTCGATGGGGATCCATGTTTGTGGGATTAAGTGGTATTAATATTACACTGTGTCTACAACTCTAGCCCTGGAACGCCAATTCCTAAGACTACAAATCCATGCAAGTAGTCACTTTCAAAAGATCTCTCTAGTGAAGGTCATCCAAATCAAGCATGAGTCCTCGGCTATAATCCCCTTTAATAACATAAGCCCTTTTTCCACCCAACCATTGTCATCAAGTAGTTCCTTGGCTTTGTGCAGTCTACAACATATCAATGTATCCATTAACTTATTTAATAGCACAGTTTTTCTCAATATTTCTCTAATCAGATACAACTCCTGTCATATGGGAAAGATGGTAGATATAAGTTACCTATTGGAAAATACTGTTCATGTCAGTTTTCAGGTCAAAAACTTGGGTCTTGATGGTGGACCCCAATTTCTCTAACTTAATGAATTCTGACATCACATCATCAAGTGAATCAAAGAAAGTGAACGATTTTCATCATTTTATGGTCATAACTCTTAAAATGTTATGGCAGGACACAGCTGCTTGCTGGAATTTTCATTTATTGACATTTCAATGCTTGATGTGTTGTAAATAATGAACAATGATGTATAACATGTTAAGTGCATGTGTGTTCAGTGTGGGGGAAAAAAATGATCAGGAGCAATCAAAGTCTTCAGACAACATCAGATATGCTGTCTTGATGGCTTCAAACAAGTTCAAGTATTTGAATGAAACAAAAGTCCAAGGCACTCTTCTTTGAAAAATAAAAAAGCCTTTATTTAATGGGCTCATAGGGACATTAAAAACACTTACAACACACACATCGCTTTTCGGCATTGGCCTTCCTCAGGGAGCTTCAAATAATTAATGTTCAAAAATGGGTGAGTTCTGAGTTCAAGTAGTACAATAATTCTTCATTATATTTATTACATAATGTGAATCCAGCATTAGAATGGTGAATGGCAGTCTCCGGGTTTGATGTCATTTCTTTTTGCAAAACTGACGCAACGTGTGTGGTGTGCAAAGTGTCCAAACATTTACACCTACTCTTGTGAGTTCAGACACAAAGAGAAAGGTGGTTGCAATGCAGAATGAGCTGGAGGACCATATGATGTTGATTCAGAAGGCCATCATCCTTACACACTGGGCACATGGTTATAACAATGCTAAAACTCTATTTATTAGTTAACTGAACAGACAGTATAGAAACATTTTCCTGCCAGACACACTCAGTTGAAAGTGTTCAGTTAAAGAACTGTAAAAAACTTAATATGCCACAGCATTTAATAAAACATTAAATGGAACAATATTAATATGACAAGTAACAACCAAATAATTGTTCACTCCCACTAACGTTTCTTTCAGAGCCTCATTTGTGTTCCAATCTGGGTATGAAGAAGGCTCTATTAAGCGCCTCCGTCAGCAAGACACAGGTGTGAGTGCAGTGTCAGCAAGACAATAATGAAATTGCTGCTGGTTAACAGTATCAGTGATTGATTTTTTTTCCCGGTTCTACCAACGTGTCTGAAATTGGATTATTTTTCTCATCCCAGACACTCCTATCTTTTTCATGATCTGAATCTGTGCATCTTTTTTTGTTGAACTTGTTCTCATGCAGATTAGTGAGGAAAGACATCGGCTGAAAGACGGCGCTTGAAAGAATCTTGTGTTCAAAATAATGTTCAGTTCAGTCGTAAGGGGCATCAGTGTCTCCTCTGTTTTCTCTCTTTACAAACAAGGATGAACCACGTAGCAGCTATCAAATCGATGTTTTAGGTTCAGCGGTCGACCATGCGAGATTCACAGGAAATAAAAAGCACAGTATCTCTGTTCACATCTGTACACTCTTGTATTGCAATCCCATCCACCAACCCCCCTCCCTCTCTCTCGAATACCCCCTGCCCACCACTTCTTTTCAACCAATTGACTGCATGATGGGTGGTCACAGTAGACTGGCAGTTCACAGTGGGGCTCCAGGTTTGTGGGCTTAATTGGTATTAATATTACATCGTGGCAACAGCTCTCTGCCTGGAATGCCCCAAAACCATTCCCAAGACTAAAAATCCATGCAGGCATTCACGGTAAAAAGATGAATCAAAGTTGAATATACAGTGGGCCTATGTGCAGTCTATAAGACATCACACTTGTTTATTTGAACATGTCTATGACACATTTCATCCCATACTAGAGTGCAGACAGTTATGCTTGGGCTATTGTCATCCTTCTCTTCTGTGAAGAAAATGTGTTTATAGCATTATTGTATTATTGCTAATTTTATGGACACATTGATATTAGACAGAGTTAACAAAATCATATTCATTTTCTTCTTCTGCTAATTATTCCACATCAATTGAACACATTTCAGTAGTGTAGTATTTAGTGTATTTATTATGCTGTGCTATGGTGTATTCCAACCGCATTTATTTTGAAAATCTATATGTAAATACAACACCCACAACATCCTGTATGCAGAACTTCATCAAATATTGATGCATCCTGTTTGCGATTTTTTTTTTTATATACAGCCTTTTTACTTGTTGTATAGACACTGGGGACTGTTTGACATATTTCTGCATCTCGGACAGCTGCTGTTTTCTCCGACTGAGTTCCACTCGAGTGCCGCATGTGGGGTTGGAAGCAGGAAAGGGGAAGGGGAAGGGATAAAGAGAGAGGAAGGTGACTCAGAGCAAAGAAGTCAGCATTTTAATAGGAGCTGAACTGAGTCAGACAGGGCTTCACTCTTAACAAGTGAGCCCTCACGGTGGTCACAGTAAATCTATCACCGTTGCTCCCACAAATCAATCAATTAATCATCAACGCAGCAGTGTGATCGAGATTAGGGCAAAGGGTAAGTCAGTGTTAAGGTGTGTGGGAGAGAGCGGCTTGATTGTTTTTCTTCCACTGATCCACAGTGTGACCTCGTGGCCGTGCTGCATCCCTCCTACATCCCTCAGTCCACTTCCCTCGCTCAGCTCTCCCCCACCACTTACCACACAAAGACCTACTTCTCTGCTCACTCTAATGATGTAGTAGTATCTGTACCCGGAGTGTGGCTGGAATTTCAATGTGGCCCTTATTGCAGGTTAGCACTATGTATCAGTATGAGCTTCTGCTATCAAGTGGAACTTTTGATCATAAAATGAGCAGCGTTCTCCTCGAAAATGAGCAGGGAATTTCATATCTATTTTTTGAAGTGCAAATTATTATCATCATTATTATAACTACAAAGTTACAAACTGTTGTGAAAACAGACAGAACGAAGTAAACCTAACAACAAACATATCAGTTAAGGGGAAAATTGTACTGTTGACTCCATGCCCATAGGTTGTCATGGCGGACTCATCAGAAATTCTGAAATTTTTAATTCAGAACTGAATATTTTTCTTCCGGAGACATACTGTAGTTCTCAATGATTCACACATAAGCAGTGTTTATTTACCTAACATGATTTAATCTGTTTAATTGCAGGAGATAAGACAAGCTAATTAGCCATTTTCACATTCTGTTTTGCAAATATAAACAATGGCCCCATATACATTAATTCAAATGATGCATGTGCTCAATACATACTTGACTGATTACCTTATAAAGACAGGCACCAAAATTATTGTTTAAAAAAAATACATTAAACTCTAACTGTCCCCATTTAACTGCATACACTCTATCACTTTGTTGTCAACAAAGTACCTGCATCCACCAGTATTTCAAGGCTTTAACTTGCCAGATGACGCACCAAAAGGTTTGGCTCCCTTCAGTCCAAAAGAATTATGGTCCAATTATGTTTTTGCAATGCTTAATGTTTCATAAAGTCATTATCGCTCATTATCTATTGAGGGATAATTTTGATGAATGATAATGATTATTACAAATTACTTGTTCATATTGATTTGTGTATTCATTTTTAATGTGGTGGCAGTTCTGGCAACATGCACATGTCACAATCCACCAGTACGCCATATTTTCTGATCATACTGATGCTGGCATCATATTCTCTTTCCCTCTATTGGTTCCATGCAACATTAAAACAGATCCTAACATGAGCTACCACTGCATTTCAATATTAATTTGATGTTGGAATAATTTGTTGTTTTTGCTTGCTTGCTTTTTGTTTCCTACCCCACTTACAATACTCAAAAAGAAATAATCTCCTTCTTGGTCTAAGCTACTGACACAAGAAGCTTTGTGAAGACAAGTCCTGTGAAAAGCTGGAGGACAAAGAGAAAAACAAAGCAAGAGATGCGACAGTGCCCCAATACAAGCTGAAAGCTCCCCTCTTCTTTGCCCAAGTGACACCTTGAGGGAAGGTTGGTGAGATGAAGAAGAGGCCGCCTCCTGTGTCTCATAGCAACAGCATCCATGACCCAAGACCGTCTGTGACATTTAGGCCTCTGGTCCCCCTAGGTAGATCATTTCCAGCCTGCCTGAGGTCAGCCTCAGGGCACATTTGTCTATCTCCACCGGCCAGTTGGTTTCTACAAGCACTTGGCTTTTGAACAAATTAATGAATTTGGTGTTTCAATTCCCTGTAGACCCTTGTCTATATCAGGATTTTTTCTCATTTCACACTCAAGGGGACTGAACTAACTGCCTGGTTAAATTGAACCTGTTTTTTTTTTTTTTCTGATCCACAACTTGTTAAAAGCAATAGTGGGTATTCCGTGTTAATAGATGATTGTTATGAACCTTGGCTTCAGATGTCTGAAGCCAGATAGTCATAATTTTGACTTCTAGAAAAGCGGCAAAAGTGGCATAGATCTTAAGCACACGCATATCATAGTAATTCTATCATTATGTAAATAACAAAGTTTCTTGCAGTTTGTTGTTGTTACAGAAAAGCACCAGATCACATCACAATGGCTCCTGAAATCCATACAGGCAAACAAAAACAGCCAAACTGTCAACAAAAATTGACACATTCAGATGGAAGAGGATTACATTTGATTTTATTGCTTAAATGATAGGCATGCCAAAGTAGTACTGTATTTTCAAGCATCACCAATCAATTTGTGTGTGTGTGTGTGTGTGTGCGTCTGTTCTAGGATCTATTGATGGATATTTTTGCTATTGTCTGGTGAAGCAAGGCAAATAAAACTGAAAACTGACATGTAATTTTAACTGAATCATTATTGCCAGACACAGTGAGGGAGTTTCAGTTTCAGTTCATCGCTTGGTAATATTTAGTGAATAACCATCGTCTTTCAGTGAGAAAGATGGTGAAAAGAGTCATCCTCGCACAACTCTCTTTTAGAGAAATTGAATTAGCTTGTAAGATGATGATGTAACACCTTTTGATTTTAAGTGAGCCTCCTGTTGAGAAACTAAATAGTAATTGTCACCATTTCTGCCCTGTCAGCGTGTCTGTTACATTGGACTTAACTGCCTGGGGGGGTAAAACCTCTCTCTCTTTGCTAATGTGAGCAAACTGCTCAGTGGGACTGTTTGCACTGGAAGCAGTAATGAAGGTTTTATCACACACTACAAGCAGCCACAAATTGGCACTTTTTCCATGGTGTCCCGTTCAGGCATAAATCATAGGGATAACAGATAGTGACAAAATCTGAGGTAAATTTATCCAAGACTACATCTGCAGGGCTGGATGAGATGGTGATCCATATCAGAAGATAACTGCCTGCATGGAAACAGAATCCTAGTGCCTCCAACACATCAATTCTGTTACTATGAATGCTTTTACACTGACACATAAAGATGCCTTTGGAAGAGTTATTAAAGTTAAGTCAACGGTGTCAGGTGTTAACTGTATCTGTGTTCTGTAATGAAGGGAGGCAGGGCATTGAGCCTGAAAGGACATGCAGACAGCGGGATAGTTCTCCTCTGGTCATCATTGGCAATATGATCCAAGTTACTTTTTAAAGTTTACATGAAAACAAAACCTTACATACAATACACTGTTTGGTAAGTTACAGTATTTTGATCTCAAAAAGTTGATAAAATATTGTTAATTTGCTATTCAGCAGATAAGAGATATCATTACAAAACACAAAACTACAACAAAGACAACTAAATTTATGAAAAAACACTCATGATTTTAAAGAATACAGGATACATATGTTTCTTTATTTTTTTTTTTAAATAAAGAGATCATAAAATATCTTAGCACATGATGATCCCAGAGCTACAGGCTCTTTATTCACCTAATAATATCTTGGGCTTGTCTGGCCTCTGCTTCAATACCTCCCTCCCCTGGGGGATTTCACACTGGCTGGAGCCTTGGCTGTAATGAGGTGGGAGCAGTATCTGCAGAAGCACAATGCCATAGACCTGCAGAGTCTGGTCTAATAAAAGACACTAAAAGATCTTGGCTAGAGTATACAGGAGCAGGTTGTTAACTGGTTGAATGACCACCACATTTTATCATACTTTGATCAGTTGCTTGTATGTATACTCAAACAGGAAGACCTGCAAAAATAATTTCTTGAAGACTTTGTGATGTCATGTGAATCGTAATGTGCAATCTTTTGTTCAACTCACCTATTTTGCTCTCTCTTCTTGCTATCGTGGCCTTTGTGTGTTGAAAGTGAAGAGAGACACTAAAAGCAAATCTGCCAGGAGAAGTGTCACTTGTCAGAAAGCAAATGGGTTATGTGAATTGTGTACAATGGCATTTGAAATTTCCTCGGTAATTGAACTCATGCTCTATGTGATTTGAAGCTTTGCATAACTAACTGCCTAGTGTTATTAGGTGCTTGGGAGGAGCACCTCTATAAGAGCTGGACTCTGTGTGTTTGTTTCTGTGTTCGTGTGTAATGCTTTTTGCAGGGTGCACTGCTTTGGAAATTGTGGTATGCACTTTAGGCCGTGCAGAACCCCTGCATAAGGGAAATACAGTGTGCGCTCATACACCAAGCAGCACAGTAGAGGTCACACAAGTATGTTGGTGCGCAGTACATCCACATACCAGGAAGTAGCTTGGTGATTTTCTAATTGTTGTGGCCAAGTCAAAGCATGAATTCAATATTTTGTTCAGCATTCTCTTACAACACTGTGCTACCAGCACTTTGGAGTCAGTCAGTCATCAACACTTCGTGAGATGGCCTCTAGAGGGCGTCTTACCTATCACATACTGTATCCTGCAAGTGTATTCCAGGAATTAGCTGAGCTTGTAAGTGAGAGTTACGGTGGCCGGGACAGGCAATCGACACTACATATACATAAATGCACGTGACAAATAAAAATCGCATTGCAACAAAGGAACACTACATTAACCAAACGCACAACAAAAAAACACAACGGAAATTACTTAAATTGTGGTCGGACCACTGGCCAATTTTTTTTTTTCAATTCACCCACGTTTCATGCTTTATTTGACCTGTTTTTACTAATGTAAAGTCTCCACCACAGCTGTGACAGTAAGACGGATGCTCCACTTTATGCCGCAAATTGGGCAAAACAATCTGGATCTGGAAAGAAAACCTGAATAAATGAAACTCAAATTTAGCATTACGACTGTTTTAGTAGGCTAAACTACGGTGTTTTATGTTCTTACATCTTTATTGCAGTGAAACAAACACTAATTTAATATTAGTCAGCATAAAAGCATAAAACGCGGGTGAATGGGAAAAAACAAGCACAGATCCTGTACAGACCCACGGTGTGTGTGTTCAATTCTATGCACTGAAGCACTGCGACATGGTTAAATTACCTAATTCCACTAAATGAAGCATTGCGTTAGTTCAGGCAGGGCACGGATGTCACACGTTGCTAGTCATCTACCAGCTGATCACCACGCACACCAATCATAATCCATTCTCATAACAAGGCGGTCTATTTAAATGGCCTCCTCCTACACTGATTCCTGCTTCATAACTGCTGCACACTCTGCTGCTTGGTAAAGCTTTACCTCCACCTCCCCAGCCTCCACCTGTTATAGTCTATGCAATCAAGCCACGGTGGCTCTTAAGTGTCAACACTGCTGAGTGTTGCTGCTCTGGCTCTGCTCTCACATGGGGGGATTTGCATGGCGCCCCTGCGATACCTTCAGCATGCTTGCTGGGTAAGCAGGGAGCTGCTAGAGCAGGGCCATATCCACCAAACATAACTGTATTACCATTAGTTGCAATTAATGGTTTTATCTTGTGACTAAAGTGTTCCTGACTGAACGTTACTTAAATACCACAAGATGACGTCACCTACCGTTAAAGTTTGTAAGGCAGCGAAGACGAGTTACTGTCTGCAAATCCCCGTTACTGACTGTGGAATGTTACGTTTCACTTTTGTTTTCACACTGGGAGACTCTGTGGATTGAGTTCAATGCTGCTGGTCTGCTGTCTGTCCATCTCCAAATTACAGACATGACGTGATGCACATCAGGTGCATTAGAGATCGTTGACCAACTTTTGATTTTGTGCCTCTGTATGGGAAACACTGCATGTCAGTCAAAAACGCCTTCTAGAGGACATCTGACAAAGCGCATCATCTCAAGCGTTACGTGGCTGACTGACTGACTGCCTGACCTGAATTTGCTTTATGATGCCCTAGGCTGCGCCGTAGGAAAAATCGGCCAGTGGTCTGACCGGAATTCAATAATTTCCGTTGTAGTGTGTTCTGTTGTTCCAGTGTGTTGTTTTTGTTGCACGTTTGTTAATGACACCTAATGACCCATGGTTGAATACACATTCTACTATATGATGAAACATGATGCACCATAGTCCACAATATTCAACAATTTGAACAACTGGAAGGGAGGGGCCGGGAGGTTAATTAATGAACTTAATTTTATTGTCGTTGTGCAATGCACAAGTACAGGTACAACGAAACGTAGACTTGCGAGCTCCCAAGAATACAGTGAGAACAGGTATAGAAAAAACAGCCATTTAGAACACCAGAAAATATACCAAAAAATACAAATAGTATTAAATACAATCAAATAGCATCAAAATAGGTATTGTGCAAAAAACAAAGTGCAGCGCAATTGAATGTCCATATATACAGTGAGTGTTGAGGTGAGTGCAGTCGAGGTATTCAGCTGGATAACAGCTCTAGAAAAGAAGCTGTTCCTGAGTAGCGCCTCCCAGATAGCAGGGGGACAAACAGACTGGTTGGGGTGGGTGGGGTGAATTACCACAAGGTAATAATGCTACCTACCGTAACATTTTGTAGGGCAGCAGAATATGTGGGATTCAGTGTGTGGGAGTCAGTTTGGTATTTATCCTATAGGCGAGGGGCCATCTTGCAGTGAAAGGCGTCCTCTAGAGCCACTCTCTATGGTGGCCAGGCAGGCAACCTGCGCTACATTAACTAAATGCCCGTGACACAAAAAAAGCACACAGCAACAAAAGGAACACACTACATTAACCAAACGCAAAACTAAAGCAACAACGCACTGGAACAAAGGAATGCACTACATAAGGTGGCTTGCCTGTGAAACACTTAAGAGATAAAGAAGACCCAGTTCTAAGGAATGCTAAAAAAAAAGTAACTATGACGTTACTGTACCCTTCCCAGATCATCATAAGATGTTGCTTTGTCTAGGAAGTGTTTGGCCTTGTATAAGTTTTGTTAGAGTGATTCCTTTCTAGAGAACTGTATAAACGCTTGTATTGTCTTTCTCTCAATGCATGAATGAATCTTTGATATGGACAGAAGACTGTCAGTGTGCTTTATACAATAATTATTCAGTGAAAAACCCAGGAAGATCATCATAGACAGAAATTCTTCCACAAGATCTTGATAAAATAGCAGTTGTATTTGTGGTGCTTTAAAATTGATTAAGTTGAGTTTTTTCTAAAATCTACACAAAATAGCCCACACTGACAAGGTGAAAACACATTCTTAGGAATTTATTGAAAATGAAACAGAAATATTTAAATTAGGGCTGTAACCATTAGTCAACATAATCGTCAAAATGAATTATGCAAATTCGTCGACATAGACTTTTATCATCAACGTGTCGCAGGGTGCATTAGCTTCAAATGAAGTGCTGAAGAAAATCAACACTGTAACTAAGAACAAAATATATTATTATTAGCTGACACAGCAACAATCATTGATTAAATACTTTGCATATGTCTGGCTCCCAACTTAATTAATGAAACTAAATAAAAACCTTTTGGATGAATCTGCTTTTATAGATTAAATTATTTTTGTCCACTCTAGAAATCCATTTTAAGAAATTAAAAAAAGAAATTAAATTAAAATTGAACACTAGCTATTAACACTTAGCAATTACACTTTTTATATGAAATATGTAATAGACACCACCAAGGTATTATGTTTTAGTCTGGTATGTTCGTAAGGGAAACTCAAAAGTCTTATGCAACCTGCTATTGACAGCTGGAATACAAACAGGAAGGTTTCTGCTCCGGCTGCCAATAGCAGGTTACATCTTCTATACAAATCAATATGGTGAAAATGAAAGGAAAATGCCTCCAGCAGAGTCACCTGTTGGCCTGTCTTTTCATGTTGTCACATATGGGTTAAGCAGAAAACAGATCTGTTGTACGCAGCAAAAAATATGTGTCTTTCCAGCAATTATTGAATAGACTTACATTTACAATTCCCTTCTCTCCCAGGAAGACAGACCCCAGCCACATGATGAAGTTGTTTGGTAATGTCCCGTGGATTCCTTGGGGAGCCGGTCTTCATGAAATACCATCAGCTACTGCTTTAGGGCATAGGCTGCAGCAATTAGCCCCAAAGAATCACATTTTAGCTCAAGAAAATGGGGCATATTGACATGTGCTGCTGAGAAAGCAAGAGTACTGACTTGGTGCACTCTTGATTAGAGGAATGTGTGCCTTGAAACAATGGTTGCCATAACAGATAACTAACTGTTTATGAAAGCAGTGACTGGAGACATTGGACCTCCACTCTATCTTTTAATATGAGGCAGTTCTTATTCACCAGCTAAAAGGATCTCTTCAGAATAACTCATTATCAATTGCATATGGTAAATCTGTTGATTGAAAATGAGCTGTCAATAGGCTAACTTGATGCCAGCATTCAAGCAATAACAATAAAATAGTATCAAGAAAATAAACATGTATCTGTTCTAGATAGAAAGTAATTTCTGTTACAGGCCAAACCTGAGGAGAAAGCATACTCTTAGTATGTCAAATGCTATTAAAAGTAAAGTCTAAAATGGAAGGAATTTTACTGTACAATATACAGTATATTTCTTATAAAGATAAATATAAATACTTGTTGTTTGTTCTAGTTGTAGCATGCCAGTTACCACAAAACTGTGGTTTAAGAATTAGAAAAGCTTCTCATGGATACAGTATGCAGGTTTCAATTCACTTATTTTGAACACTCTTGCTTGCTCCTGAAGGCAGACTAATGAAGTGTCTGCTCAGCCCGCTCACTCCCAATGTTCACAAGTAATTTATATAGCAGGTGAAAAGCCCAGTCAAGTGACTTATTGAAAGATGTGAGTTTGTATCCAATTTGTCTCTCCTGTTCTTACAGTACACCCTTGTAATATGTTGTCTTCTGCCTGGGTTGAACAGGAATTAACCTTCCCTCTCCTTCCCTCATCTCAGCACTTTATTATAATGTTGTCCTCTGTGCCTCCTATTCTATCCGTGATGTTCAGGGGTTCGCTCCATCCTGTGGGTCAAATGTCATTGAGTTTCCTATACTGCACCCAAGGTCTTATGTACCATTAGCCACTGCCCCCGTCTCTGTGTGGGTCGTCTATTGTTAGGACAATAATAATTGCCTGTATTCTGTACGAACAACATATCACGTGCTACTTAGGGTTAACATTTTGAACTCTCGGTGATACCTGCAATGCATATATTTATACTGACTCAATTACCCTTTTTTTCTTAAAGTTGATGATTTGATGGCTATAGCGGAAGGATTTTTATGAGGGATTTGTTGATTCAGTCAAAATCTAAGCATTGTATGACCTCTTGTAGTTTACAGTATGAACTGTAATTAATATATGTGAGAATGAGTTTGTGAAACTGCATGAATTTTAAAAAGAAACAGATAAATAAGATAATCTTTTTTTTGTTGTTTGTTGTCTGGGGAAAAATATCTGCTATATAATTTTGATAGGAAAGGTTTCTAGATCTAGATGCTGAAAGTGGTTGGTCGTTGTTATTTCATGACATAATCATTTAAAAGGGGAATGTCACTATCAAAGTTGATATTTCTAAGTACTGATGTTTCTGAAAACAGGCTCTCACATTGAGGCTCTAAAAGCAAGGCTTGAGCATTTTTACACAATTCTAAAGCGAATAGACAAGGAAGGAGTAAGTGGTTTAGCAATCACAGTGACATTAATGGAACCTGATATTCCTGACTATGCTGAGAAAACCAGCATGTGTATCCTCTAAAGCTGACATACATCAGAAAACAATTTCACTTGAAAGTGGTGGCGTTTTCCATGTCTGCGTTAAAGCTTTGATGTCATGCCTGTCATAATAGTAGCTATCTGAGGCGAGACTTTACCTTATGTTACCATAAAGCTATTATTTTTAAGGGGAGGAAATTGCAAAGTGTGCTTTTGTTGAAGAATGTTCAAATTATATAATGTTTATGTTTGATGAATGATTACTTTTTTTTTCAGTCCTTTCAGTTATAGTGTTATTATCGGAATGAACATATAAACTAATTCCCCACAACAAATATTTAGCATACTGTATGAATGTACAGTACTTGGCAATTCAAGTGATTATGATTTTACACCAGTATTTTATCAAACAAGGAAAATACTATGCTAACAAAAGCAGACAGCAGGTCATATATTTTACACACTGTGGAGATTACAAGATAGGAAACAGGAGGGGATGTTTAAGTTTACTCAATCCAGTTCAGTGCAAAGTAAATGGCAATGAATATAAAGCACGGCAAAGATTTTCTCCTACAATGGAGCATTTCAGTAAGATACTGCTCCCATCCTCAGAGAACAAGTGGTCGCTGTATGAGCATGGAAACAATGTGAATCATATACAAGACAAGAGCTATCTCAAGCTATCTCTAACCCAACTGATGTTGATGGAAATTCTAGAGCTGCGTCTGAGACCGCATTTTCCACCAGCATCAATAAAACACCAAATGATGGAACATGGTAGAATAGTGTCACATCCGTCAACAGAGTTCCAGACTCTTGTTAGGATCTATGCTAAGGCACGCTTAAGCTATTATGGCAGCTCATGGTGGCCCAACTCCCTATTGAGATTCATTATGTTGCTGTTTATTTTATTTTGCCAGTTACATATGTGGTCTTTTTAAAGGAATCTTATTTTCAGGGATAATGAAAGATCTTTTTTTTAAAGAAAAAGTGCATAAACAGTTTTCAGCCAGTCTTTGCCTAATACACAATTTTAAAAGATGCAACAGTAAGGTGGGGAACGAGAGCATATAGAGTGGTGTATCTGTCATAATGGATCACCTGTCTCTACTTGGGGGCGCTAACAATCACAAAGCATTTGATGCTACCAAATGTGAAATACCTGCTTTCACATCATTGATTGAGGTGTGGCCAGAAGTGCAACACAGTTGTCACTGTCATTGTCCAGGTTACTGTCCATTCCACTGATCACCTTGAGCATCTTTTGCTCGCTCAGCCGTCCCAGTGACGATCCCTCTTTGACTTGGCCCACACAGGGTTTCTTCCATTTTTTTACTAATACGGTTTTTTGGAAGTTTTTCTTTGTATGCTTCGAGGGTCTAAGGTTGCCAGGCAGGTTAGGCTATGTAAAATAGGTAGGCTGTTTCTTGTGCTTTGTTCTGGTTGTGTTTGTCTTTCATCATTCTGTTCTACGATTGATTGTTGATCAGTTAGATGTAGATGTAGTTTTCTGTGAAGTCCTTTGAGGCATGCCTGTGATAAAGGGCTATCTAAATAAATGAACTTGAACTTCAAAGTTTCAGCCCATAACGCGCAGTGCAACGATTTTCTGCCACTAGAAGCAGATGCTACTTGAAGCATTGAAAAAAACTGAAATCATGTACAGGATTAACACTATTCACTGTATATAAACCATGTAACCATGTTAAAAATTTGATTTAGTGTTGATTTGCTGTTTAATATAAATGTGGCTAGCCATACCTACTGACATGTATTGATCAAATGTTTACTGAAATGTAGAGAGCACTTCGCTTTTTGCTCATAAATGGTTTACAGTATAAAGGATGTTAGCACATCAGTGGTTAGTGTCCCTGAAGAACAACTGCCACTCTCTCAATACTTGGTTATAAATTGTATTGATCTCTTTCAAAGATCATAAATAGAAAAGGTCCATTTACAGTGTACAGCTTTTGTATCCACATACAAAGACTGTGCACTAGCACACAGAAACCCTTTTGGCAGAGAATCCGATGATCCAAGCATTTAGAATTTGTCCCTAATGTCCTGAAATTTAATTGGCCAAAGACATCAAGTTTCAGACCTCCTGGATTGATGTTTGGTCCTCATAGTCTATCACACAGTGCAATGCAGGCTTGAACTGAAAAAAGTAATGATATAAAACCTGCAGTATACTGCCATATTACAGCCATAGAATATAATTTGAAGAGCTGCTTTGCTGTTTCAACAGTTTCTCTATTAATCTTTTCTTATAACAACTATGACGCAAACCAATAGCGTAAATGTAGTATATACTGTAGAGTCTGTATCTGCATCAGTGCCCAGGACCTACAGTATACCCATGAACCACCTCTATTGATCTTGAGAATTACCATAATGCTTAAGTACACAGTTGTTATATATACTCAAGCTTCACTATGATGTTTGTTGGTATATATTTGTTGTCAATGTGGGAAAATGGTAAATGGTCAACATGGCGAATGTGTACATTGGCTGGCCAATGTGTATACTGACCAATAGCACAGTTGATGTGCTAATGTGTACATTAAGTTAATGTGTGGTGTGATGCTCTCTTAGAATCCTTGAATTATAAGCTGCCCATGGCTCAGTAATTGCACATTGTGTTTTCACTCCACAGCACTATAGTTCTGCTTCTGAAGGTCTTTTGATGAATCAAGGGTATCAGTTGTCGAGTGTTCGGCTGATACAGTACAGCCTGATTAACATGTTACTGTTTTTCTGGCTCATTTTATGCAAGCACAATTGACATTTCAATACATAAAGTCAGACACTGTTTTCGCACCATAGCCTTCATTATGCATTCTGCAGTCCCCAAACATTCATTAATGTAGCCATATCATTTCCGAGAGAAATATGCATACTCTACCCTAAGACATGCAGAGCCCAACCCTTTCAGCATTGCCACAGAGTCAAGGAAAACACCTCCATCAAGTGGTATGGAGTCTCCAGGAGAGATGAAAACCCTGACTGTCCTAGTCCTTCCCTTTACCTCCTCCCATCCTGTTGTTCCTTCATGTTCCCTAGCAAGGCTTTTTGGCATTGTTGCAGCTCTCTGTGAATTACTGGGCCAGTGACTAGAAGCAGATGGCAGCAGTATAAGGTTATTAATTAAGAACAAAAGGCTAATTGGGCCTATTGCTTATATTAAAAAAAAAAAAAAAAAAAAAAAAAAAACGATGCAGGGAAGAAATGGGCCTGCCCTGTGTTTTTATAAAGTTGAAACGGGAATATGTTTCAGGTGTTTGGAATATAAAATAGATTTGTTTTGAGGCGAGTCATTGCTTTCCATAGCACGGTGGTTTTGTGGCCCACAGTGCTTCCAGAAGGATGTCATGGAAATCAGGCTTGCTGGATAGCAAGCAAGGGCATCACGGACCCCTAAGTCCAGAGCCACTCTCTCCAGGCAAGGCCTCTTTGGATTGATGCGTTCCATGGCCTGAAAACCTCTTGTTGGCCTGTAGTGGATGAGGATAAAGCATGAAAGTCAATCAGCATTTTGATAAGGTGCTGTATCAGTGTGAACCCAGCAGCAGTGAATCTGACAGGCTCAGACAAAGCCCTCAACTATATTTAATTTGTCACATCTTTTCTGTTGCAACTATTTGCCTTTCAGTACAGTTTACAGTCAAAGAATGTTGGGAAATTAGCATGTTTTGTGGAATTTGTTGTTTTGTTTGTGTGTATTTTACCATGTAATTTGCCAGTGTTTAAGAAAAAAAGATGCATTCTCCATTGTAATCAAATTAAAGCCCCCATTGTCCACACCTGCACCTGCTGTATTCACCACCACCCTCTCTCAGCTTCACTATTATTACATTTTATACTAAGTTGAATTAACTTTATTCAGTCTCCTCTTTCTTCGTTGCCTCCCTCAATTGTTCAGTACGGCTTTCTGATTTTTAATGTAAGCTTCCAGAGTATAGACAGTTAGGCCTACTAGTGGTGATTGTATTTTATACTTTTTTTTCTCATTTACAGTGGATTAAAATTGAAATCCTGTCTTCTAAAGTATATAAGCTGCTGCCTATTGTAGGTTCCATGCTCATTCTGCTAATCCCTGGTTGACAGTTTCTGCTCAGCAAAGACCTGGTGCGTGGGTTTCTCTCTCTCTCTCCCTCTCTCTCTCTCTCTCTCACTCTCTCTCTCTCTCTCCTTACAAAGACATCCCACTCCATATTTTTTGCTGTTACGTTGCTGCTAATTTTCATACAGAATACAGTGCAACAGTCTAGAATGTTAAAAAGAGGGGGAAGGACTGAGTAGATATATTACATGTATATTGAAATTAATGTATACAAACTTTTTCCTTTTCTTTTTCCTCAACGTATAGACCTTTCTTTGATACTGTGAATATTTTATATAGGCTTAGTCCTATCAACTCCATTCCACTCCAGGATCAGGCAGGCATGGTCGCACTATAGGGACAGAGATAAAATTTGCCTTGATTTGTGCTGATTAATTATTGTGGGAATGGCTTGCCCTCCTCCCCCTGCCATTCTTTCTCATGAAAAATGGATGAGACCAAGGTCATGTTAGGGGAGAGAGCTCACTGTCTACTCCATGTTGGCAGAGACTGGCAGACGGTTTTGCTGCAATTTAGAGCATGCCTGGTAGAAGACGTTAACCTTGACCCAGGCTTCACATCATCCAATCATGCCTGACTAGTCTCCCAGGCTGACTCACCCATCAGTTCCTCAATAGAGTCATACATGACCACATTAACACTCTCTCTCCCTCTCTCTCTCTCTCACTCTCACATACACACACATAAAGATGCCTCTTTGGTACAGATCAAAGTTAGACAGAAGTTTGTATGAGCAGTTTTGAAGAACACAATGACAGAGTGGTGTTAGATGCGTGCTACATATGAATATTTTGTTCTAATTGTTTGGCTGGCTGGTTCATTAGCTTTGCTGCATGTGAGCCTCTCTTCAATTTATTTGCTTTTGTGTGGGTTACACCATATTTGTATTTGAACATCTTGAATGAATTGAAGTCAACAGGGCCAATTGTGTATTTCTACAATGAGAGGCACTCTACATTTTATATTTGAAATTCTAGATAAAATCGAAACAATTGACCATTTGTAAAATAATGACTGACATAGCAATCCACCAATCCGTGCTTAGCATTCCTCTACGTCCTCTGACATGTGGCTCCGACAATTATGACAGTTCCAACAGAGCCTCCGAGACCGCACTGAGAGTATGGCTCAGAAGTACAAAAGTACAGCTTTTGTTGCAGCGGTTTGACTCTGACAAGGACATAACGCGCTAAAAATGTGTTTTTGGCGAGCGTCGGATTGTAGCGTCTACGGTAGCGTCCATCTTTAAAGTTTGTCAGACATAGCAACAGTAACTAAGGGGGGCGGGAGTTAACAGAAATGTTGCAAACAGTCAACTTCTATGTGTAGATTTTAATCAAGTCCCACACTTTATACCTTTGCAAACATTTTTATAACAATTTCAACTTTGTACCAACTTTTCAAGTGTTGAATTACGCATTTAGCACTTACTAAGTATTTAGCATTTCTAAATACTACACTCTGTACAAAGTTGACTAGTGTAACTGGTTACTGTCTACATAGACAAGCAGCCATCCTGATCCCTCTTTTTGATGCATGTCCACAAAACTGAGGGCTAAATGCATCATGAGGAGGGAGGAATGAGGGGCAATCTCTTTAACAGACATTAAATGTTATCGACAGACAATGAATTGAACCACTTGCTAAACTCTTGACTGAAAGCGCAGGAGGTAAAGGAGAGCTGTCAGAATGAATAGGACTCTTGTAAACACAGACACTGTGAAGAGCTGATGCTACCTGCAGCGCCCAGCCAGACAAACTTTAACTCAAACACAATCACACTCCACTAAAAGCCCCTACGCTCAGGTAAAACCACTTTACTTTGCTAAATGATAGTCATCAAGTCTTCTAATACAGTATGGTCAGTGAGTTGAAGTCAGTATCATGGTATTTTCTGTTTCTATTCTATTTTATGTTTCATTTTGTCAGTGCAGAAAGGTATTGCTGAACAGACTTCAGAGAGAAATGGACTGGACAAAGTCAGAAAATACTTCACATGTAATACTTGTGAATGAAAGCATAAAAAAGAGATGACTCACACAGTGTGATTGTGTTCTGTGTTCTATTATTGCATGTTTAAGGAGTCTTGAGGATTGTGAAGAAACATATTTCCCACCATAAAACTTGATCAGATACTCAAAGCAATTATTCATAAGGTAGATATGAAGTGTCAGTCACAGTGTAAGCTTGCAAGGTGAAGCAGCATGGGTAACAGGCTGCCTACACCGGAATATGACACATATCCATAATCTCAATGGGGCTCTCACATAAAATCCAGGTACTGTGGGAGTTCAAAATCAGTGGAAGCAGTGGAAGTGGAAGAACACTCTTCAGTGTCCTGCAGCAGAAAAACACCAGATGCATTTAGATCAATTGCATAGGCGTACTGCCATTCATTTTCTCATGTCACCATTCGGTATGAATGTGATATGATCTCACTTCATGAGTTCCCATCGTAGTGGTTGGCCTGATAAGCGTAGCTCTTTGCTTCTTGATCATATGGTGAAATGTGGCTGTTAGCTGTGTTGGATTTGATGCCACTGCTCACAGTTTCCCCCAGCACGCCGCTGTTAGTTATCAGATTTTGGTTCAGGAAAAAGGGCTTATGCCACCCATGTAATTTGATCACATGTGCTGAAGAACATATTTTACCAGTTGAAAACCTAAGTGTACACATGTGACATTCACAAAGAGGGCTGTAGGGGTTCAGTTGGGCTGTGGTAGATGAGGTGAAGTGCTCAGATGGGTGAGGGTTTAAGTTAATCTTGAACAAACACAGCTTTGCAGGACAGTAATTTATAGAGCCATGGATCCCACATGGGGCCACTGCCAAGGTTTCATTTAGTCTTGCCACTGTAGTACTGCTCTTTATTTTAATGTATTCTACTTATTCTCTAATGCCGTTCATGGCCAGGCTTTCAATGAAAAGGCTTTAAATAATGTTGTAATTCTGTACACTTGGGAGAGAGAGTGTGACAGAGGAGAGCCATTCCCTGAACAGTTTTAGACCCACTTCCAAACAGTAAAGAATTGTTCCCTTTTCAATATACCTAAAACACCTGGGCAATTCACACGGGGCTGTTTTGCATGCACGAATAACAGCTGCAAAGGGAAAATGAGTTGAGCATTCACTGGTGCATTTATCCCTGGGAGGTGGGAATAGGGAGATCTAATGCTTTGGCCTGGGAGATTTGTCAAACAGACTCAGATCTGACCACTTGCCAGAGGGTGGGATGTCGTGTAAACAGCCACCTACAGGCAACCATGACCTTTCACCATTTTTTTTTTTTTTTGGTGGTCTTTTCTTTTTTTTCACACGCCCCGCCTTGAAAGCCATGGCACCAGGCATTGACCCCGAGGCCTTCTCTCTGCTACTCATGTATGCAGAGAAAGAGGATTATAATGCAAGAGCTATTTTTCTCCCTCAGAAGCAAATATGTGCATTAATATAACACCTCAGTGAATTATAAATGCATTATGGTAAAAAAAAATGAAATGCTCAACTCTCAAGTCAAGAGGGTCAAGGAGGTTTCTGATTAACAATCTACAGTCAAGTACAACTGTAACCTTTGACTAAATATTTTAGCACTTTCCTAAATTAGCTTAGTTAAATATGACCTAACCTGCACTCTGACATAACTCTAAAGCAGCTGATAGGAAAGAGAGCCTTGCAACTATGTAATTACATACTCATTTGGTTTCTTTATCCAAAGTTTTTGCAAGGAAATTAGAATAGATAGATAATAAAAACCAAAAGAAGAACAGATAAATTTTCCATCCATTCCGATCTCCATCCTTTATCAGAATTTTGTTCATGAACTCACATTGTCTTTCAACACAAACACAACTAATTTACATTCTGGGGACAATGTGCTAGGGAAATGTAATAATTTTGTGTCTTAGAAAGCCTTGCCATCATTATTATCACACTTCTCAGATATCAACATAGTTGAAAAGAACAAGTAAAACAAGGAAAAGTTCCTCTCTTATGCAAATTCAACATCCATTAATGGTTCAAGCGCTTGGGTTAATAACATGGGTCCCATCATTCCCTGTAAATTATTGTTTTTCTTTCTGGGATGTAGATTTTATAATGACTTCAATCCTTGCTATTTAAGTCCAAGTCACTGTTAAGGTTCCTGGCTTCTTTATTCTGCATTTCAATAAGACTCTGCCAAGTTCTAATGTAAAAATAAAATATCCTCCCCCTTTTGTTGCAGGCTTTGAGGCTTCTCAAAGAAGATGGCTCAATGTGCTGCCTAGAATTGGATTATCTTAAATACTTAGTTGCATTATTGATTTACTCATCCATTCCATTAGCACTTAAGTGAGAGAAAGGGATTCATACAGTATGCCAAGTTTATTTGGGGAGAATGATCTGAGAGCGAGGCTATAGTTCATCACACAAAATTAAGCTCAAGTTTAACATTTGGCAGACTGTAATGCCTTACATCAAAATACTAACGAACGTGATGCAATGTTACAACTTAAGCGGATGATTAATGCATTATAAAAGATATAAATTATGTAAAGTCTACCCATCTACACATTCCCTACAATCAGCTTGTGTCAGCCGGTCTCAAACTAAATGTTAATGCACAACAGAGAAAGTCCTCTATTATACATAAGCTTTCTATCTCATACAATCACATCACACTCAGTAGAGCTTCCTTGTGCCATCAATCTCTCTGTTTACTGTCATTGTCTATATTTCCACTTTTACTGTACTGTAGCTGCTCTCGTCTGAGATTTACAGTTCAATAGAAATGTTTAATGGAATGACATGTGGCACATTTGAAATCAAACCTCTTTGTTGCTTAATGATGTGATGTGATTTCAGTAATTTATAACATTCGTGTTAGCAATGTAAATAAATAGCTTCATAGGGGACACCAAATCAAATATATAGTAACACACATTAGCCTCATGGGCACATTACATTACATCATTTAGCAGACGCTTTTGTCTAAAGCGACTTACAACAAGTGTATTTTGTCAACAGTATTTAAACCAACTGTTTATCACAGTCTTCATCAACATGAAACATAAAACAACAAACTGATGTACGTAGAGCTCTACAGTGAAGAAGTTGATGAAAATTGATCAGAACTAACTGGCATGATGACAAAAACGAGGAAAAGCCCAGGTTGAACATAGAAAATTGAAGAATTATCCTGTAAGTGGTTTGACATTGATAATCACTTGACTCAGATAAATATCACTTTAGAATTTGAGCTCAAATTGCTGCAAAATTTCAGAATTCCATGAAAAGCAGTACAGAGTGAAAAAAATTAGATATGATGATAGAAAGCAACCTACTGTGAATTTAGTGCTGATGGTGCACTACAGCTATAGCTAATCTTTTGACTGTACATTAAACAAGCATGTATTCACAGCTTGGTGCTTTGAGAAGAACCACACTCACTCACTCATACACACAGACACATACAGGCCTAAATACACTTACAGATGGCGAGAGAGAGTGTATTCAGTTCGGTTTTTTTTTACAAGTATTGATCAATGCACAACAATGGGTGGTCATTTTATAAATTGTCTTGCCTTCCCTGTATGGCGCCAACACCGGCATGCACATTCTACATGTTTTGGTGGGAGTCAGCCTGCATGAAAAAATGTCTGTGCTAAATTGACTCAGTATCTGGCATGGCAAACCTATACTTCACCACCTGAGCTAAACTCACTAAAAATGATGAAGCAATCAGACTCTTTATAGTCTTTATAGGTGTGTCCCACAATGGCACATGCACAGTCAATTTTTTTTGAATTTCTGGGACCGGGCGACAGACATATACCAGCTAAACAATAACTGAGCTGTACACTGAGGGTTTTCTGCACACACAACCATACATCACATGCTTGGAGTTGGGCACATCTCTGACATGGCAATGTGCGTGTATGTGCACAGATAAAGGAAAGAGAAAGTGACTTCAACACTAGAATGAACACTTTTGATAAAGATTATGTTGAGCTTTGTCCTTTGCTGAATAGGCCCTCAGGCCCATGCATCCCTCAACTTTGGTAAATTGAAAATAATCTGTCTAACACAGTGATGAGTAGATACTGCAGCACTCACTGCCACCCTACATCCCATTCAGAGGAATAGTGTCAGTGTCTATGGCTTGCCCAGACAATCAAAGCAAGAGCCCATGGTTCTTTGAGACAGCACAGTACAGTGATTTATTTTGCTACTTGCTCTATTTCACTTATATGCTGGAGAGATGAATTCCAGATAGGGGAGAGGACCTGATACCAGGCCAAGACCGGTTAGAGATGAGAAATAACATAGCTGTCTCCCCTGACTCCTGGGCAGCAGGAGTAAGATTTGCTTAAAACACAAGATCTTGTTATAATCACTTAGGCTTATGATATCCATCCCAATACCCGTGTGGCAGAATGGTGTACACAAGTAAAATCCATCATTACCACTTGAGTCAATCCTCCTGCCAATATTCTGCATGTCCTTTTATGCTTTGTGCTCTCATGTATCAGCTCATTAACTTTGCTAAAATGTTAGTATAGCCCGGGTCATTTCAACATGTCCCTGGTGTGTCCCCTGCGCTACCAGCTCTGTCTGTCACAGACAGGCCTCCCTGCTGCTCATCAGGCTTGAGAACAGCTTGTGCCTGCAGCTTTTCGGTGGAGCGTGATGTCTGCAGACAAGAGCAAGCACCTGTACCAGCGATAGCAGTGGCCGTTCAGCTCCACTCACCCGGCTCACACTGCTCATTTGACCACCTAAGCAGATAGAGCAGTGTGTGCCCAACAACATTTTCTCCCCTTTAGGGGGCCCAGGATGAGAGTCTGGGAGCACTATCCATCATCATTGTCCAGACATCTTAACCATAAGAGGTGATACAAAAACACTTTGTAATTGAAAGTCTCAATGCAGAACATCTAACCTAATCTCTATCTGGGTGCATCTGTGCGAAGTACACAATATTACACCCTCTTATGCTGGTGTAAAACAAGGTTTCAGCATGCTGTTCAAATTAGGCAAGGGTTGTCAAACATGTTTATGCAAAGAAACCCCAAGTAGGCATTTGGACAAGAGCCCCAAAATGAAGAGAGATAAACATTTTTTTCAGGGGCTTCCTTGGACAGCGTCACTTATGCCAAGGTATCCCAGGACATCACTTTGAGGAGCAAAATAATGAAACTGATTGGAGCTCTTGAATAGTGAGGAATCAAAGGATTGGAGTACAATACCAATACACCAAATGTAATTCTGATTTAGTGTATGTAGTTCTGTCCTACCCTGAGAGGATGTTTATTCCTACCAGGGTAACCCGATTAGTACAAACCGTATCTGAGATGCTTCCAAAGGCCAATTTTCAGGCATCTTTCATGTGTTGCTTAAAGCAGGTCCTCTCAAGGTCGTTCTGCCAATTTCACATGATTTTGTGCCAAACAATGAAATACATTTAAGTTCATCCTTTTGCTGCAGTGCCTTGGTGATAATATTTCAATCCTTGCTGTCAACCTCTTTCCTGATATCTCTTCACCTGCACTGGGGAATGAGAGCTGACTTTCCACTGAAACATATTTCATGACATGAATACTCTTTTGCAGCGGAGCAAAATCCAGGACATGCAGTGTTAAGACTATTGATAGAGTTTCATGCCTTTGCCAAGGGCTCCGGTGCCTTCACAGGGACTTTTGTGTCAATCCAACCACTGAAATGCCAAATAAGGTACTTTCATAAATCCTCTGCGGAATTAACGGTGTGGTTGTCATTATTATTGATATTACTGTCATTAATTACAATTGAAATACCTGAAATATTTTGAGTTCAGTACATTAATTTTCAACATAATCATGTTTCTCAAAATAAGCATCACTGCATGTTGGGGGCAGTAGCAATCATTATCGGTTTGTAATGTTTTATACTGAAGGCTGCAGTCATGCTGTTTAATGGTGATGTTAAGGGCTCTAGGACATGTCCTGCACCTTTCACATTCATTTAGTGTTCTGTCCAACCCTTAACAACCTCATAAGAATACCCTCTACCACAATGATTAAGTGCATTGATTTTCCTGTAATTGCTATGCTTGCCCTCTTTTGGGGGACTGAAGACTAGGAGAGCCATAGTTATTAAAGGAATAATGGTTAAGTGCTATTTACATTGCTCTGTTTGTAAAATAAAGGGTAATTAGGTTGGAGAGAGGGATGAGACACTGCATCTGGCCCCAAATGTGAAGCTCTGTGTGTGTGATTAGTTGCCAAGAACATCCCCAGATGGCACCTACTGTATTACCTGAGTGCATTAATTAAAGATCCAAGCGATCCCACCTCCCTCTCCCTTTAGAGTCATGTACAGGCCGGAGGACACTGGCAGATGCCCTTTTGCAGCAACAGCATGTATGTACAGTACGCACACTAGAATTTAGAAGCTTCATTAACATACAAGAGCTTTTCCGGAGTAAAATCAAGCTCTGAAGTAGTAAAGAAAAAAGAGGCAGCGGCCTGAAAGTCGTATTCTCCGTATTCTAATTTTATATCATATGATCAGCCATGCCCAAACACACACTGACTGTTGCATTCATTTGAAACATACCATTAGCTGAGTTTGATTCACAGGACATACACTCTATTTATCATACTATAAAGCAAGGAATCTCTGTCTGTATGTGTGTCCTTCGCATATCTTGAGAACCGTTCGTCCGATCTACTTCACACTTGGCGGGTGTATTGCTGGGGACCCAAGGACGTGCAGTGTCGGATTGGACACGCGACACGTTCAATATTAATAAACTTTGAATACACAAGCGAACAGTGCTCTGTTCAGCAGCGGGGCTCAAAGCAAGTGACTGACAGCCTATGCCTATTGTGTGTGGGGTTTTTTTTGTGAACGGTCACTGCACTAGTTGTTGTTAAAAACTACTTTACTTGCAGTAGACAGTTTGAGTTGGTCTGCACACATTGAAATGCATTTGTGGCTGTTGTGTCTTTACCCGATGTGATCGGTTTTCCCCTGCCCTCTGCATTTATTGCAGATCAATAGCATTTTCATTAGACTATTTAAAACAACACAGCCAGCCTGCCTGATTGTGTTGAACAATCTCTAGACTTGCCCCATTGTCCCATAACCTCGCTGAACGTCACCGATGACACGTAATATCATTGATTCTCTAAAAAGTTTTGTGATAGAGGTGCTCTACTGGAAGAAACACTCCTCAAATGTATCTGTTTTATACTTACAAACCTAATTATCCACAGCAAGTAAACAATGCAGCATCTAATTATTAACATTGTCACTGAGCATTTGATAGCCAAATGTAGGGGTACACTGCAAACGTGGCTCCCGTCAATAGGAAAGTAACTTAGCAGCAGTTGCCCTTCCATTGCCTATTTAGCACATGCAATATTTTCAAGATTATTATTACTTGACACATCTGTGCTTGCTGTGGTATACTGTGGTACATGATATACAAGACTTTACCAGACATGGCTGTCCTCTGTCAAACGTGCAAACATAGTCAAACATACATTTTACAACATAGGCTAGTTAAGTGAAAAGCAAAGCTTTTTCCACACATACAAGAGGCACAAAACAATATAGTTATGATAGTGGTCGGCATGTTGAGTTTACCAAAACAAATCTTGTCATTTCTCTTTCAAGTCTCACTGTTGTCTCATTTATTTAGGCTTACTACAGCATCGGAGGCCTTTATCTATAAGGCCTTTCTCCTATGTACCTATGTCCAGATAAGCAGCCATTGCCAAAAGGATGGCTGTTGGTCGGCTGAAAATAGAATCCATGGGTTGCAATAATTAGACCTTGTTTGAACATGAATGATATTTTATAAATTGTATTATCCTAACCTTCAAAATAGCACTTCAATTAAACATAAAATACCTTTTAAATTGTCCATTGTCGAGGGCAAGAATTCCAATCCCTGATGTCACTGTTTTGCTACCCAAGGCTGCTGCCTGTTGATTGTAATTGTAATTGTAAGAGGAAACTCACCACAAATCACATAATTAAAGCCACAGAAAATGGTTATTTGGTCTTTTTGGCTTTTAGAAATAACACAAAAACGTAAGAAAGAAGCTTATGATTCCAATTGGTATATCGACAGCATCACCCTCTCTCAATCCATTCAGAGCCACTCTGGGCTCTCACACTAACAGAAGAAGTGCAGCACAGTACTGGAAAGTTTTTATCTGCAGCCAATGATGTCAAGCTAACCGGCTAAACCTCCTATCAAGCACACAGCCACTCCATAACAGTGAAAATAACTCCTCAACCAACAACGCCATTTTATTTACACTGGTGCAGTGCCTGTTCAAAATAGGTGTAGGCTATCAGTCGCTTGCTTTGAGCCCCGTTGCTGCACAGAGCACTGTTCGCCCCGCCCTGCTGCTGCACAGAACGCTGTTCACTTGTTTATTCAAAGTTTATTAATATAGAACGTGTCACGTGTCCAATCCGACACTGCACGTCCTTGGGTCCCCAGCAATACACCCGCCAAGTGTGAAGTAGATCAGACGATCGGTTCTCGAGATATACGAAGGACACACATACAGACAGAGATTCCTTGCTTTATAGTATGATGACAGCCAGAGGGATTATTACATTCATTTAACACTTCCTCATCATCATTTCATCCTATCGGCTATCTTCTTATTCTTATTCTATCTTATTCTTTTTATTTGCACATAAGAAATGTTTTGCATATGTTGATGAATGCATTCATGGCACCTTAATTACCATGAATTAACATAATGGCACCGCCTCATAAATGCCATTTTAGGCAGAAAAATAACTTCAGTGACGTAGAAATTGAGGTAATATTCAGTGCCGTTGAAAAAAACAAATACTATTCTGTAGCAGAAGCAGTGGGATTACAGCCTCACAAAAAGATGACATATGGAAGGAGATCACAGAGCAGGTGAACGCTGTTACATGCTCACAGAGAACAATGCAGAACTTAAAAGAAAGTGGTTTGATTTAAAGCTGTAAGCTAAAAAGGCAGATCACAGCCAACCAAAGGAACGTCAAGGTGATGGGAGGAGGCCAGGGAGCAACTACTGCTGCGCTCATCTTCTGCTGCACTCTCCCAAACAGATGAGCGCTTCGGCACTGAAAGAGAGGCGTCTAAAAAGTGTGGCCCAAGCAGAAAGTGTAAACAGTAAAGCAGGAGACAAATGAATTGTGAGATGGAAAATAACTAGGAAAACACATTAGTAAATGGATTAACAAAAAGTAAAATTTAAATGCCTTTTTAAAATTATTTTTACAAATCTCTTTATAACTTCAGTAACTTATTCATCATTTAAAGACAGAATAATTAAATTGAATTATTAATTGACATTAATTGACAACATTTTATTGTTTTTTTTAGTGACAGTTTTTAAATTGCATCATTTTATTTAATCTGAATTTAATGAATCACTTTATAAAATGTTTTTTAAATATATCTATGAATTAATCGATAATGATTAATCATTGAAGTAGATAGTTTGGCACACTAGAAGCTCCATAGTAATGTTGCTGTGACTTGCCTGCATTTGAAGGTACATGCCCCAAAATGTCCCAAACATAATCAAAAAGCCAACTTCAGGTAAACAGGGGATTTAGGCATGTACACACAGGGTCACAGACACACTATAATATCCTATGTGGTTATTGTTTGCTCAATAATTGTATTATTATAATATTACCAAAGATTGTACACTTCTGAGATAAACAATTCAAAAGATCTCAATCTATTTTTTAAGGGCGTAAATCTCCCAAGACTATCAGTGGAACAAGCCAATATACTTGATTCTCCAATTACACTGGAAGAACTCCATGATTCCTTAAAATATATGAAAAGAGGAAGATCCCCTGGATGGGACGGCATCCCACCAGAATTTCATGGAATTCTGGACAGAATTTGGCCCACTGTCACTCATGATACAAACAGCTATTCAGAGGCTCTTTTAACAGAGATGTAAATACTGCTATCATCGCTTTGCTGCACAAGAAGGGTAAAGACCCCACTTTGTGTTGCAGTCACAGACCCCTCAGTCTGATCAACTGTGATGCCAAATTGTTTTAGCTAGACATTTGGAATCCATTATGGCAAAATTAGTCCATCCCAATCAATCTGGCTTTGTTAAAAGGTACACTAGCATCTGATAATTTAAGACATCTATTGCATATAATTCATGGTACATCAGACACATCAGTACTCTCAGCTATCTTAACTGTTGATGCAGAGAAAGCCCTCGATCGGCTTGAGTGGTCTTACTGGTTCACACAGTTATATGGGCTTTGGGAAAGAATTCCTGAAAATGCTGACAACCCCCATTGTTGTTTGCAGTTTTGCTCGAACCACTAAACTATAAATCCTCACGTTCCTACTTAATAATGATATGATATACAAATGTAATATCAGAATATACCATTTGCTACACATTTAAGGTATCTTGGACTTGATATTAATGTCACTCTTGACAAAATTAGTTCAAAAAATTACAAGATTAAAGCATTACAACATTAAAGCAGATCTAAATAGATGGTTAAATCTTCATTCGTCCTTGGCTGGTTGCATCTCATTAATCAAACTGAATATCTTACCAAAGAAATGTTCTTATTCAAGTATGGTTGCATTACCCACTCCATTACAGTACTGGGAAAAAATCCAAAGTTTGGTCACTAAATTTATCTGGAATGGAAAGCGGCCAAAGACAAAGACCTCAACTCTTCAAAAAAACAAATGTAGAGGAGGATTAGAACTACCTAATCCTTTTGCCATCTCAGATATTGGCTCAAGAGAGGTGAATATGTGACCTGGGTTAAAATGGAGGAGAATAGCCCTTGCCCCAGAAACTTGAAGATGTTGTTTTCTGTAACCTGTCCAAGCTTTTCTGTAACCTGCTGCTGCTAGTACTGCTAGATTACTGTATTTACAACTACCAGTAAGCAGGGAGGGGAGGAGGGAGGGGGGAATGTGGGTGTTTTCTCATAGATATTTGGGCTAAAGAAAGCCAATGTTTTTATTTTTTCATACATATATACTGTATTTCTTTTCAGGATGGGGGTATGGGGAGTTGGGAATAGGGGTGGGGCTTGTAAAGGAGAGAGTGGTTGTTTTATAGATATTACCATCAGTGATGTTATGTTGGTTTGAAGATTGTCAATGATGCCACTAATTATTTTTTCAGTTGTATATCTATTTATTTACTTATGTTGTTGATTATATGATTGATTGCCCCACTCTGTTGTAAACATTGTGTTGGAGAGGGTGGGGTGTGAAGGGCTTTTGCCCTGCGTTGCCTCCAGGTGAGCGTACCAGTAGGCTAAGGGTGGGGTCAGGATGCCTGTGGCAGATCTAGAGGTTAGAAACAGCGCATGGAAAAGAAACTTGCACATGGCTGTTCCCGGCAGCGGATCAATATTGACTCAGCTTTTGTCAAATGGAGACACAAAAGGGTTTTCCAGTGATGAAGAGCAGTCTTGCTTCATTTGTAAGTGAATTTTTAATGTCATTACCATGTTAGCGTTAGCATGATGCTATCTTACATGCTGGGGAATATACTATATTTTTGTCATTCCTGTTGCACAGCCACGAGAGGGTGCAGACAAGCGTATATTGAGCACAAATCACGGCTTGTAACTGGGATTTGATGCATTCATCTTTATCTGAGGTGCAAATTACCTGTAAAAAAAGTATTACTTACAGCTTAAAGTTAATGTAATGTGCACTTTCTTACATTGTCAGCTGCTGTCACTGGCAGTAGGACTGAAAAGTGCTATTAGCCTGCTGTGATTTTACATCTCAAGGTTTTTACTGAGTGAAAGTGCCCAGTGATGTGTATGGGTCACAAATTGAGATTTACTGAGATTTAATTGAGATCCAATTTTGCCCCTTTTAAGGAAACTGGGGGTCATGATGCAAAACTATATACTTTTTTTTTTATAAAAAGTATTATTATAGTAAAAAGTGTAAAGACAAAAATAAAACTGAAGTACACCCAGAGGCAAGTTCTATGCTAAATGTTCAGATCTCACAACCTTGTTCTATCCGAGAGAGTCAATGTTTTCAGACAAGCCTTTTGTCTTTGAGAATGCCCTGTTCTTGAATGTTATATTCATCTTTCCATGTGAAGCAATTGTATGCCTCTCCCAGCACAATTACCAAACCATGACAGCCCATTTCAGCTCTGTCTAACTCCTCACTTACCGTTCCAAATATATCCATTACCATGTAGATTGGTCCATTATCCTCTGCAATAGGACGCTTATTTTCAAGCGAGATGTTGTGATTTTGTCACAAAATGACTTGTTTTAAAACCTCTGGCCAAGAATTGCTCCCTTGCGTCTACCCAAAAAGTCTCTTCTTATTTTAGTTTAATTAACAAACAAGCAGGTTCCCTAATCTTCCCAAATTTCTGACCAGTATCAGGTTGAAATAAGTATGTACATAAACCGCAAAAGCTGTTAATTTGACCTCACAGGGCTTGCTACCATGTCAAACTGAGCATTGACTGACCCCTGCTTTCTTTGTCTTTCAAACTTCCACACCTGACAAATAGCCATTTCATCACTCAGTGTGTGGTCTCTACACCACAGTGAATATTACTGTCCCATTTCCCCTCCGAAACCGCCTTAGACCATCGATGTCCCTCCTCTAGGCGTGGTCCCCTGATCCCAGTCCTGACAAGGACCTGCCAAACCACAGCTACTTCTGATCCCTCAGGCTGACAAGCCAATCCATCTTCACCTGCAGAGTAACTTTACTCCGTTTGTCATCAGCACCCGCCCTCTATCAAGGAGAACTGAAATAGATATGGTAAAACATTCACTGCTTCCTGAATGACCATGACATTCAAGAATGGGTCCTCTACATAAATTTGTATTTCCTTAATTTATAGTAATTCTGAAATAACTATGATTGTTTTATAACAAACCAACATATACAACCGCACTTAAACAAATCTCCCATGCGCTGAAAACTTTTTCTCATCCCATCTTTTGTTCCTCATACAGCAAAACAGACCACATCAATGTAATGGCAGTAAAGTATGACTGTAATAATTTAATTCAGTACAGTATATTTAGAGGGCAAACAGCTAGGTCCTGAATGTTCACACACTACCACGGAGCCAATAAGCAGTGTCAGGTTTGCAGCACTAACAGGATTAAGCACCAAGACTTTATGTCTTTTACAGCCGCTGCCAGGCACAGGCCTGGAAATAATGGGATCAGTTCTCAAGCAGTTCATCATGGAGGAAACCACCTCTTCCCACATTAGCTCAATGTGAAAGACCCCACTTCATAGGCAGTATTGCATATAGTAGGCCTATAGTTGCACTGGAACACACCCATAAATAAATTAAAACAATTGTAAACAATAATGACATCATGGACAAATGCACATGGAAACACCCAATTTATGGAGATTAGTATTTAACATGTGTAGCAAGCAATTTAACAAACACAGACTGCATAAAGGGAAAAGGTTCATGAAGGAGTGCCAGTCAATCACCCATGCTTTGTTAATGACAGCTTTAACTGAACACAGTTCATAAATTCTATATCAATTTAAATTGTCTCCTAATCAGCGGGCCTGTGCTTCAAACCAAATCTTTCTTTCATCATCTGTAACTTAAGAGCCAGTCTAGGCTACCTGCACTGTAAGTGATATAAAACAGGGTAAAAGAGAGACAGGAGGAACATGAAGGGCAAAGAGCATGAATTATTAGGGTTAGTGAGATATGTTTCAAGGAACATTCAAACGCATAAGGACTGATGGCAACGTTGTGCTGCACTAAAGAGATTTGCCAGATGGTAAAATCTTTAACGCCAAAATAATAAGCTTCACAATAGCATAAACAAATTTATGCCAGGATCACTCGGGATAAGAGGAAGATCAGAAACACTAATTACAATAAACTACAAAAAATGTAAAAAAAAAAAAAAGTAACCACCCTTTGGATTCATAACTGTAAATCAAAGTGAGTCTAGAGTGAGGTAAAGTACCCAGTCTTTCTGCATCTCTGCACAAAATAGATAATGTTTGAAGTCTAAGAAAATGCAATACCTAACATTCAATTTGTGATCCTCTATGAAAAAAGAATGCTCCATGCACAGTTCAATTTATTATCAGCAGTTTTTGTGCTCATCTTTGCAGCAATCCTTTATAGAAGCATATTCTTTGGGGGGAAAAAAGACATCAACACTAGATGACTAAATATAGGGTATGCATGCATTTAGATTTGAAGTTGGTTGTACTTCACAAGGGTTTCTTTGGAACATATCTGTGGCTATTTATAGAAGCATTTGAAATCCTCACAAGGGTACTATGTACAAAGCAGGCTTGGTAAAAATCACAGATTTATTGATCTGAAAATGTGAAACTATGTTCATAACACATTTATAATGCTTCAAAGAGAGCTTCATCAGAACTAGATCATACACATAATGTTTGAACCAGGGTTCATGTAAAGAGGCTGATATGTATTTATTATTCAGTCATTCTAACCGTTTTATGAATTTGGTTTCCAAGCAGAGCAGGTGAGTGGAGTTGAATTGAACAAATCACTTTGCTAATTCAAATCGTTTTGTTCAGTTCAGTACAAAGCTTCAATTCACTGACAAGGTGATTCGTTCAGTTCTACTTCTGTTCAGGGTCAATTCCTTTGAAAATCCCAACTCTCCTCAGAGACAAGACTGCCTTTGCCTCGACACACGTGCAAGTGTAGGGAAACGTTATGTTACACAGAGTGGCGACTCTTAACTGAGTACACCTAGTTCATTAGAAAGATTGTAAAGATCCGTTCATTCACGTACTGCACAGCACTAGTTGAGTGACTTGAAATTCCACTCATTGCTGACAGCGCTGTGCACCCGATCATTCAGCTGCTCTTTAGCAGGTGGTCCTTTCTGACCCTGGCCAGAGGCAGTGGTGAGATGCATCATTCCCTCAAGTTTTGTCAAAATCTACTAAGTGGCATCTGAGACATGGTGTGTACCACAGGGACGAACAAAATAATAGAATAGCACCTCCTTGGGCCAATTTTAGTACACTTGGCTTGTAGCCAAGGCTTGTACTTGAATTGATTTTGACTTAGAGAAATTATCTCTTAACTACATACAAAATATTATGGTGTACTTAAAATACTATAAGTAGGCTATAGTATAGTATAGTACTGTATAGTATAGTATAGTAATAGTATAATATAGTACTGTATAGTCTAGTGTAGTATAGTATAGTACTGTATAGTATAGTATAGTAACAGTATAGTATAGTATTGTATAGTATAGCATAGTATAGTACAGTATAGTACAGTAGTATAGTAACACACTTAATATTAATACTGGAATAAGGCCACTATAGGGTGTTAGTGTTAGCATCGTTACCCAGTTGGATGAAACATGATTTTCCAAATTAATTTAAGAACTGTGATAGAGTAACATAAATCCACAGAAAAGCATTTCTTAATAAAACCAAAACCAATGACACAATTTAACTCCTCTTATCAGATACACAGAATTTTTTACCCTCTTCTCTTCATTGCAATATCTGTCAGTATTATTTTGCACCCTCTGGATAAACATGGGGAAATCATCCCTGAGGGCATACTGATTAGGCCAGGGGGAATGGTAATGAAATACCTGCTTGAGAGAGACCTTGCTTTATTACTCTATTATACATGAAAGGAGCTGAGGGCTCTTAGAAGCCCTCGTTCAAAGCAGGAATCATTGCCTCACATCTCTCTCATGCCCATTTTCATTCACTCCCCATTAATTGCTGTTTATTTTGCTTCCTTTTTGCAAATGAAATGGAAGCCATTCCAGATTGGGAATGGGAGAGATTTTGTAGGTGTGCCTCTCAGTATGCATCTTGAGAAAATATTACTTTAGAGAAATGGAGAGAAAAGACCACTGCTCCAACATGAACATCATTTTCTGACTATCTGAATGGGGGTGATCAGTATAATATTTAAGTGTTAGCAAAGGAAGACTTCTGGTGGCCCTGAGTTATGTTTTAGTGCTGGCTTTTGGTTCCACATTTCCACAAATCAATCAAGTATGTCTACATTTCAGACTTAATTTCCTGTCTGATTGGATCTGACACAATCTAATCAATGAGCATAGCACACAGAAGCATGAGAAATATAGATAAACAAGACAGTACCCATATTCATATATTCCCTTTTTTAATTGTCTAGAAGTATGTCTAGTCTAGCAGTAACAATTAACCTTCTCGTATTTTATGCAAACTGACTGAAGTCTGAAGGGCATAGTAAAATGGATTCATGGTAAAAACCTTTTGGTATGATTTCACCAATATAAAAGTATATAATTTGTGAGAAAAAACTGATATAGGTTTACATAACATTCTACATTTTAGGCATTCAACAGATACTCTTATCCAGAGCAGTTTACAAAAAGTGTAGGCAGTAGGACAACAGTAAATATTTCTATATGTCACCGTCAAGTACAGTACCTTGTATAAAAGAAGTGCCATGGACAACAAAGCAGTGCTAAGAACAAGTAAATGTATAAAGGAGTAGTATTTTTCTAGGGGAATCCAAACTTCACACAGAAAGGATGGTCGGTCGAGTGGAGATGGGGTTTGGGTGTAGCGTGGGTTCAGTCTGTGATGGAAGATCGGAAGTGACTCTGCAGTCCTCAGGGGGTTCCCCAAATTTTTGAGCCAGCCAGATGGGGAAAGTAACCGGCTAAGGGATGTTTGTGGCGGCAAGATACATTTTTCCGGTGATGCCACTTTTTACCAAACCTTACATATGTTTATGAAAGCATGACAATTAAAATAACATGAATAAACATTTTTATTAAAGGCTCAATGCTCAATTGAAAAATAAATGGATAATCTTCATTAATTGTGAATGTTTAATGTACTTTCTTGAGACAAGCAGAAATGCAATTTTTAATTGTAGGAAATAAGTAGTCTAAAACAAAAATCTTATAACAAATAGTAATAAATATAAGAACAAAGTTCATATTTTAGTCTTCTCAGAGCATCACTGGATCTCTCTCCTGAGTACTACTGCACTCACAGAACTGAAATCCAATAATTATGGAAACATAAATCAGTTTAAATAATGAGGAAATGCCCCAATTTTACATGGTCATAACACTTGCATACTGGGGCTTTAACAAACCCTCTTAAAACAGAAGCCCCTATGATCTTTCCCTGTTCCTCCCTTTACTTCTCCCATTTATATTTTGAACATTGGCAAAACGGAGTCAGTGTGTAAGTGGGACTTGTTAAACTTGGTTAAATTGGTTGTTAAATTGGTTAAACTTGGGCGGCAACATCAAAATCAAGGACCAGAATGGCTCGCGCAGATTAACATGATGTTGTTCAGTCAATAGCCTCTTTAGACCCCCCCCAACTCCAGAAATGGCTACATACTCACAGCAACTAAATAGGGTTGTCACTCCTCATTGGAGCGCTTACAGAGTTCAGTTATTAAGGAGAGTGACAACCGCATTCTACAATCGAACTCACTACCTGAAAAAATCAGGTATTGACTGAATTTGAGAGCGGTTTGGTTAGTCCGAGTAGGGTGTAGCAGAACCGGACTGGACAACTTTTTGTTATGTGACGTAAGGTGAAACACTCGTTACGTTACGTAACATTACCATCGTTAATTTGAAAGAGACGGAGGTAAGTGTTGTGAGACATTCTCAAATTTTCTATCCAGTCTGTTTCCACAACATTGCGGTTGTTCCTACCAGTTCTGTGGTCTTCGGCGCAAATGTTGCGGTTAAAACTATCAAGTCCATGCGGTGAAAAAAGAGAATGTGACGCCGCTGTCAGTGGCGGTTTATTAAGACCTTATGGATAAATTGACACCTCTGGTTTCTGGTGTCAAGTAAACCGAAAATACAGGCAATGGTAGCCACCATATTGATCTGAAATAAACGTTACTATGGTTACAGACATTATTTACAGCCATCGCGAGATCATAGGAGTGGAGTGACTCCCGTACATACACAGTACATACGCAGTAATGTTACTCCGGTCTGCTCCAGTGTGTACCATACACATGCGCATTCACTCAATTCGGTTGTCACTACCAAATTCCGGCAGTGTGTACGTAGCCTTAGTGACATTCAGATATAAAAGTAGCCAGCCAGACAGAGGTGGGTAGATGGCTAAATTGCCAGCAGCCGGCGCTTGGGGAACCCCCTGAGTCCTTACTGGGGTGGTAAGATGTTCCCATCATTAGAGAGCCAGGAGATAGAAGAGTTGCAACCAGGTAGTCAAAGGTTATTACAAGGATGGAAGGGCTAGACATCCAGTAGACGCAGAGTGCAGGCCTGAGTGGGGTGTATGGTTCCCCAGAGACTGTGAAGGGAAAACAGGAGGAATGTGAAATGCATCAATTTGGGAAGGTTGTAGACAAGGGCATGAGTTGCATAGGGTAAAGAGAGGTGGAGAGAACATGCAGAAACTCTAGCCAAGAGTCTAATCTAATTGTTTAATTTCAGTGTAAAGTGCATTTTACACAATGGGTGGTACCTCAGGTAGGGGCTAAAAGGGGGGAGTACAGTGATAGTAGGGGTTTAGGGGGTGAGATTAGGGAGCAAAGTCTTGTGAAGCTGGGGTAGAAGAGGGGTATAATGATAGCACAAACTGTGTATGCATGTTTTGAGCCTGATTTTAAAAATATAAGCTGTTTCTGATTCCTTAAGATGGGTAGTCAGACCTCAGACCACTCCATAAAATGAGTGCTCTGAAGGAGAAAGACCTACCATCTGTTGACTTTTTAGAAATGATAGGGCAAGTTAAAAAGCCCAGCTGGAGCATAAGGCCCAAACAGGCAGTGCAACGCTGAAGCAATTCGTTATATGAGGGAGTGAGTCCATGTAATGCCTTGTAGGTATGTGCAAGTGTGTGTAATGATGCTCTGTCCTGGTTTCAGGAAGAATTTTAGCAGCAGTTCTGGATAGGTGGTTGAGGTAATACTGAGGGTAGTCTTGATGCAACCATTGCATCAGTCTGATCTGGATGCAACAAGAACATTAATCAATTTTGTGGCATCATGTAATGATAGGAAGCTTAGTTTAGCTACACTTTGGATGCCTTGATGTGGGCAAGATTTGTGCAGAAGAACATGTCATGACATGCTTAATCCTCAAGTTTTGGGCAAACACACACGTGGAGCCATCTGAATAGTGTCTTGCACAGTTTTCTGGAAATCAAGCCCACTAGCACTGGAAAACACTGGAGTGTAATTAACCAAAGCTACCACCAAAGATACAAGTTATCTTTGATAAACCCTATTTAAGAGTTGCTGCCTCTCCCCACATGTCTTATGTATATAGTATAGTGTCTCGCTATTACAGGTGCAAATTAGAAAAAGACACTGCATATATCACAAAATTAGCACGATCATGCACCATTGTGTGGGATTAGCTAGAGCAGGGGTGGGCAATGTGCCATGGAGGGCTGAGAATATGCAGGATTTAATTCCAACCAAAGACAACACTGAATGAAAACCTTCATATGATTTCACTTTTAAATCACCTGGAGCCTCATTTATAAAACATTGCGTGTGCACAAAACCGGCCTGAAACTCTTTCACTCTAAACGCAGATTTACGGATTTTTAAAAACAAACTTGGCGTGAGAATGTGCGCACCTCTATGGACATTTTGGAGACAGTGGGAAACAGAGTCTTGGATGGCAAAGTAGTGAAATAAAGCAAAAAAATGGCAATTACACTATACACTAATTTCCAGAGAAAGCCTTCTAATAATAATATTCTGTGTCAGAATAATGTCTAGGCTACAACTTAAAAGTGTCTTTGTTGCTTTACTTTGAAAGTCGATAATTTGTCCAAAAAGCATCTAGGCTACATTTCATTACAGGCTGAAATGGTGTGAATTAAGTGCATTTCAGACTTTTAGCAGAACCGCTGTTTGTCAATTAAATGCGACAAATTCAAGGTGTTAAGCAATTCTACTGGATGTCACAAGGTTATAAAATAATGATGCGTTATGGTTTCATCCCTACATTCCTAATGTAGTCTTTGGTTGGAATGAAAACCTGCATATTCTTACTCTTGACCATCCATTTCCCACCACTGAGTAACAGGGTTCAACCAGAGATTCAAACGTTTGTAACATTTATTCAGCGAAACTGGGAAATTTGAAACACTTACAGCAATATATGCAGTTTTCACTTGGAAATCCATGCTTTCTTCAAGAAATAGATAGGACCCCCAGGTTTGGATTTATTTTTATTATGGGGGGTCCTGTCCTGACCTGCCCATCAATTTGTACCCTGCCATTAAGTAATGAGGAGATGAGGGATCATCCATTTTTGCCTCAACATGTCCACAACAGCAGCTTGCTTAGCCTTCACCTTGTGTGTGCATCTATATAGACAAACTAAAGAAGCAGAGGTTTAATAATCACATGGTACATCTTCTAGTGTGATGGGGGAAAGAGTCATGATTCCTGATCCAGCTGCAGGCCCATTACGGCACGTTCACACAGGACGCGGAACAGCCGCGGAACGGCCCCGAAGCGGAGGCCGTTTCCTTTCAGCGTCCATGTTAATGGGTCAGGTCGTTCACACTGGCCGCTGCGTGGCCTGGAGCTCCGCTCGCGGCTCGCGATCTGGAGCGCCAGTTTCGGTGTGGTGGTCTATTTTGTCCGCGTGCCATGGCGCGCATTTCACAGGAAAACACCATAGAAAACACTATAGATGGTCATATCTCCATTATATCACCACAGAAGCACAAATATATTAAATGATCAACTTACCAACTTAACAATCTTCACTGTTGATGAATCCATCTGCACTGATGCAAGTTTTAGCAATACATTGTAGGATGATGATCTATCTGGTTTTGAATTATCACTTGCCTTGTGAAAATTGTGTCTGTTATTGAATTACCACAAAAGTAAACAAGGATACATGTTTAGGTTTGTTTATTTATAGGCTACTTAATTTATTTAGGCCTATATGTCATTATTTAAAGAGATAGAGATAGAGGGAGGGAGGGAGGGAGAGAGAGAGGGGGAGAGAGAGATATAGAAGTCACGACTCTTGCTGAGAAAACAAATAAACGTGACAGCTTTGATATGAGGGAGTTTGTGAAGAAAGGGAGAAAGTGAAGAAGATGGGAGATATAAAGTTCATCCCTGATGTGGAAAAGTACAGTGAGCTGTCAGCATTGTTTCTAAAAGGACAGCAGTGAACAGATGAAGCTTTGGTGGCTATTGGAACACAATGTAAGCAGCCTACAGCCTGTTTCCACGGGGTTTTCTCCTGTAGATCAGGAGAGCTGCTGGCTGGCGAAATTAATGCGCTTCCTGTGTGAACAACACAACTGCGACTCGCGTGCGAAATCGCGGTGCTTGGCCGCTACGCGTCCTGTGTGAACAAGGCGTTAGGGGTCACACAACAGGGCCGGGGTATTCATCCATTGTGCTACTGAGGGCTGAGTGTATGCAGGTTTTCATTCCAACCAAAGAGTGCTTAACTGCTGACTGCTGCTGATTTCACTGATTAGCACACCTTCAACCAGAAAGGAGGAACTAATCAGTGAAATCACCTGCTCTAGTCTTTGGTTGGAACGACAACCTACATATATATACTCATCCCTCCATGGCACACTGTTGAATACCCCTGCAATAGGGGTGACAGGGGGGACATACTGCATGTGGGCATTGTGGTACATGCTAAACAATCCACAGGATCACCGGTTTAAGTCTCTGCTGGGCACTTTGTGATTTTATTCCCTATATTATGAGACTCATTAATTTATTGTCTTTGCCTGCTTATTGATATTCAGGGTCATGGGGGAATGGAGCCTATCCAGGCATACATTGAGCAGAAGGCAGGGAAACACGCTGGACAGATCACAGTTTATCACAGGGCAAACACAGATAGACGGACACACTCACCATACGTCACCCAAACACACTTTCCCTTAAACTGGCCTAATAATTCATAATATAATAATACTCAGTGCAATGCGTCATAAAATAAAGTTAGTTGATTTAATAAACAACTCTAAATTCTCTAAATATTGTTTGTTTACTTCCAATTATATATTGCTTGTTTCGCCATGGTGGGTCATGCACAGAAAATGACAAATAATTGCAATGCATTTTGGGCAAGATGCACTTCTGAACTCTACATCGTTGTTGACTCGTTTGATCTCAGAAAGTTCACTTGAGTTAATGGAACGACACTTAAGATGGCAGCGGGTTTTTCCCCCCGGGGGGAAGTAGACGAGGACATGGATTAAAATGACTAATGAAACAAAAATCTCCAATCCCTTTGGTCTGTGGGAGATAACCGCAGCACCCGGAGGAAACCCACGCGAACAAGGGAAGAACATTCAAACGCCATGCACAAAAAGGCAGAGGCAGGTAATCGTACCCAGGACCTTCTTGCAGTGAGGTGGCAGTGCCAACCACTGAGCCACCATGCCACCTGATAGTATGGGATATTCCTCGTAAACTAACTGAATGGCAACTGTGTGGCGCAAGCAAGGCAGGAACTGAGCGTGGGTGAAGAGGGAGCGCCGGGAGAGGTCCATTGGGACAATGAGGTGCACCTGTGCCCAATTAACCTCTCCTAATATCTGTGCCTCAAAGGCAATTTATTTGAATAGACTGTTCAACTTATTCCCAAAAGGGAGAAATTCAACTTTTTGGCACCGGTGGTCTCTGTATGTGCATTGTGCATTATGTTTTGGTGACTGGGGGAATTTATGCACATTAGGGTATTCATTAAACTTTTAGTGGCTCCATTTTGTTCTTGCATCCAAACAAATTTTATACCTGACTCAAAGCCTGTTTCTGAAATTATTACATTAGATAAAAAAAAAACAACATGTCAATTAATGACTGACGTTCTTTTTGACGTTGATGTTCTTTTATTTTGTAATTGAAGACTACGTGTTTAAAGGGCTAAAACGCTGCAAAGTCCTACATAATCTGGACTCAGAGGGAAGTGAGAAGCGGGGGGAGAGACATGTGGTCAACCCACAGTCCAACGAGGTCTATTCCCTTCAGCCCTTCAGTCTCAATGCCAGAGACTGACAACATCCCCAATGATGGCACCGCTGCACTCGTCGGTTTGGGAGAGCACAGCAGCAGTTGTTCCCTGGCCTCCTCCCTTGGCCTTGATGCTGCAATGTGCTACGGAGTGAACAAACCACTTTATTTTAATTTTTGCACGGTTCTCAGCAAGGATATAACGTTGTTCACCTGCTCCAGTGTTTCCCGTACTTAGGCTCATCTGTGTCAAACTGCCACAATATCGGCACAGCACCCCCCCCCCCCCCCCCCCCCCCTTTATAAACAAACCACATGCACATGCCGTTATTCCCCTCATCCGCTTGTGTAAAACAGACATCACCTTCTGGACGGACAGGGCAGCAGTGTTGCCAACTTGCCGACTTTGTCGCTAAATCTGGCAACTTTTCAGACCCCCTTGGTGACTTCATTCGTCAAAAGCGACTAGCGACAAAACTAGCGACTTTGGGAGAATGTTTATGTTGACACCAATACAATTTAGTGACAAAGTGATGTAAGAGCACGTAACATACCCCGTTCCACACTTCACGTCCCTACCAAACTAACAAGAGTCGAGTCTACTGAGCGGGGGCTGCCAGTCCCACAACACTCACGTGCCGGTCACTAAAAGCGGTGTGGATCTGGACCAGCAGTGGAAAACAGTGGAGCGGATAAGATCCGTCATCACTTCACAAGAGGACAACGCAGCGCTACTTTGGTTGCCTGGCAACAAACTCAGCACTGCGCTTCGTTTCTGCCACTTTCTTCAAAAGCGAGGTGGATCGCGGATTTCAAGTACAGCATGGTTGACTTGTAAACACGTAATCAAACCTAACTGTACTGACCACATGTAAACAAACTTGTTTAGTTTGTACAAGTGTACGAGCCATCGCTCGTACATTCCTGAAAACATGCTCAATACAAATAAAACAACAATTGCCATGTGCAAGTTGACGTCATGATGTCAGCGTTTTCCAAAAGCTCTGTTTCACTGGTCCACATGAATGCACGAAAACGAGTGAAAAATTTCCACCCTGGAAGCCGTTTTCCAAAAGCTCAGTTTTCAGTGACCTAAAAGGGCTTTTTCATGTGGACGTCATGGGAGGCCAAAACGCAGAGAAAATACTACGTTTTCAAAAATATCCGTATATCTGTGAACAGGGCCTGAGTGTTACCTGCTTGTTTCTGTGTCGCTGAAGTTCTTTTCACTTTCTTCAGTGCAATTTTAGTGTGTGGAGGATTATGTTTGTGGATGTTGTCCTTTGCCCATGGCATTTCTGAGGTGGTGCCACTATGTTAAGTCATGATGATTAAGGTCATTTACACGTGACTGGAATTCATCAACATACACATGTGAATACGACTGAAAACACATTTATTAATTTATTTATTTATTTGGATCCCCATTAGCCACCACCAAGGTAGTAACTACTCTTCCCGGGGTCCACACAAGTAAACATTACATCATAATGCAAAACAATAATGTATTTAAAATCCAAGGCAAAAAGAAACAGAAAATAACAAAAAAACAAAACAAAAAAACAAGCAAACTACAACAATGAAACAACAACAATAAAACTACCAATAACAACAATGACAACAAGTACCCACACTATATCTAAATAGTCAGTAAAACATTTGATACAGCTCCGGAATGATAGTAGTACCATTAAAAACAGCATAGACATGACCAAGAAAATTCCTGATTAATGATCATATAGTCAGATATTATGTAGCAAAACATGTCCTATTTGGAGAGGGGCTGGTGTTCTCTGCCATTAGGTGTTTCTTTAAACTCTATATAAAAACAGTTTTGCTTGTTAAATGTGTAATAATGTATTTTCATTAATCTGTACATAACAGTACATTGCCTTGCATTAGTTTTTGAGACAGGAAGTGAAAAACAACCTCTTGATGCATGCCTAGTATTAAAGTTATGGCCATTACTACTATATGAAAATTGATGGTACAGGACATTCAGGATTTTAGACAATGAAATATTTTATATAAAACAGAGCAGAGAAATAATCGTCCTGTCCTTCACCAATGACCAACCTATGGTTATGTGCATTCTGACCAAGTTAGCTCTTCTGTTACAGTTCAGAGTGAGTCGTGCGGCTCTGTTCTGGACTAACTGTAGTTTTTCCAAGTCTTTATTTGACGCACTTGACCACACTACTGAACAGTAATCCAAATGAGTAAGAACTAATGTTTGAACAATGTGAGAAATGCATTGTTGTGGTAAACATTTTGCACATCTCTTAATAACTGCCAGACCTCTCCCCATAACTGCAACAGTTTTTTCAATCTGCATTGACCACTTCAATCTACTGTCTAATATTACTCCAAGGAGTTTGGTTTCCTCTACCTGTTCCACAGGCACTCCCTGTACAGACAAGTTTAACTGTGGCTTATGTTTAAGTCTAAAATCTGATCCAAATACAATACTTTTTGTTTTTGATAGATTAAGAACTAACTTATTACTCCATGCCCACATCACAACTGATTGTAATTCCCTATCCAAAGTACTAGAGAATGCCCCAATTGATACTGCTGGTAAATATAGTGTTGTATCATCTGCATACATAACTGCTCTTGCTTGATTTAGAACAAGAGGAAGATCATTGGTGAAGATAGAGAATAGTAATGGCCCCAAGCAGCTTCCTTGTGGTACACCACATTGTAACTCTTTCACATTTGAAAAACTACCATTATAAAATACATATTGTTTTCTATTAGACAAATAACTGTTAAACCAGCAGTGTGAGGTGCAAATTTGTAACATTTAAGTTTATCTAACAATAATTTATGGTCCAATACATCAAAGGCTGAGCTAAAATCTAGTAACACTGCTCCCACTAAGTTATTATTGTCAATATATTTAAGGCAGTCATCTGTCATCTATGTTAATGCTGTTCCAGTTGAGTGCCCTTCGCAATAGGCATGCTGAAAGTCAGTAGTTAAAATATTTTCTTTAAAAAAGTGTAACAGGCCCGGCTGTACTGGGCATGCAAACAGATTATAGACCTGTAAAACAGGAGAATTTGTGAAGAAATAACGACGCAGAGGAAACTTGCTGCCGTTCGTCTGGTCGGTCTTGCTGGAATTTATTAAATAAACACATTGTCAAATGCTTTACGTTTTCCTTTTTTTTCTACTCATCCACTTAATGTCAAGTCTCTCTTTGGTTTCAATTCAAACACAGTCACCAAAAATTAACACATTCCATAAACAAAATAGGGAAATGATTCCACATGCTATATCATCGATATGATGACCCATTAGGAAGGAATATAAACCTTTCTTCAAATATATTAGTTATGTACTCACTAACAGTCCTGTTAACTGTACTCACTTTAAACCCATTGCTTTGTATGTCCCCAGGCAAAATAACGGCATTAGCATTCACAGGGTATTTATATGAATGACCTCAGACCAATATGGCACATATTTATAAACAAAATAAGCATAAAACAATTGAAATGTAAAACTAACCAAGTGCACGGGAGCTGTAAACATAAACACTGGAGCTCTACATTGATCAGGGAGCAGGAGTCTATGCTAAAGAAAAATAGTGTCTGCCATTAACAACGAGGCCGTCTCCAATATAGCGGAGCCGGAGTAACCCATGCGAACACGACAAACTACACAGTGCATCATAAACACAGCTTAAAAACATAAGAGATAATGCTTCTCTATGCTTATTTATACCTTCTGTGCCTTTATACACATCACTAACCTACGGAGCCCCTCTGGGGTCACATGATAGAAAAAAAACTCGATGTGTAAATCCATGCGAACGGATTTGTAAACTGTGCGAACGGATTTGTAAACTGTGCGAAAAAAACTCAACGGATTTCTAAACAGTCGAGTTTTTTTTCTATCATGTGACCCCAGAGGGGCTCCGTACTAACCTGTAAAACAGGAGAATTTGTGAAGAAATAACGACACAGAGGAAACTTGCTGCCGTTCGTCTGGTCGGTCTTGCCAGAATGGCAAGGTTACGACAGCTACATCGTCAAGACAGTCCCTTTACGGCAAGCCCTCTGCTGTCTGTAGTTATATACATATGTTTTTAACACAAAAGCCTTGGAGGACTTAGTTAAATCACTATTACCTGAATATAAATTACTCATACAAAAATAAAATATTACATTAAATTAAACCAAAAATGTGACCACATTTTTTGTGAGGGTCACAAAAGCACTGTATTTGTTCACAAACCATCTTTTCCAGCAGTGATGACAGATGCTTCACAATGTTTGATGAATGCAGCGTACGTTTTTAGTTCATATTATTTTATGTGGAAATGTGCACACAATGAGACCTGATAAATGAGACCCAGTGTTACAAAATACATTTTAAGTACTTTATTGACATAGTTCATAATTATATTGTTAACACTATTGGATTGTCTCTATATATGTTCACTTGGACACACATTACACATTGGTATTGAGTGCATTTTAGCCCCCAGCACCACCTAAATTCCCTAAAAGAAACTTGCTTTTACTCAATTACAGATTCTTCCGATTCTCCATGTTTTACGTCCCTCAGAGCTTCAGTGCTAAGGTTTAATGGGCTCTCAAGGTGTCTCTTACTACCCTTTTTCTCATGACTTATAATGGGAACAGACTACAGACTTAAAATCCTGAAAGATTGTGGAAATTGAGGTCATTAAACTAAATTAATGGTCCTTTCATGCTTTCTTGTCATACATTTTAAAGGTGTGCACACTGAGGCCTAGTCCACACTAATCCGGATAAATTTTAAAACGTAGCTTTCTGAAAACACTCTCCCTTGAAAACAGTACTTTTGTGTTGTACTGTGGATGGGGGAAACGGGGCTTTTCATTGTCATGTGATCTCAGGCGTATCATTGTCATGTGATCCATCCAGGCTGTATCGGCTGTTTCAATGCCTCAAGGAATGGTGGTTGTGGCTGGAGGGCCGCCCCAAACATGCTCGCACAACTCGAAGTAGAGAAGAACAACTCTACCATGACCGCTTTTTTACTTATTGATTTAGCCATTTTTTCAGAAACTTAACTTTCTAACGGACTTCGTTCTTCAAGATTGCTCTGTAAACAACAACCTTTTAAAACTGGCGGTGGCACAAAGCCAGCGGAAAGCTGGTGCTTGGCAGAAATTAAGTAAAAGCATTAGGTGAGTGAGACGGTGGGTGTGCCATTTTACACTTAAAGGATAAGGGTGGTGTTTTTTAATCATCGTCAGCAAATCCTATGAAAATAACAAAATCAGCAATGAATTTGTTTTGCTAACAAGTCTCGTCCATGTAGCCGATGCCCAATAAAACCATGTCCCAATAGCCATAGAACTCCATTGTATTAAAAAAAACTATTAAAAACACGTCAAAGAGCCATGCCATTGCTCTGGCAGCATATTTCATCATTGCAATGCACCGGACCAGCCTACTTTTTCCTCAAACAACTTAATAAGCCGACCGTAAACATGTTTTCCATCTCAGGAAAGTAGTTCCGTAGCACCGAAAATAGTCCCCGGTATAATGAAGAATTTGTTCCCATTTGAATTTGATTTGGTAATAACTACAATAGCCTGACTTTTCATGGTAACAGTTAGCGATTTTTAGAATTGAAACTATGTCTTTGTGAGCTGTATTTAAAGATTTTTAGCTTACAATTGGAGCCAATGACTTCCGGTTTGAAGGCTAAAAAGGGAAAGTTGGAAGTCAGAAAATAAAGCAAAGCAGGAGTAGAGCAAACGCATTGTTGATTTTGTTATTTTCATAGGATATGTTGACAATAAGAAATGTCTGTAAAAACAATACCAGTCATATCCTTTAAGAAAGCATAGCACCTTACTGACTCGAGAGGAAGAAAAAGGGAAAAGAATAGCCTATTGATATGATCACAACACAAATAAACATTCTTGTTCTTATCTTTTGTCATTTCATTGACAAGTTTTAAGTTGCAGCAGAGATGGAGTGGGCATGTAGAGAAAAGTCTTTAGCAGTGCTTTCTCTTGCAATTAACCAAAGATGATTGCAAACGCTGTCTGTCACTCCATTTCAAAAAATGAGAGCCATTATGGTCTAGTCAAACTGAGCACACAATAGGCGAAAATTTTATGATGAAAGGAAGATGAAAAGTGTCAGTAAAGTGTTTATAATTATTGTCAATTGCAGGTTTAAGCCAAAGCATGTAGATATAAATGCTATATGGTATGTTTACTGTTGTGGAGTAGCAGCTGGTTTTAGCTGATTTCCATGATACAATTTCAATGCCATTGCAAACATTTGGAAACTCTGCTGTACCTGCACTTTGGCCAGAATGTCCAAAGTGCACAATGAACTCTTGGAGAGTATTATGCTCTGACCAAATGAACAGGAATTCTGCTAGGTCTCTGGATTTATGAACCATGAAATTTGAGGCTAATGTGCACTCTGACAATTTTTGAACACACTGATGATTGCAAACATGCATCTGGTGTCAAAGCCCCTACTCTTCATACCCACGCCATCTCATTTGTTCAGAGAATAACCCTTCTGGAGTGTTTAAGTAGTTATAGTATAAAAGCCCTGTTTCAATACTGTCACAAACTCACTTTCACAAGAGGGATAAGGTTACAAGGTTAAATTGTACTGAGTCTCTTTGCCTGGCCATTCTCTCATCTGATATGTTCCTGCAGCTGCTATTAGAGTCCAAATCATGCTATCACTGAGTATGCAGGGCTAGCTAGGTCCATCATTAATACTGCTCTTATCAATGTATCCACCATGCTTGCCATCTATGGCTTTGTTATCAGTGAGACCCATATCATACTGTGTCTGTCTCATTGGGGCATACCGCACAAAATTTGCTGCCAGGCACACTGTCTGCAAGTTGTTGCCTGTTGGCCAACAGAACACACCACAACCTTGACATTAATGATTCAATGAGCACGGTAATTGAGTGCCTTTCTCATTTCCTGGCAGCTTCAATCACAAAGCTGGGGGGTGGAGGGTGGGGCGGTGGGGGTGATGGGGACAGCAGAGATACAGAAGGAGGAGGATAAGAGGGTGAAAGAGAAGGGCTTATGAAAAACTAAAGGTAGGAGAATGAGATAGGAGTGTGTGAGGAGGATAAGAAGCGGAGGGGAGGAAATAAGGAAGGGGAGTAAAGTGTGGAGTAGGATGAGGAGAGGATCAGAGGCAGAGGACAGTGAGGAGAGAGATTGCATTAGCTCGTCATCCCAGTGGGACTGGCTGTGCTCTGAGGTGGACAGTCCGGAGAGCTCCTGTCCTTCAGCCTTCGCATGTGCTTGTAGCATTATCAGAGACAGTATTATATATGAGACAGTGCACTCTATCAGTTTTGAATGGGAAAATCCGTAACCATGTTAACCATGTCGTCAACGAAAGTGGCCAATCAACGCACCTTTGTGTGCATATCATAAAGAAAACCCGCCAATCATACTTTGCAACTGTTTTATTAAAGGTCCCATATTTTACAATTTCCACTGTTTTATTTTATGTCTTGAGGTTCATTAAAAGCTGTGTGGTGTCATGTACCAAAAACACTCTCAATCCATTTTTACACATTCATTTTCCAGCATCGCTGTTTTTGTTGCTGTGTCTTTAAGGCTCATTAATATTAACGACCCTCTGTTCTGATTGGCTAACCGTTTCAAGAGTTAAACATGAGACACCACAGCGCCGGCAACTACAGGAAGGAAAAACTCTCCAGTAAATAAACAATGGTAACCGCTCAACTGCTTTGAAAAAAACACTTTGCATATTTTTGAGCCTGTGAAACAAATTTTAACACTTCATGTTGTTAACAATTCAGCGTTTTTTGTAAATATGTAATGCAAATGATTGTATGTATGTCAGAACTTTAGATATAGAAGACTCCCCATTCAAAGAGATAGGAGTCTTGTCTTGTTAGCCACAAACTTACTGCTTACTGCTGGTTAGAGTTAGTGGTTAGGGTTAGGACGTTTGATGACATTTACCAAGATGGCGCCCAAGTGAACCAACTTTCCTTATAGGGACTTTGGCATTATCTCCTACTTAGTGTTGAGGGCCAGGCATTCAGCGCCGCAAATCACTGTGAATCACTTCCTGTCCTGATGTGAGTACTTTAACAGTAAGTAATAAGGAAATACCGTGTTCTCCATTAAGGCCTTCTATAATTTCTATAGTTTCTTACCTAAATCTACCATTCTGCTGCAAACATGGTGCAATAGTCAGCAATATAATTTATAGTTTGTGGTGTTCATGTTCATTGGAAACATAGTGCTCTGTAGGCAGTCCACTGAAGACATCCTGAAGGCATTCACTTGATTATAATAATAATACTAAGACTGCACTCATGAATAGAGCCGTCCTGATATACTGTAAGGGAAAAAAAGAAGAGTTAGGAGAAAGAACTAAAAAGAAGAATTTGAAAAAGGGTGGAAGGAGAAAAAAAGAAGAAATAGGCTATCGTTTCAAGCAGTCACTCTAGAGGTCCAGGCACTTAAATTTTTCTTGACAGGTCACATTGTATGTTCTAAAATAAACACCTTGAAAGATCAGAAGTCTTGGCCAAATCATAGCCAGCATTGGTACATGACATTGTGTCTATGATTGTGTTTCTTCAGCACCGTGGATTCAATCTCACAACCTTTGGTGCCAATGGCAAGTCAGGAATGTGTTGACTGTGTTTTCATTGACTGCGTTGACTGCTTGTTTGTATGAGGAGAGCATTTATAACACTGTCAAAAATTCATTTTTTTGACTTTAAATTCTGAAACAGGGCATACCTAATTGATAAAGATTGGGAAATTGTGGATATTCAACACGTATTAAGCGAGAACTTACAGTGGCTGTGTATAGTACCATTTTCAGTCAGACATTGTCATGCACTGTGTTGATTGGCGAGGGGCTGAAGACACTGTGTAGCAAGCTTGGTGCTATTTGAATGTAAACTGTGGGAGGGCTTAGCTTTAACTAGTTTTACAGTTTTTGATAGAAGCAGAGTGATTGACCCCATAATGACTAGAATAGTGGTTTTCAATCCCAGTTCTCTTGACCCAGATCCCTGCTGGTTTTCATTCTAGGCATCTAATCGGGGAATATTTTACACCTTTGATGCCAGATGAATGCAATTAACTGCCTGGTAGTATAGAAACCAGCAGTAGGCCTACTCTGAGAACCACTGGGCTATAAGTTGCAGTGAAACAAAGATTCTTCACATATTGATGGGTGTATTAGGATTAGTACACATTTGTAGAATGTACCACTGATTTATTGCAGATGTTGAAAGTTTTTAGATTATATCGATTGCTGTAGCATCTCCATGAGGACAACTGGCACCGTACAGTCATGGGTGTTGCTTGGCATGGGACTGGACTTGTGTGCAAAAGTTCATTTATTTTCATGCATGGGAAGGCAGTTTTGGTAATAATAATAATAATAATACATAGGAATACAAGAGGTAAAAGATAAATAAAATAGGTATCTCCAGCAGAGCTGGCCAGCTCCAAGAAATATTTGTTTTTCTTTTAAAAAAACTACATAACTTTTCAAAAAACATAAAAGACAAAAATAATACTGGTTTGCCATTTGCTTTTTGGCTTGAGAATGAAATGTTTTGTGACGCTGGTTGCTTGCTTGTAGCACCATCTTCCATCGTTGTCATTTTGTGCTATGGCACAATAAAAATCGTACATACTGCACCTTATTTTCTCTTTATCATATTTCTCTGACAAAGGGGGACAATATGTCCTCAGATACATATTTCAGATTGAATAGACCTGACAAAAAAGACAAATAAATGAATGCAGGTACACGTTAGGGCAGGCAAGGAAGCTAGGGATTGGGAATTGAGAGCAGACATAATACACAATGTACAGTCCTGCCAGAGATAGTCAGCACAAGCCTAAGACCTGAGTTAGTATTGTGGTCCAAAACTCAGCTGTCCGTTTACTTTGCACAGCTCATTGTGCCATGAGAAGACACAGTAGATGAGGCAGGGGGAAGGAGAAAGCTTAGATACACTGAGCTAGCAGCTGAGGCTGAACGGCAAAGCTGGAAAAAACCAGGGTATACTCCAGAAGTTGTTGGAATTGTAGCCAAACCAACAACTAGTTTACTCAGGGAGTTTTATCTGTGGTCAACGATTACGCCGGGTCACAAAGGCTCCTAGACCATCTAGTGGCTCTGGCTGAAAAGAAAGGACACCGGTTGTTGTCCAAAATAAGGAAATCAATCTCATGACTAAAATAGTTACCACATTATGTCACACCTAAGTAGCAAAACTGGGTAGTCTTACTATTCTCAGCTCCTGGTATGATTGCTTCACATAATTAAGCTAATTAATTGCAAATACAATTTCGTTTCTGAACTGCTATGTGGGCTATTTCAAAGAATTAGGGTCAGCTGTCCCATTGGTGTATAATTATTGGTACAATTTTATTTTTGAAGTGCTGAATTGGCCATTTCAAGACCCCCCAAATCAGCTGTGATATTGTTGGTATACATGTAGTTTCAGTGTCATGGTTGTGCAGGTTTAATGTAAATGAGTATAGTTCTGATCAGTGTTGGGAGCTGATGTGGATTTTAGCAAGAAACCAGAACTTGGTGTTGAGCCTTCTGGATGTGTCATGGGTAAAATTCAATGAAACATCTGTGATGGGAGGGGCCCATTTGATAATCCCAATAACATCACTAATCTTACCCTTCTCCACCATTCAAGCTTGGGTTCTATATAGCACAAGATAGATAGATGCATCTCCTGTATTGGTAAATAACAAAACAAATGTCTATTAAGTAACACTTTATGCACACATGTACTTTAGAGTTGTGTTTGTTTGGGTCTATGTGCAGAGAAAAACTAATACACAAAAAAAACATAAATTATTTGTATTTATCTATTGTATTAGCATAATTTTAAACTCTTCTATAAAGAAGATTTTTTTCATTGATAAACATTTGTCAGTGTAATTTCCTGCCAACAAAGCATATGCCAGTTGTGACCATCTGCTGAGTGATTTGTGACCCCCACCCCTTTGGCCTCTACATATTTGCTCTTTATGAAAATAAATTAACTTCAGTCCTGATTCATTAGGATACGCAACTAATTGTTTTCTCTCACTAAGCAACATGAAGAATGGCAAAGAAAAAGACATTTATCAAACTTAAAATTACCAGCAACCACAAAGAGGAAAGAAAATGGAATTTATTAGGAGTAGCACTTGCAGCTCTGACTGCTAATTTCTGTCCACTCCAGTGTTAGCAGATCATTTTGTGGTTGTTTACATGAACAAAGTGATTTCAACTCATTAACACAAGGGTTGCAGATATGTTCACCCATCCTTAGACAGAAAGTAGATTATTCTGATGATCAATCAAAATGTGTATTTATGTTGTTTGTATTTCTTTTTCTTCCCCCCTCAAGTCTGTTTGATATTGTCACCCCTCAGGTGGAACCTGCCATGTTTCATTATTTACAATTTAAACCAAAGGTGAAACAGACAAACGTCAACAAAGTTCAGGGAATAAACTTACCCTCAAACCAAACCAAAACAAAAGAGGGTTAATTGAGTTGGACCTTGTTTGTTTGCTTAGAAAATGGAGTCAGAGGCCTACACTCACTCCCAGTGTAAAGCCCTGAGAGGAATTGACAGGCATGTCTAAAAATAGAAAAATGTGTGGTAACTCGAATTAGAGTTTATACACGATGCTCTGAGTTTATGGAGTGCTGCTGTGTGTTGGTGGTGTAATTACAATGGATTAATTAAGATGGATTTCTGCTTCATGTACATTTCCTAACCCCACAGAACATTCCTGACGTCTCTCCACTGACATTAATTCACTCTGTCAGTGCCGCAATACAAATACTGGGGGGCCAGATTTCCCCGGGGACAGTGCCACCTCCTGCTCCCAGCGGCCTTACTTGGCCTGAGATGAATGTGCACAATGGAGGAGAATATCCTTGCCTTCACTATACAGACTGTGGATGTAGTAGGATTTCACAGACAGATTGCATGCTTTTGCTGGTACTGCTGCTACTTTACGTAAGAGATTCATCTTTATGCCTGCAATTTGGCTTGAATAATAGCAACCAATATTTCATATCAGTGTTGAGAGGGCTTACCTGCAACAAACCACAATTATTGTCGTCTCACAGGGTTCTTCATATTTGAGGTTGGGCTAATTTGGCTTGTTTTAGATTTGGCATGAACCTTTGACTTGATTAAGGCTGCAACTGTGGCCCCATGATTGTGATTTCTTGACAGAATTTGCAAGTGAACGGATTGATGACCCACAGAAGTGGATGGTGATATAGCATATGAGCTGTGTACTGTATAAGTGAACAAATACAAGGTAAATGGGTCAGTGACAGAGTGTGGAGCTATGCATCCATTCTCGGGCCAGACTGTCTGACTCAGCCGCCTGTCAGCAGGACGAGGCAGATGGGAGACATAAAACGCTCCATGCCTTGACAAGGTAGTCTGTCAAAGTTAGGGAGAACAGTCACAGGGGTAATGTTTTGACAAGGCATTAAATGTCTCCTTCGCAGACGTCCTGTATGTCATTCCATTAGATTGATGTGCAGATACAGATGGCTGCATAATGCATGCCTATGGGTATTATGTATACGCATGTCTTGACTTTTGTTATCCTCTGTCCCACTTTTACCTCATACAGCTAATGATTTGCCTTTAGCCGTGTCACTCCAAATCTCAAAAGGAGCTGTATAATTGAGTGATCAAAACAAGAGATTGAAAAATAACACCGAAAGATTTGCATTTCGCTGTTAAATCTGTATTGATTTGCCGCTGTCATGATTTGTTGCTTTTTTCCTTTTTTTCCTACATTACGATTAAGTTGTTCAGTCTTGTTTATAGATTATATTTAATGAATATATGCCCAGTTTTTCAACCCAGATTGGTCATTACTGGTTGCCTTTTCAGTTTTCATTGCACCACTGACATACACATACATACTGTTCTAGACCTTGATTCATTTTCTCACCTCACTCTCCTCTCTTCATCTCCCATACACAAGGCTGTCAAAGTTCAGACATCTCAATTCAGGGTGAGACAATTATATCCCAGTCTTGGCCACAGGGCATGCCCTCAGCACCCACAGACCTTTTACCCTGTATCTATCCATAATGATCTGTTTGGTTACCAGTGTTTTCTCTGAAATCTTTTAAATAACTGGACACAACCTGAGGCGATGCCTGCAGAAATAAGTCTGTGCAGTTTGTGGATGCGTTTACATTTCCACTGTAATGCTCTAAAACATGTCACCGTTTACATTACACACAGCACCTGCAGCACCTCTGGGTCGACATTGTTATGCTCTAACAAAGCTCTGAAATAAGTCATTGTTTACATGACAAAGTGTGTTCAGTAGGCACACATCACTTTCATAGTGGGGTTTGATTTTGCAGTTGGTCAAATGGGCTTCCAAATGGGCCAATGCCTTGTCTGGGGGGTGTCAGCAGAAAACACTGATCTGGAGACTGAATATGTTGCCTTGTGAAATTCTGTATTCCCACTTGTAATCAATTACTTAAGGAATGTTCTACAATAGCTGATGAGTATGCTGCCTTTGGACTAGAGAGAAGACAACACTGCAGCTATTGGTACCTTGGATCCAATACCAATGTCAAGCAATACTTTACAATCTATGATTCTTAGTTTAAATGAAAGTATTTCAGCCTATTTTTTTTCTATAATGTCAGCTCTTTGCTTCTACAAATGAAGGCATGTCAAACATTTTCCTTAGAAAATGTTAATTTATTATGCTATTATCTGGGCCTGTTTTAAGACTGCTTTAACTGGGGTTCAGTTGCATAGATGTTGATTGGGCAATGCAGATTTTTGGGATACACGTTTTTTTTTTTCAAGGAATGGTGTACTACGGCTACACTAGTCAGCTAGCAAATTATGTTTCTTAATTACTCCATTGCCCTCTTCGACAATTTTATTATAATGCAGAGTTAAATCACATCATCTGTGATGAACCTGAAATTGGAAACTAAAATATTCTCACATAAAAATAACGATTATTTGAAAGAAAAATAAAATGAAAATGTGCATCCTTGTGATGAATTCTCATGCAGAGACTCAAAACAAACATGGAGCCAGACCAGCCGCAAACTAATGCTGCACTCACAGTTTGTGCAATTATAACCAGTGAGAAAGGTAAAGAAAAAAGGTGAAACGCAGTGTGGATGAAAAAATGGCAGACGCGGGCAGCAGGGTTATTGGTTCTGCAGTGAGAGCTGGACATAGGAACGTTTGTTTCGACTGTGTTGTCTTGTTAAAATATAAGCGTTAGCCAGTGGCCTGGCAAGCCTTCGGATTGTTACAAAGTAGCAAACAGTGATTTTATTCTTGTTGTCTTTTGGTGTCTGCTGTGTGTTTTTTCCTGTTTTGACCCAGACAATTGACTTTAACGTTATATCTTGGATTTAGGCTAGCTGCCGTTTTTCATGACACATGCAAGCTCAGCAACATCATTGTTTCCAGTCTGTCCTTTTCCTTGCGCATCCGCGACTGTGCTGTGAAAATCTTTTCTGATATAATCTGGACATTCCAGAGGGGTCAAAGAATGATTCGGAGACGCTCGGACTGAGTCCTTGACCCGCTCAGACTGTAAGAGCCGCAGTCCCGACCAAACATCAAGATCACCTCTCTGAATCTGAGATTCTCCTCCCAATCTCAAAAATGTGTCTAGTAATGATGAGAACGGGCGGCCATCGTTAGCTGTGTCTGAGTTTGACTCAGTATCACATTGCATTGGTCGTATTGCATTTCACTTTGTATTTTGTTATAAAATCTAATTTCATCTTCAATTGATTCTCTTCTTGCAATGTGGAAATATCTTTCCAAGTTGAAATCCGCTCTGAAGCAGAGCAGTTGTTTTGCATTGGGTTGAAGTGGGTTGTGTGTCTGGCATGTAGCCAGGGGCTAAGCACATAATTGTGTAGCACGTTGCTTCTTTGCCAATCAGTCAATCAAGTTAAGCTAAACAACAACACTGGTAGTGATTGGTTGTGAGAAGATCGAGAGACAATGAAGGGGATTTCTCTGGTGCTGCATTTTTTTACTGAAAATAAATGTATCAAAAGCTTGAACCGAAGGTCCTAAGATTTTGTACATGCTTAAAAATGCTCAGTGCAAACTGGATTGAAGAGATTTTGAACAGGGTCAAATGGGCGCAGTAACCAAATTCCAGATGGACATTTTATATCTAAGGGGGTCATTGGCACAATGGCACGGCCTACATCAAACCCTGAACATTAATAACTAGCTCCCACACAGCAGAGAAACTGTTTTGTACATTTTATTGTTTAATTAAAAACTTGGGTATATGGATAGACGACAAGCTTTAATTTAATGCACACATTGCTAATCTAGTTAGGAAGCTCAAAGTGAAGATTGGCTTTTATTTTAGAAATAAATCTAGCTTTACTTTCAATGCCAAGAAAAAACGTGTGGAAGCTACTTTTCTGTCTGTGATTGATTACAGTGACATATTGTATATGCATGCAGCCTCCTCCATCTTACGGAGCCTTGATTCAGTGTACCATGCATCTCTACGTTTCATTACAAATGCAAAGTTCCTTACTCACCATTGCATTCTTTATGATTTGGTGAGTTGGACATCACTGTCCACCTGTAGACGACAGCATTGGTTTATTTTTATCTATAAAGCGATACTGGGTAAACTTCCAGCTTACTTCTGTACCCTTCTCTGTCTCAGAACTGGTAGCTACCAGCTACGCTCCTCTAAGTGGTTGCTTTTTAATGTACCCCGGGTTTTGACAGATCTGGGGAAAACTGCATTTTCCTACTATGCACTTTGGGCATGGAATAATCTACAAAATTATCTAAAATGAGACACATTTATATCCATTGATGAATTTAAGGGCATCATAAAGAATGTGGTGATGGAGACATGTAGTTGTTTTTCTGGAGAGGCCACTGTGTTTGAATAGCTGTTCTTCTATTTTATTGTGGATTTTTGTATATCATGTTGTATATGCTGCATTTTAATATGTTGTAATTCTGTACGACTGCTACCTTGTTGTCTCTCTTGTAAAAGAGATTTTTGATCTCAATGGGACTTCCTGGTAAAATAAAGGTAAAATAAATAAAATAATTAAATTGCACTGATTTCTTCAATGACTGAATGTTACATTACAAATGTAATAAAATAAATAATTATATAAAGGGCAACAATAATACACACAATATAGTCAAGCACAGGGATTTTATTAATACTTTAAGTGATCAATTAATTCAGTGTTCCAAAATATAGGAACAAGTGTATTGTAGTCAGGCAATTGGCTGGCCGGCTTATTTAAACAAAGTAACAAATCAATCATGAGACATTGTGGGCTTGATACTCAATCAGCCGTGTGCTGTGCTGCTTCATCTTTGGTCAAGGAGCAAATGGGTTGCCAGACCCCCCTCCCCCTGAAGAACTCCTGTAAGGGCACCCTCCAATCTGCTCATGATTACTCTCAGGGGGGTCAGAGAGACTGTAATAATTTGATTACATCCTCCTCATCTTTTAGGGTGGATATGCAGGAGTGTGTGTACGTACACACTGCAGCTGTTCAAACTCATTTCACCAGGGACTATAAATTCACTAAGCACCCACATCACAGTGACAGTGTCCAGAAGCAGACCACATATTTGTTGTTCCAAGATTAACATTTCCCTGCAGAGCCATGGTCTTAATCTAGTTTTTCACATGCCAGCCTGTTTACTGGAAACAAAATTGGCCACATGCCAGTGGCTACTGATCAGCATACATAATGTCTTAATAGCATTAATAGGCCTATAGTTTTGTTCCAAGAAACTGCATAATGTATGGTACATTTATTTATTTCACAACAGGCGGCACCATTGAAATGAACATCTGTTTTGATGTGTTTGTTTCACTGTGGTTTCGAGGCCTTCTGCCTCTCTTCACCAGCTGTAATGCATAATAGGAATTACCTGGATGTTTTGCCTAACGCAGTCACTTCTCACCTGCTCCACACCCTACTTCATGAGACAAGCCCCGTCTGCAATATGGCCAAGCAAATTGAATCTGCCAGTCAAGTGAAGCGCCACACTTATCTAATCCGACCTGTAATACAGGGCTATGCTCTACTGCCTTTGCATAACACCCTCTCCACGTTCGTAACCCCCACCCCCAGGCACTGAAGTATTGTCATTTCACATATAGTGAAGCAAGGCCAGTTCCGCCTCCAGTTATCCCTGTTCATTCTCTGTTTCCCTCTTTTTTTTGTCAGGATGAGTTCTCTCTTGGGCTCAAACACTAAAGTTCACATTACTCACATAATCACAAACGCTTACTATGTAAATGCACACATAGCCGATCACAGTGAACGAGGGGAAAAAGATACATAGAGTCATTGAGTATTCATCACACCGGGGAGTAATGCATTTCTGCCTAAGTCAGCAAGGGAGATGTTAATGCCGCTGTGAGAATTAATGGAAGTATTGGCTTACAAACATTTGGTGATACATTATTGTAGCTCCGAGCGACCAGCTTCGCTAGGGTTGTTTTTCAATTGCACAGGTCGCAAGGGAAGTACTTCCTGTTTTAATTAGATACACCCAACAGCTGGATAAGCAAACAGTAACTCAGATGAAGTATAGGTTCTGTGGTCAGCTGATTCTGTTTTCACAAAAAGTGATGATACCTATTTCAGAATTTAACGTAAAAGTAAGATATAATGAAACAAAGATATGATGTGTACTGTGTGATAGAGTGAAAATAATGTACATCGGCTAAACTGGCTCAAATTATAAAAGACCCAAAATGACTGTGGAGAAACTCATGATCGTACCACTTTTTTTATTTTATTTTTTTGCCTTGGTTTCCATTATATTTGATTTGTTTAATGTCTGTGGAGGAAGGGACATTGCTACAGTTCGAATGGAGCATAGAAATTGTGTATTCCTACAAATCAGTGATGCTTACATGATAGGTGAGTTGTCAGGGGCAAGAACAATGCAATATAGTAGATCATGTAACATACAACAAGGCAAATTTGGCATAAAATCTTGCCCAGGACAACCAGCCCTTTTCTAAAATGTGAGCTCATGTTTCTCTCTCTGTGAAGTCAAGACCAGACCCTGTGGCATGGTCATACAATCTTTGCAGCTTTCTGTACAGCCAACCATCTTAAATACACGTATAAACTGTGCGCACACACACACACACACACACACACACACACACACACACACACACACACACACACACACACACACACACACACACACACACACACACACACACACACACACACACACACACACACACACACACACACACACACACACACCTTTCCCTCACCAACTATCATGACAGCATGGAGAGCATAGTATACAGCATGTTTTGGTTGTCAAAAATCTCCTCTAATGTGATCCTACCTCCAAATCATGAATTCTGGAGAAGTAGCCTGTCCAAATAAATTGTTTGCTGCTAAAAGAGAGAAGGATTCTATCTATACCTTGGGCAATTTCCTTGGCGCTCCACACAAGATATCTAATATTCCAGGCAATTTTTGTATTATGTATGTCAACGCTGTACAGTTCAGTGAGGATGCATATGCAAAATGATTTATTCAGTTCAGCACCACCCTTGTTGAACCCATAGCAATGGGTAGTGATAAAGGAGAAGGCAGAGTAAAATGCAGTGGATGTCACCACCCAAGGTTATAGCTATCTGTTACACAATGAAAATTACATATCAGTTGTATGAACTGGTGGCCTTTGGGGCTCATAAAATTACTGTTGATGTTTGAGTAATCTTAAGAGCATTGACCATTCATTCATATCTGCTGAACTGATTGTTTTCTTGCTGCATCAAAATGTAAAATATTTTTTACTTTTTGCCCATAAGCACTAGAAGAAAAAATATTCTGAACTCTAAATAGGCTTTATATGTTTCAACATAGCATTTCATAGGCAAAAATACCAAGGAAACTGATCTGGTTTCTCATGTTTGTGTTTCTGAGTGCCAAGACACATGATATGTAGCAATGCTTTCAAAGACTTGTTGTCCGAAATATTATGCATGATGGACGGACAGACAAACGGACGGACATAGCTTCACCCAACTACTTGGAGAGCTCACAGAGTAATTGCGTGTGAGGAATGAAATTTGTTTGCTCCTTCAGGTTGTGTACACGCTCAAATATGGATTTCTGCTTGCAAGCTGCGATATTGCTCACCAAGACGAAGTTCCCTCTCACGCAAGAGCTGTCACTGCGCTCGCTGGAAGTACCTGCGTGCGCGGCTCTTCCATTTCTTGCTTGGGCAGTTCTCTTGCTTGTGCTCATAAGCATAAGTTCTCACTTATGCTCGAGAGTTTTGTCATGGAAATGCCACCGTACGGCTACAACGAGACAAATATGTCACAGAGACTGCTTCATTGAAGGAGGAGAAGAGGAGTAAAACGATGAGTGAGAGGGCAAAACATGGAGAGGGATGGGAGGTGTAGACAAATCAAGTAGTGGAGGTAACAGAAACATTCATCACCTCTTCTGACAACAATCAATAGCGTGCACAAACCCACTAAGAAATACAAAAAAAAAAACAAGTGTGTCTTCTTTCTGTGTCCTCTCTATCTGTGCTCTGTTTTAATATTACACATGTGCTGGTGATGAGTGCCGTCAGCGTGCTGTTCGTAATGATCTGCTTATGTAACCCCGCTGTCAAGTGTGCACAGCTCCCTACGTGGGAAGGTATGAAGGAGCCGGCCCCTAGCAGTGACAGCGCCCAGGAAATGGGGAGGTGAATGCGGTTCATGGAGACCTCTTTGTGCTCGGTGACATGGAGGGGACCCTTTGAAGATCAAATGCTTGGGAGGGGGCACCAGGGCCCTGCCGGTCAAGCGTAATTAAAACCACTATGAGCCTGAGACGCTCTAAAGAGATAATGAGAAAGGGTTTCCTTTAATCCTACCTAATTATGTTTGGATGCAGCGTTGGACTCAATAAACAGGAATAAGAGCTGGGCTTCCCTCAACTCAGCAGATCTATCCAGAAGTGTAGTTAACAGCACTGTGGCTGTTATTGAGATTCTTCTGAGGCGGTAAGGTAAGATTAGGAAAGGTCCATCAAATCAATGTATGTGTTTCATGATTTCAGTTTATGCCAATTAATGCAAATTAATGTTCTAACCGCATGCCATCTTAAAGGGACCATATTCAGAGATCCACGTTAGTGTGAACAGGATGGATTTTTACCCTACTTTTTCTTTTTAATTCTTAGCAGAGGAAGCAGTATGTATTTATTTACACATTCAATGTATTTGTATAAAATCTGGTATGAGTTTGAATGCAAGAGTTTTAAGACATTATGCGGCAAATGAATGAAGCTCAACATAAATGCCATGCAACCTGTCGTGCCACTTGTTTTCTGTTGACCAAAGATCAGTGAGCAGTGTATAGCCTCATTGCCCTCTTCTGGAGGAGGAGAACACAGCACCATACATTTCTTAGTTTTACTGTACAGTGTGTATATTCTGCACATCAGGTGCCCTTGAACTTTTCAGACTCTGGGTTTTGCAAAGATTTATGGTTCACATGCCCATCAATTGCCCCTACCCTAACACACACACACACACACACATACACACGCGCACACACACACAATTCACACAAGGGAGAAAAAAGGATACAGGGTTGTATAAGGGATACATAAAACAGGAATATTATTTGTAATTATTTGCTATAATTTGTAATTTGTTATAATTCTACAACGAATGAAGTCATTTTGTAACTTTTAGGCAGTGCCTCCTTATCCTATGCATCCTATTAGCATAAGATCCTTCCTTACACAGTAGGAGGAATTAAAAGAAAGAAATGATAAAGGGCCAATTAGGCCACCCATGGGGGCCATACCATGCTGACTGCAATGGAGTAGACATGGAGATTGAAGTCCGAGGACATATTTGTAGTCCAACGTCATTTTCCCCTGACCAGTCAGGCTTTCCACAGATCCTCTAAGTAGTGCCGGCAAAGTCTTCAAGAAAACAAAGGATTCCTCCCAAGGACGCTGTCGCACTGTCTCTGTGTGCTCTACGGGTCTCTATACTGATTCTGTCATCTACTTTCTTATCAGCCAATCATTTTTCTTTCAGTCCATACTGGCCTGTCAGTGGCACAAACCCCTTATTTCTCAGCCTCTTAGTTTAAACCTCTCTCTATCAATGTCTGTCTTGCTCTCTCTCTCTTTCTCTCTCTCTCCCTCACACAAACATGCACACACCACTGCCACACATAAGAAAAAGATGCAGCTTCTATTTGTTCTGAAAGTTCAGCCTGAAGCCAATTTCCGTCACTGCCGTGTCCTTGAAGCTAGTCTATTGTAGCTTGTTCCTGCAACATTTGTGGCATTTTAGGTATGTGAGCCAAGAGCCTGTAGTCAGCTTCGCTAATCAGAAGTGATATAAAACTAGTGTCAAACTTTTAGTCAGCTCCACGGATCAGAAATAATGTATTAACATGAGTCAATACCAGCTCAGCTGGCTTGGTTCTAGATAGCGGCTTGCCAGCGAAAACTATTGAATTACTGGCCAAATTTTGAACCATTACATTATTTAAGTGAGGCAATAAAATGTAACATCCTAAATATGATCTAAATATTTAATCTATATATTATAGCCAAATTAAAAAATACATAACTAGGGTGATTAACACTAGAAAGGCCAATAAAACTCTGAAAAGATGTGTGACCATGTTACAGGGTCTGGTCTTGACTTTACATAGAGAGCTCACATTTGAGAATGGGGCTGGTTGTCCTTCCTGGGCAAGATTTTGACCCATCACCCCTCCACACCTACTTGAAAAAGTAAAACAGATTATCCTTAAAATCATAATTGCAGACTCAAAGGTGACCCTCCCTCCAAACTAGTTAATACCTGGTTGTGTTGCAGATTGACTGATACCTTCAAGTCTGGGATATTGGATTTTTGGGGTCTAAGAGAAGGCTAAAGGTTTGGCCTTTCTAGTGTTAACTCACTGTTTTGTGATTTCACCAGCATTAGATTAGCTTTAGTGTGTGTTGGGTCTAGCCACTACAGTAACAATCTCCCACTCAGTCTGGACTTGGCATCATACAATCCTTTCCTGGCTCTTAGGCACAAACACACATATGCACATACGCACTTCTCTTTTCCTTAACTTCTACATCACTTTACCACTTTCCCTCATTCAGTGCAGTTGCCTTTATTCTGCACCTTCTGCTGGACTCAAAACGCATTAAATCTGACAATGACAACCCCCCTACAGCAGCTGTGCATCTTCACAAGTCTGCAACAATCAATAAATGCCAATTTATTCCCTTGGAAAGTTGTCTTTCAGCTGTGTGTTCATTCACAATTTTAACCATCCTCCCTCTGCCTGTGTCCAACATTTGTAGCATGCAACATAGCACTTTTTTCCTGTCCTGCTGTTCTTTCTGCAACTTGACAGGATGACAGCATTTATAGAGCAACAAAATGCCACTAGCTGTCAAGCAGAGAATGAAACAAAACTGCCTATCTGTTTGGGGTGCACAAGGGAGAAGTCAACACAATTTAGACAGCAATCTAGACAGTGCTTAATTTGTGCCGGATCCTGCCGGAACAGGATCCGGAACCTCGCGGTTTTGGACTACCTGCATTCCGGTACCTATTTGCGTGGACCCGGCACCTGGTGGCATGAAACTTTTTTTTTTTTTTCTGTCTGCCATGTAATACTCCCAGTAGTTAACTCTTCTTTCCTTTCCCCTCCCTTCTAAAAACCTGTCTCATTTCCATATGAAGACAGGTGATTACCCTATTAGAAAGTAACAACAAGCACATAGTAATCACTTCACACATGAGTGAGCTGCTCTGCAGAGTGTGTTATGGTAAACTTCAGACAGCGTCATGGCTAAAAGTTGAATTTGCTGTCCATATGTCCGCTGTGTGGACTATTTTGGAAAATTAGACAAGGTAAACATGATTTTTTTTGTTTGTAAACGTGTTAGCATATTCTGTAATCTATTAGGTCTCTGCTGGGACAATCAAAATTCATATTTGCATAGATGACTGTGAAACAGAAATTGTTTTTGGAGTGCGGACCTGTAAGTCCCACAGTTAAATATGTGGGCAATTGCGCATGTTATGTTGAGTATCCAGAAATAATTGGTAATAACATGAGAATTGGTTGACGTGAAGGGCTGTAAGCCACATCACTGTGGGCATTTCAAAACCAGCGCGGTCCAGCTGAGTGTCGCATTTAGGCCGACTTCTAGCTGCACCACGACACGTTTTATTGCATTATTTGCTGACATTGTTTCTTACATTCAAGATCGATATCCTATGAAAGTATTTGTATTGAATATTGATGCGTAACTACTTGAACCAGAATTTCTCTGGTAAATGGTTGAAGCCATTGCAGTTTCCTTTATGTATGATTAGGATGTCTCATAGTAGCCTATATGGGCATTTTTATGTTGTGCACAGTGCAGTTATATCTTTAGTCTACTACAGGTAGAGGGCAGGTTTGTAAAAATGAGCATTATGTAGCCTATGCAATAATCAAATATTGTTATAGGTCCCCAGTAGTCGGAGCTCTAAGGTCATATAGTCGGTCATTTAGTAATGTTTAGGCGGTCTACAGTAAGCTATATGGCTGCACTGAGCACCACCGTGCCTCCAATGCACTTGTTGTCTTGATATGTTCTGGAACCTTTTCCCTACACACCGACTCGCGGGAACACCGACCACTTGGTGTTCCGGGACCTCATCATTTGCAAATTAAGCACTGAATATAGACAGACAAAAAGTGATAGTCACAGTAATAAAAATATGGCTCTGTAGCAACAAAACTCACATTGGTCCCATGGAGAATAGAATCAGATTTGAACCTTTACCCACGTGTATATGAACATTTATTATGTACATTCTCTCAGTGTTAACTCTCTCTCTCCATGCAATATGGGAGAGCTACAGTATAGACCCTGTCTGCTTCCCTAAAGAAATTCAATAACGGACATGCTCACTGGACGAAAAGTTACGTTTCCGTCCTCTACATCTCTGTACACGCATACAGAAACGCACTGTATCCGGACATGTCTAGTGACGTGGCAGGAGATATTCGGGCCGCCACATGTCCGTAATTCCCAGAGAATGCACAACTTTTGTGTACCGGAGATTTCTGTCACTGTACACACCTTGTTAAATGTCAGCGCACTCCCATATACTGTCGCAAATTACCAGATATCACTGTACACTCACCAGGAATCTCCGTGCACCTGCACACATGGTTCAAATACATCCGGAAAAGTCCGTATTCCACCTCAACACAGGTCCAAACACGTCCAGAAAAGGTTGATTATCTCCCCCCACATCAATGTACAGGTGCATCTCAATGAATTAGAATATCGTGGAAAAGTTAATTTATTGCAGTAATTCAATTCAAAAAGTGAAACTCATATATTATATAGATTCATTACACACAGAGTGAAATATTTCAAGCCTTTATTTCTTTTAATTTTGATGATTATGGCTTACAGCTAATGAAAACCCAAAATTCAGTCTCTCAGAAAATTAGAATATTGTGAAAAAGTTCAATATTGTAGACTCACGGTGTCACACTCTAATCAGCTAATTAACTCAAAACACCTGCAAAGGTTTCCTGAGCCTTTAAATGGTCTCTCAGTCTGGTTCAGTAGGCTACACAGTCATGGGGAAGACTGCTGACTTGACAGTTGTCCAGAAGACAGTCATTGACACCCTCCACAAGGAGGGTAAGCCACAAAAGGTCATTGCTAAAGAAGCTGGCTGTTCACAGAGTGCTGTATCCAAGCATATTCATAGAAAGTTGAGTGGAAGGAAAAAGTGTGGTAGAAAAAGGTGCACAAGCAACAAGGATAACCACAGCCTTGAGAGGATTGTGAAGCAAAGGCCATTCAAGAATTTGGGGGAGATTCACAAGGAGTGGACTGAGGCTGGAGTCAGTGCATCAAGAGCCACCACGCACAGACGTATCCAGGACATGGGCTACAACTGTCGCATTCCTCGTGTCAAGCCACTCCTGAACCAGAGACAACGTCAGAAGCGTCTTACCTGGGCTAAGGAGAAAAAGAACTGGACTGTTGCTCAATGGTCCAAAGTCTTCTTTTCAGATGAAAGTAAATTTTGCATTTCATTTGGAAATCAAGGTCCCAGAGTCTGGAGGAAGAGTGGAGAGGCACAGAATCCAAGTTGCTTGAAGTCCAGTGTGAAGTTTCCACAGTCAGTGATGATTTGGGGAGCCATGTCATCTGCTGGTCCACTGTGTTTTATCAAGTCCAAAGTCAACGCAGCCATCTACCAGGAAATTTTAGAGCACTTCATGCTTCCTTCTGCTGACAAGCTTTATGGAGATGCTGATTTCATTTTCAAGCAGGACTTGGCACCTGCCCACACTGCCAAAAGTACCAATACCTGGTTTAATGACCATGGTATTACTGTGCTTGATTGGCCAGCAAACTCGCCTGACCTGAACCCCATAGAGAATCTATGGGGTATTGTCAAGAGGAAGATGAGAGACACCAGACCCAACAATGCAGACGAGCTGAAGGCCGCTATCAAAGCAACCTGGGCTTCCATAACACCTCAGCAGTGCCACAGGCTGATCGCCTCCATGCCACTCCGCATTGATGCAGTAATTCATGCAAAAGGAGCCCCGACCAAGTATTGAGTGCATATACATGAACATACTTTTCAGTAGGCCGACATTTCTGTATTAAAAATCCGTTTTTTTATTGGTCTTATGTAATATTCTAATTTTCTGAGAGACTGAATTTTGGGTTTTCATTAGCTGTAAGCCATAATCATCAAAATTAAAAGAAATAAAGGCTTGAAATATTTCACTCTGTGTGTAATGAATCTATATAATATATGAGTTTCACTTTTTGAATTGAATTACTGCAATAAATTAACTTTTCCACGATATTCTAATTCATTGAGATGCACCTGTATATTTGCCAGAAAAGTCCATGGAACACAGGGCTTTCCTATGCCCTATGACCGATTTCCCCAGTCAGCCTGTCTCTGTTTGACACTGGTGAAAATAAAATGACAACGTGATTATGTAGGCATCTACATATATAGCAATCATTAATCAGAAACTTGCTAGGGTGAGACTCTCTTAACAACAGTGTTAGGTAGTGAGCTAGCTAGATAACTAGCCGGCTAGCTAGCAGACAGCTACCCTCATAGTCACAGATGTATGAAGAAGCGTACAGCTTCTCTTTATCCAGTTTTGGAGTGTTGGAGGTCAAACTGCATCTATGATGTACATCGGAAATGCTCATCTTTGGCAGCTCCCAAAGACGCTGTGAACAACGCCATATCCACATGTAGCTGCTACAACAACAAGCTTTCAGTAAAACTGAACCGAAAAACTAGTAAACCTGTTTTAACAATGCGGAAGTAAGTTGGGCATAACACCTATTGATTCACCACTCCAAACCTTACAACTCCATCTGCTTTCATAAAATTTAAGTAGTCTAGTACTAGCGTTTTTTTATTTATTTATATATATATATTTTGTATTATTACTTATTATTAAGCTATCTCCCATCCACCTTATAGACCTCTTCCCAGTCTGACAATGTGGGACACACACAGGCAGGCAGGCACGCACACACACACGCACACACACACACACACACCAGATCAACACAATACTCAACAACTAATGTCACTTTGCTCTCTTGTTTTCTGGCTAGACTTTTATTAATTGTTCTGTCCTGTATGTATTGTTTTGTTTTTCTCGTGTTGTCCTGTCAATGTTCTGTCTTCTGTCTTGCAATAAAAAAAATAAATAAATAAAAAAATAAAAATGTAAGTAGTAACATCAAAATGTACTTTTATTCCCAAATTATGAAACCCGCTTACAATTTATGAGCACCTCAGGAACATCCTGGCTCTTTTGGACTTCTCCAATGATGCCGTAACTGATCTGAAGCTGAAAAGGACATTGGCATGGAAATAAATCTGGGGATGCCCCTCATGTACAATAAAAATGTACAAGAACCAGCTTCTTGACTTCCTATAATATTTCATACCTCTCAGATGGATTAAAACACCTTTGATTATCTTCTGAATTATGGAGGTGCCTCACCATGTCCTGTAACATTCAAGATATGATTAAATTATAAAATCATAAATCATAGCTATTCTATACATTGTTGTATAAAAACAAATTTACACTTGAGGTCCATGTGTCCAGTGGTCAAACCATAGCCATGAGGTTACAATAGCAGTCTCTACCTTCTCTCTCTCTCCCTCTCTCTAACGGCCCACGGTCAAATCACTATAATATGGCCAAATCATATTCCATAAACGCCGTCCATGTTTTACAATTGTTAGTGTCAAGTTTTACATGCCAGAGTAGCTGTAGATGGCCGATGCAAAACATACCATAGCACTCCCTTTTTAAATAAGCTTTATCTGTTTAAATAATGCCATCAAAAACGGCAGAGCAAACGGCTCCCTGCAAGCCAAATAGCACACACGTTGTATAGCGGAAAACTGTACGTTGAACTCCATTAAAACAGCTTCCTTTGTCGTTGTTAATAGAAACAAATGCATGGCCAATTCACAACTCGACCCGAAAGATTTGCAGAAAAGAACATATTCTATCAACTAATTAATTAATCTGCTTTAGTTGCTTGTAAACAGATTGCTATTACCAATAAAGACAGATTTTTAAAGGAATAAAGTTGATAAGGTAGCTGTACAAACAAGGTAACCTTGGCCTACTGACTTACTGGTGACTTGCTGCAACTTTCGGCGATCGATCGGGCTTGCTTCAGTGGCCTTTTCGGATGTTCTGCCCCATGTTGCCTCCCCAGCAGGTGCTCCCGTCAAAACAGTCCCACTGTCTGCGTTGCACTGCTTATCAGAATGGCGATGACGCAGTGAAAAGGCCAATAAATCAACATTTTCAGTGGTTGCTTTTTCTGTGTTCTAATAATTTTTGTGAAATGTATATGGTGTAAATAATTTGACGTTACCTTTTCATGACTGTCAGCAAGATCATTAGAATGTTTTTCTTGAAGTCTCAAAATGCTTCCATGAACCCTCTCTTGAAGTGAAGTTTGCACGGAAGTTTGCTAGCTTGTTAGCATTTTGTGACTTCCAGAAAATAAACATTTTAATGATGATGCAGGTCTTTGATAACCGTGACAAGGTAACGACACATTATTTACACCTTATACCTTTCACATAAATTATCAGAATACAGAAAAAGCAGCCACTGAAAATGTTGTGTGTATAGAGCATCTTTGGTTGTACCGCACATTGTGGGTGTGGCCTGATTGAAACGTCACAGGGCCTGTTTCGAACACATTTTTGGGGGGCTTTGGTGTGGATCATCGGCTGCATTCCATTTCAAATCCCATCAATCTGCCGTACAAAGTATGTGGACATTTCTGGTTCCTGAAATTCCCAGGTATCTAAACTGAGAGCTGGGGCACGGGAGTAAACTGACCTGGAAATGTCTGTATACCCACATGGAATAATCAGAAGTATCTGGGACCTGAAATTCCAGGGTATCTTAAGTGAACGGACATGTGCTGGGATATGCAGCTGTTGACACGCTGAAGTTGAATATTTCCGTTTACCTCCGTAAATTAGAAATTTCACGGCAATATACAGAATGTGATTTTTCCCAGAAATGTGTATTTTCATCCAGTGGCTGGAAACACTAATTGGGTTTTATGTCAATTTAAGTGATTCTGAGCCCTGTCCTTCAGCAGTGTCCTTGAATTCAGAGAGCACAGGTCTTGTATCCTGGACACACAAATGGTTTTGTAATAAGATGACCAACATGTTTTGATTGGTACTTAGAATAGTTCAGACTGCACAGCTGAGTCTAATGGGTCTGCTGGGGGATGGGGTGTCGTAGCTTACTGTGGCTTAGAATTAGAGGATTTTTGCATCCTTTTTTTATGTTCACCATATAATGCGACAAAACAGGAAGACTTGAACATCACCAATCTGGAAAATAGTATAATTAAAAGTGCTTTGAAAAATCACAACACTTTGAGCCTATAGAGTGCTTTGTGTGACACGGTTGCTTTGTGAGACATGATTGCATACGCATATGAATAGTAGTGCGATTACAAACGGAGAGAGTTCCCTCAAAGATTAAAAAGCGCTCAGTTGATATGGCCATAATGGCCAATTCATGATCTGTCCTATCCCATTATGTGGTTGCTATATTGATTTTCAGCTCGAGTTTAACCAAGGTAGAGGCTGTGTGGTTGTTGTCGACAGGTTACTTAGTGCCTCTTCGATTTGCAGAGTGGAATCAAGTCTGCGCTCTTGTCTTGATACAGTGGTTTTCAATCCCAGTCCTTACGATCCGGAGTCCTGCTGGTTTGCATTTTAGCCATCTAATCAGGGACTATTTTACACCTGGGATGACAGGTGAATGCAATCAGCTAGCTGGTAGGAGAGAAAACCAGCAGTACTCTGGGCTCCCAGGACCAGGATGGAGAACCATTGTCTTACGATAAGAGGGACCACATACTGTGACAACTTGAAAAGGTTTTTTTCTTCTCTTTGTGAGTGAATTCAATTTCACCATTTTTCATGAACTCATAAAGGTCAACGTCATATGGCTCATCAATTAAAGAACCGGAAATACACAGGCATGCATAAATTCACATGTGCACACACACACACACACACACACACACACACACACAGGGATACATGTACCCACATACACACACACACACACACATGCGCAAGACCTGCCGATCATCAGACATGTCAGGAAGTTACAGCCTAACCTCGGTTAAGCCATTATCAAGACAACCTGAAAGCCATTACCAGCAATGATGGAATGGATTCCCATGGGAACAACAGATGGACAGTTACATAGATGGCAGGTGATGAGGTGGACTAGGGAACATGGAGGAGGGCTATAGCACTCATTCCTCATACTCAATCACTCTGGTGGGCTTCACACCTACAAATGAATTCAACTTATGGTGGAGTTGCCATTTTGATCATGGTTGGATGGGCTAAAAACATTTAGCAGTGGCCTGGAGAGAGCTAGGTGGAATGGTATATAAGGACATTTATAAGATAAAAGCACCCTGCACTTTGAAACCACACGGGTGGTTTATGAAACTGACTGGGTTTATGAAACCATGCAATTCCAAATGTACAAAAGTGTGTGGAGTCTTGCATTTATCAAATCAAATCTGCTGGAAAACTTGAAAACATGATTCAAAGATTATGGCTGTTATTGTTTTTGTTCTGGGAGCAGTGAGGACTATTTTTGCCATTACCGTTGATGCTTTTGAAAGATACCACTGTGGTGACTACCTTTATTTTTTGTGACTGCCATTGATATTCTTGTCCTGTATATGTTTACGCATATGGAATAAATTTTATTCTGTCTGTTCTCTGTCTGCCTTTAAGAAAATAAAAGTTGGTGCCAAAAAAGAATAACACCCTACAATATATAAAGAAATTATTCAAAGTATTGCAGACACATTCACAAGGAAAACAAAGTGATAAAATGTGCCACACAATCTGCCTGACCTTCACAGTTCGGTATTTAACATGTACGCCAGCTTGTTCCAGTATATTGTTGTGTGAATAGCTTAAATGGCACCCTGGAGGCAGAGTGGCTCTTCAACTTACTCCATATTTCACTCCCCATCCATTGTCCCCTGAAGTATCATAGACCAGGCAACTCAAATCAACTAACAGAGTATACTGGCCGCAGGTAAATATGACTGACATTAACATCAGCTAGTAATTTGGCATACAATTTCCTCAATTACAGTCAACATGGGTTTATAGTGTCCTCACTTGTCAGTGATGTGTGATGTGTGTGTAGTTCATTAAAAAGGTATGAGGAGAACAGGTAATGGCAGCACTTTTGAAGAGTTAATTATTGATAGCTGCCAACAAATATGAAAGATGGAGGCCTTTCAACAAGGTAAGCTAATAACTATTTATAAGTACAGTAGCTGACATGATATCAATCGGTAATCCATTCTAAGTTCATGGTAGACACTGAGTAACAAGCCATCTGGATCTCAGCAAAAGGAAAAGGAGAATGTGATATTCAGACACTGCAGCCTACGAGGAAACAAGGCGCTGTAGCTTTGTATACAGTACGTACAATTTGTAGCTTCAGCAACCTGTAACATATTTCTCATTGGCAACATTTGTCTCAGCAGCATTTTAAACGTTTCCACTAAACCTGAGGATCGGTTCATTTTGTGACCTAAATACGGAACAACGTTAAGCCCTGATTCGCTGACAGAATATTGTAATACAAGGTAAGTTACATGTGAACTGCCCACACAGCAACCGTCGCTCTTTGGTTTTCCATCAGCTTCACAGTGATAACAGCATGTTGGCATTTATACACCACTAAAGCTGATTAATCTCAAGCCTGACAGTAAATATGCTCGCATTTGAGTCATGCACACAGAGGGAAAAAACTTGGGCCATGAAAACATTGCTAAATGGCTCAAATATATTTCTGAATGATTTCGCTATACCCCAAGCACTTGCAAATGGCCATTGGCTGTCAGAGCAGAGGAAAAAGCAGCTGAGGACAGGTATCTGGTATATTTCATTAGACATGGAGCCTTAGGGGAGCTGACTACACTGTAAGTTTGTCACAGAGGATTGATGACTGCTTTCTATAAAGGTAAATAAATAAATAATACCAGTAATCCCAGAGATGTGACGGCCATAATGTGTCTTGCAATAAAAAGCTGTGGTCTGAGGCTTCTGATAGAAGTTTAATTCACCATGGAATATGTCTCATTTATTTATTTATTTAATCTTTCCATTTATTTATGCACTGCTGCAAACATGTTGCTGAAAGATTGGATACTCTTTTACTACAAAGGCATGTGGGTTATCAGGTCTAGTGCCATCCATTAAAGTATCCTCCACTTTAAAACCTAAAGAGTCGACTGTAAATGTTGAGAGAAGTGACTGCTAAAGCAAATTGAACCTTCAAACCCAAATGATGCCCCACACAGGCTCCTTAAATATACTTTTGCTAACATCTCCTGCTATACAAACACTGAAACAAGTGAAATACAGAATACATAAATGTAGCTTTAGTTTTTGTTGCCTTTAATGCCATTAAAGACTATTGTTTGAATATACATGTTTACACATATATACACAGTACGTATGTGACTCTGGTCGCATGTTATTTACATGTTTATTATTTATAGGATAGGATAGTTAGATAGCATAGGATAGTTACAGTAATTACTTCAACCACAAATGACATTTCGGTGTAATATGACAGTTCAATTCAGAAGTAATGCTGCTGCATGTTGGCACTCTTGTTGCTTTTTAATTGAATCACTGAAATCTGGAAAGCATTTAAAAATTGAGGTTGTTGCCCAATTTATATCAAAAACAATCTATTTCTTGGCATGCCCATAATATCTCTGTCAAGAACAGTATCTCTCTTTTTCTGACTCCAATCATGTTGAAATATTCCTTGATTGGCATTCATCAATAGCATAGCCGCTAAATAACTATCCAGCTGACTTGAGCTTTCTTCAACTTTAAATCAGAAAACACTCTCAGGCAAGTAGAGGGTTGTGTGGCATCATGGCATTTTATTTATATGATACTCAAGTTAAAAGTGCCATTGTGGTGCTATATTTCATCCTCCGTGACTGGAATAGACTGTGCTGAATGAGAAACATGATACACAGTCATAATTGGCAAGCATGAAATACTTCAACTCAATACGTCATACACCTTCATACATTTTTGGACTTAATAAATCCAAATCCTTAAACTTCCAATGTTCTCATTTTTTATTAACTTGAATGAACAACTTAACTCATAAATAATTCAAATGAAACCTTAAGAAAGAAAATATTATGTTTTTTGCCCACGGCATTGCCCCATACCATAAAGATGACTTGAGTGAGTGCCTAAAGGCCCAGGGGAATCCAGGCTAGCACTATAGCTCAATTAACCTCTTAGAGACTTGGTTTAGGGGCTGGTACAGGAACTCTATAATGCATAGCATACACAGTATTTAATATAATTGAAAACAGAGAAAAGGTTCTATAGTGCATACATCGTCTTGCACATATCCCAAAACTGTAAATAGCTTGCACAATGTTGATTTAAGATTTATTGAGAGTTATTGAGTGTGAAATTGTCCTCTAAATTACGTCATCTCAAGGAGGCTGAGCCCTTGTTGTGTTAATTACAGCTCAAATAAGCATGGCCACCGCCTCACTGACAGATAATACTGATCCCAGGAACGCCCCGGTTTTCAAGTGTAAAACTGAACAGCATTTAATAGAACCCAATCAATTCATTTAGACAAAATATCTGATGAAGAGAGATGAAGAGGCTGCAGTGAAAATTATTCTAGAGGAATTGCATCCAAGTTAAGGACAAAATAGTATTGAGAGGTTTTATCAGGAGCATGTTCCTATAAATCCACTACATTTTTGTCAGATTAACAAAGTGGAGCCTTTCGAATATGGTCTCTGCTTTTGCCCCACCTGTTTTCACCTATTCTCAGCTACACCGCATGACTTTTCTTGAATTTCTATGACCTTTAAAAATGTCAAAACCAATACATTCCTACAGTGGAATACTTCAAAATCCTTAAGGTTTCAGGCTAAAAATTGTTCTGTAATCTTAAAGGAACCTTTTGGCCCTTAAAAGACTGTCTATGATGTTGTCAGAGGGGCAAACTGTTCTTTAGGTTTACCTGTACCATTGTGAATGAAACTACAGTGTGTCTTTATATGTTCCAGTTATTGATGTTTCACATAGCTTCTGTTTTACCAACCACGACACCCCCTGGAGGCTCGATAGCAAGTACTCATACTTTCCATGAGCTTCACTTGAGCCTTCTCCTAATTCCATAACCCAACATCAACATCACACAACATTGCAATTGATTATTTGAAAATGTTAATAATCCCTGAAAAACAAAATCCTCTTCAAAATATATAACAGACAAAAAATAAAATGAGACTTTAAGGTGTTTATGAACTGTATGTTGACTTTTCAAATCTAATTTAATTTTTCCCTTTTTTTAATTTTTAGTTTTTGACAATTATAATTGCCCATTATATAATTTTAAAGAAACTTAAGGGCCTTTTTAATTGCAACAGCAAGGTGATTAAACATTGGAACTGTGAGGCTAAATTGCTCAGCTGAAGTAATAAGGAGAACAAAGACAATGACATTGACATTTTATTAGCAATAACTCACTCCAGAATGATAAGGCACACATTTTGCCAGAGCAGCACTTCTTTTACAAAGAAAGGAGTGTAAGAGTGGATAAAGTATAAGCCATAAATTCTCAGGATCAGATATTGTAAAATATTGCTTATCTGCCTAATAGATTTAATTTGCCTAGAAGTAGAGAAGTCATTTTGGAGACTGCATTAACTAAATGTACAGCCTAGTATGACTAGTTATTAGACAATACATTTATAGCTGTTTTACTGATTATTATTCTAAACAATATCTTCAATAATTTATCTGGTTCATGCTCAACAGTAACTAGACAGAAAAATGATGAATTTAACATTGTTGTCCCCATGATGTATTGAATACAAAGGCAACACAACACAACATAAGCTTCTCCAAGACCATTAAAACCCAAATAGAGATCCATCAGCCGACCTGCATAAACATGGAGCTCTCATCTATCTGTCTCACTGTCTTTCTCTCCCATGGACAATAGACCACAACAAGGCTGTACAACAACAATGGCAATACAAGCCATCTGTCTGGGAATGGGCTACGAAGTAAACTCCATATTAACTCATTCATCGATTCTCTTTACTATTCATTGTGACAAGGGTGGGGGTGGGTGGGGTTGGGTGGTGGTGGAGCCTACCCCAGCAGACAATGGACGGAAGGCAGGGAAACACTCTGGACAGGTCAGCAATCCATTGCAGGGTCAACACAGATGGACAGAAAATCACTCACACTCACATTCATACCAATGGGCAATTTAGGCTACGTTCACATTACAGGCCTTAATGCTCTATTCCGATTTTTTTGCACAGATCCGATTTTGTTTTCTTAACTGTTTGAAAAGTGACCCTTATCTGACATTAGTATGAACACAACTCTACCGTGAAATAACATGACAAACGTTAACTTTAAGGAATATTTTCAGTGGATGAGACTTCATCTGCTGATGAAGATGACTTCCATGTTGTTGCTGTCTTCCATCTTTTTCTGAATTACGCCAATGCAGAGTGACAATGACAGTGATCTGTGCCGTGGAGTGTGACGTAAAAACCACATCAACTCCGATCTGACCAGTCAGACTCAGGTCGCATTGCTGCGTATGTATCAGATCTAGGACCACATAGGAATGTGTCCCAAATCTGAATTAGAAAGATCAGATTCCACATGTTTTTTGGTGTTCACATTGCTCTGAAAAAATCTAATCAAATTGGATGTGGGCCACTTCCACCTGTAGTGTGAACATAGAGGCTCCAATCTACCTGACTTGCATGTCTTTAGAATGTGGGAGGAAACCAAAGCACCCAGAGGAAACCCACATGATCACAGGGAGAACATGCCAACTTCACACAATAAAGGAATTCAGTCTGGATCCTCATTGTTGTGTGGCGACAGTGCCACCAAATATTAACTCATACACTGCAAAAATACAGCATACAGCACAGATTACAGTATGGTGTATTCCTTTACCGCTGTGCTTTTCTGGCCCTATTGTCAGTTGTACTCGGTATCATACACAACTGGTATGATTTAGCTAAAAATGGCAGTGATCTGGGTAACTTATTTTGACTGGCTGATTGCCACTCCATTTCACCTTCATGTTTGCATGAATTCCTTTTTAAAGCTGACATAGCATAATTAGCTCTCATGCTTACATAATTAAACAGTTTAGTAAGTGTTAATCATATGTTATAAAAGTGTTATAAACATGGTTTCAAAGAAATTGTAACAGCATTGACACATAACCCACAGTAATGATCAAAAGAATTCCTAAAACTGAGATGAACTCATATTCTGTCATCTTGCCTTCCCTGAATTGATTGCTGGCAAAAGGCAGACACACTTATTTTATGACAGGGGAGTTTGTGTCTGTGCTATAATTTATTGGGTTGGTCAACCATTTCTCTAGCGTTTATCCTCATTGATCCATTTGACTCTCAGGAGCCCCTTTCCTTTGGTAGCTATTGGGACATAAGATGAAGTGACACAAATGCATTGGTCCCTCCGTCACGAAATATAAGAAATGGGGGGATTTTCCTGACAAAATCACACTCACTTCAGGAAAAATGTGCTCCTAATAGATAAACCTAAACCTTAAGAAGAATGGCGAACTATTACAGTTTGCATTCTCCTTTCTATTCATCCTGTCTTAGAGATACCTACAAATATATCAACTGTCAACGTGATTCTTTTAGAATATTCTAATAAAAATGACTGAGCATTTGCTTCATTTGGATTGCTTCATCTTCAATAACAATGCATTTGAATTACAGGATGAAAATAGTTGTTTGTACACAAGGGCAGAGTCTGAAGGGTGAGGATTTGAGACAAAGAACTAGGATTATCCCTCTTCCCAAGTGGTCATTATCCCAGTTTCCCGATAGAATCAAGGTCTCGAGAAGAAGGCAAACATAAGTGGAATGTAAGGAAATGAAGGACGTTTACCCTAGAAAAGCCAATAAACAAGAACATTACTTGAAAAATAATTCCTCTGTCAGCCCTCTCAAAGACAATGACGCTCAAAAAAAGGTTCCATTCCTCCTATTGGATCAATACTCGCTTGATGTCTAGAGGAGTGTAATGGCAACTGATGCCCCCGAGGGAGCACAACCGCAGCACTGTGCTCAGCACTGGGCCCCCTGATGACCTCAGGACCTGGCCCACAATTGACCCCGTAGCTAACCACCAAGCCAATTAGCACCGGCTCTCTCCAGGGCGTGCCTATCTGCACAGCCGATCAGGATGCCACACAGTCCAGCTGAGGCCCGGGGCACATTCGGTATCTGACCACAGAAAGTCACCTCATCCCAAGTGGCTTGTTTCTTAACCAGTTTGATGATGTGGCATGAGCAATGTAATCATGTTTAGCACAATGAAATACGAGAAAGCAAGATCATTTACAAAGTAAGGATTCACAGTGACTCATTCTTTGTAGGGGAATTACATATGAAGGTACACTTCTGGCATGACTCAGTAAATCAATAAATTAACAATCAACAGCTTGATTGAATAATTATGCAATGTAATTGCATTACTGATGTTATTTGGAGCAAAATTCAAACTAAAATTTCCAAAACTGTTGGATTTTTATTTTAGAACATTCACATCACCGGAATAGGAGTATAACAGCTACTGTATATCACTGCCTCATTGAACATTCATGAATGTTGACACATTAAAAATTGCATTGATCTTTGGTATAGTTGTTTTGAAGTTATGCTACTTAAATGTATAAAGAAGCTGCTATGAATCTTGATTGTGCATCTGTTACATTTTCTATGACTCTTTTCAGATAATATATTATGGATCCACTTAAGATTTCAGGGAAAGCACAGATTCCAGACATTCACCTTCATTTACCAAGGCCCACACTCTTTTGGTCTTGTCTGGTCTTCTGGATGATTCCTGGTTTGGGCAGTACAGAGAATGTAAGCACTATATATATATATATATAGAAAGCTATATATATGTACTGTTACTACAAAGCTTGCTGCAGCTATAGGTCAATCTCTTGTGTTGGAACACATGCAGGACATGCACAGAGATGAAACTGAATTAACTCTTTCGACAACCCTGGAGCCAGTATTACAGTCATGTTGCAGTACTAGTGACATTCAGCCATTTTTGGTATAGGAAAAACTTTTGCCTGTTGTTTCAATGTTATAGGTCCGTTATCCTATTTACAGCAGTAGCAAGAAGAGTTCCATCTCAATGTGTTAAAAAACAAGAAAACTGTTTCCCAAATTGCTGTCATTCTGATTTGCAACTTATGATAACTTGTATGTTTGAAATACAGTAAAAACTCTGTATAGGTCAGAGCAAGACCCACATTTTACTGCATGCTTGCTGAATGCCAACTGCACATTTGTTCCATCCCCAAGAGGAACTGTTTGAGAAAAATCAAGTTTTGCTCTTTGTGAACCATTGGAATTTAAAAGGAATAGTTGAATTTACAAGGAATAGTTTGGTAACTAGTTGGTCGAGAGAATGTTTTGTGTTGCCATAAAACAATTTGGTCCAACTGTAACAGAACATTCCAGACAGAATTGCCTGCGGTACACATGAAGGATGGATGGAGGATAATTACATTAAGGGGGCTCTTACAAGGGCTACCTCTGCATCTGTTCAGAACATTAGTGGCGCAAACACTATTTCTTCACCCAAGAGCAGAACCAAATGCTAATGATGCAATCAAATTGTTCATTCTGTTGTGCCAATAAGGCTTTCCCCCTGGGCCTCCCTTCACCTGTTGTTAACAACGTTCTCTTAGGGTTTTCTGTCAAGTGCTGACAGTGAGGAAAAACATATGGCTGCCTTCATCTGCTAAAGCCACATGAGAGGAATCCCTGTGAAGCTAATCTGACCCTCTTTAAACCACAAGTCGACAGATATTGTTTTCTTACCTGAAACCATAGCGCATACTTGAATGATGTCTTCATGCTTAAAGGAAATTAAGACAAGGAATACAAAATGTTTTGGAGAAAGGGACATGAATTATTATCAGACCATTCTTCAGCTGTCAGTGAACGATAAGACAATACCATTTTAAGTGATTTCAACCCCCGCCCCCCACAGCTCACACTATGCTACAGAAAAATGTCCCTTTTCCCTTTTCTTTCATATCTTTAACGTTCTTGTTTTCTGATACATAATCTATGGGCAAAGATGTTTTGAGTGCTCTTCCAAGACTACATCAAATATTGAAAGTGAGTTTTTGAAGTGGTAGTAGTTTTTGAAGTGGTTTTTAAATCACTACAAAATACACAAACATCAGTGTTTGGTCTCCCTCCTCCTTGAACTAACCCTGCCTCCTAGTGATGATCTGCTGGTTTTCGAGGTGCTTTTACTGCCTTAAGAAAGATCTGTGGAGAGCGTGGGGGCTGTTTGACAGCTGATGGTTGCCTGTGGGCTGTATTGTTCCAGTGGTGCTTTTCAGCTGTTTGAAGTGTCCTGCTTTTGTGAGTGATGCAAAATTCAGGAAAATAATTAAGAGCAGAGATCCCTCTCTCATGCAACAGTTAGTGTACATGGTAAAGCTGCTTTCCCCACTACCGTTACAGGTCTTCTCTTCTCTTCCTCTTTTGGTGCGTAATATGTGAATTTTAGGACAAAAACTTGTCCTGATGAGCCTCTGGAATTTTAAGAACTAGATGCATAAGAGTAAGCCGAGCGTTTAATTGCATTGGTATAAAACCACTGCAAGCTATAACCCTGTCTGCTACCACACAGACACACACACACACACACACACACACATACACAAAAATAACAATATAACATCACACATACACACACACATTACTCTCTAGTTCATGACCAGTCAACTACCAACATCAGCCATTCTGGGGAGACAAAGACACCACTACTCACTATCTTTGTGTAGCACTTTGTCATTCAGGTAGGACACATAGGAAGCATCCTTTTAAGGTAGGTCTACTTGTTTTGGCTTATCTTTAAAGAAGCATACAGTGATTCCTTAGGCGGAGTAAGAAATCCCACAACGTGTTGCAACATCAGCAAAGACGAATAAGAACGAAACTTCTCCAACATCCGATAAAATTAAAGGCAGAGGTCCGCTTCGACAAAAGGTTTTCATATGAAAGTAAAAAATAACATACATCTAACATTTTCAATTCATTTTGATATGAAAATTGTCAATAGGGAATCATATAATTCACTTTATTACAGTCATTTTTTTCTGCAATGTTGTTGAAATTGCTTTTACGTGTCGGACGTAGTGTCCTTGCATAGTTTAGCTAGTTAGCGATAGTGTTACTGCATCAGCGCCAATTCAGGCCTAGTTTGATAGTTGATAAATTAACTGGTTTGCGCAGTATCCACTGTATGTATAAAAACCACATGGCTTATTTTTCATAGTCAGCAAATATACAAAACTAGCCAGCATATTTTTTTTATAATTTCTTTTAATCTGTTTTGAAAAAGCAGTTTGATCATACTGGCTGTTGCTGGAGTGTAACGTTAAGGAGGGCTGTCTGATTTATTTCTCTGCTACCTACAGTGAAAAAAGGTACCTTTCGGATGGTTCCTAGCTAGGTGTCAAAGAAGAAGAAGCTATCTTCCCAATGAGACAGGGCCAGGGTGTAATTCATTATTCAAATGTGATGCTGCTGGATAATGACTTCACTTGGTCTAAATACGAAAAAAAAAAAAAAACAGCATGGGAAGAAATATCTTAGTTGCCACATGCATCAGTATGGATCTCCATGTTTATACCAAGATTGTTTTTTTAAAATAGAGGAGAAATGGCCTAAAAGATCCATGTAAATAAAGATGGGGAGTAAATAGACATGGAATTGTGGAAATTGGACTGGCAAGGTAATCAGAGGCAGACAGAAGACACCAATAACTCCTCCAGGAAGGAGCCCAGCCACTTCCAATGGCACTTCTTATTTCCATTCTCCACGCTCTGAAATCCTGTCAACTCTCTCTCAGGCAGACAGCAGCGGCATTTCACACTGTTCTTTCCACAATTGAGAGTAGCCCACTCACTCTATACAGAACAGGGTGGCTGTAAGTGTGCTGTGGTTTTAAATTTTTTGGCCAAAGTGACATTTCAAAAATTGCCATAGCTTCAAAAATCAATCAGCATAATTCTTGTTCTTATTCCAGAGTTAGGCAGAAGATCTCCAGTAAATTTAAAGGTCTAATCCATTTGCATTATGACGCCCTCTGTTGAAAGACTGCTGCCCCACTATCGGCTTTGGTTATGTATTGAATAATTGTTTTCCATTCTGAATATTACTGTATGATCTTTTGCAAGGACTGATAGTATGTGACAACTTAACATAAGTTTTAAGTAAAGGTTGTTTTTTACATTTGTAATGTCTGTAAACTCTGAGTGTGCTCTCATAACTCTCTTTGAGTTCAGTGATAATGGGTTAAAGTTCCAAATAGCTAACTGTTGGTTTTAGTTTTACACTTGCCAAGTGTCCTTCAGTTGAAGGACCTGGGTTCAAGACTTGTTTTGGCCACCATCCATTGAGCAATACGCTGAGTCTCTATCAGCTCTAGGGTGCAGTTCTGCACTCTGACCTCCCTGTGGAGAGACGGAGCAGAAAGATAATTTCGCTACAGGCATCAAAAAAAGTATCTTGCCTCCTACGTGTCAGGCCACATTTATCAACTGTTGCTGAAGGGAACTCTGTCTGTCGGGAACTGTGCACCCTTTTCACTGGGGTCCCCCAGGACTCAGTCCTAGGCCACTTTGCTCTATACACTAGATCACTTGGTCCTGTCTTCACCATTTCCAACAGCTTATCCTACTATTGCTATGCCAATGACTCCCCACTCTACTTTTCTTTCCCAACCACTGACATTCAGGTTGAAGCACGCATCTCTTTGCTGACATCTCCAATTGGATGTCTGCCCATTTCCTCAAACTCAGTCTCAACAAGACTGAGCTACTCTTTTTCCCTCATGCCCTCTACAAGACCCCCTCATAACTACTGACAAGACCATAGTGACTCCTGCTCAGATTTTCAAGAATCTTGGTGTGACTCTAGACAACTGACTGTCAGGTTTCATGTCACCCTACAGTCTCCCCACTGTCTGCCGGTGGCTACTCGTATGGAATTAAAAACTTTGGTGATGGCATACATATATAGCACACATATACTAAGGCCTTGACCTTTGCACTCCTTATTTTGTTTGCTTGTAATTTTGCCCATCTAGGAAGTGAAGCTTATACTGTTGTACTCATTGTAAGTTTCTCATAAAAACTGGTAGTCTCTGCATGTAAACTGACATTTGACGCGTATTTGGGGTGTTGCGTACCTGCCCAAGAATCTCAACTTTGTGTCGAGTCTACACGGAGTTGCACACTCTGATTGGTTGTTCATAGGGGCGATCATGGCGGCATCCAACCCTTCAAGCTCTGCTCCAACTGCTCCAACTGCTCCAACACATCCCATTCCTCCAGCTGCGTTGCTACAGTCACATCCATGTTTGTTTTTACCGGTGATTGTCGTCACATGTGCTTCCTGTTCTTCTCTTCGTCTATGTTCTGTTTTGGTGTGATATGATATTTAAACACTACCAGTCTGTGTACCTGATTTCAACATGCTACACGCCCATCAATGCAGAAGTATAAAAACTTAAATGTAAGCGGCGCCGCATTGTTTGCACTCGTGCTTTACATTGCGTTTACATTACATTCGACTATAAAATTTGCTTTAGGCTGCAGTGTCCATAGATTTTCATTTTTTATTCAACAACATCTTGCCTTTCACTGGCATTAGACCATAAATTCTCATTAACGTCACACCTTATATTCTCCCTGTGACACCAGGGATAAAAAAAGCCTTGGCTGCCTCAGCAATGATGTCATCACAGGCTAAGAGTATTGCCTCAGTTGAGTGTTCTGACTGTGCGGATCATGGTTATACACTCTCCAGCACCATGCTGAAAATAGTCTTCAATTGCATTAAGAAATCATGACTAAGGTTGGAGAAACACCATGGACATCCTTGCATGGTTTTGAGACCGCTCACTGATGGCTGGACTATGGTGGGATTGCACATTGTCCCATATGATGATGAAACTGGCCAATCGTTGCCCCCAACCACCTCGTCCACCATCGGCCGCTCTGCAAGCCCATCCAGAAATACTGTGAGGTGTGCTGTGTTATAGGCCCATACCACCGCATGCCGCTGTTTGACCCCATTTTGGCCTATAGCCGCACACATTGTATGTTCCAAACTTGCTCCCCAGTAACATCAATTGGTTCTGTTAATGTCAGATTTCAAACTGATCACCCACTGAAAGGTTTTGACCTTTTGTATTTGCACATGTGAATATCGAGTCAACACACCTGCAAATGATTTTCTCAGATTTTTGTTTTTGTGTCAGATGTTTGAGGTATCTGTGAATGTAAGACTCCTTTGTGGAATTTGTATTTACTGATTGCATTAGCGTTAAAAGGTTTGCAAAAAAGTGTGTGTCAATATATTCAGTGTTTGAAGAGAACGAGAATAGACATTTAGCAAATGTCTTTGAGGTAGTAATCAGTGTGTCAGTGCATTTGGAGTTTGTATCCACAGTTACCAGAAATGCATCTGAACAATCGAGAAAAACTGTAAAATAGTTTTCTATACACATCTTTGAAGCAGTTGTTTCATATTCAGCAGTGTTGGGAACTGTCAGTACCAGTGATCAAACCAGTAACCCTTCAACAAATAGGCGGTCTCCCTAAACAACCTGCCATCCTGCTGCCCTACCAGTGTTATAGTATTTCCCTGCCAAAAAGATTTAAGCATGAAAAATGGATTTGTCTTTGCAAATAACTAGTTTAAAATATGTAACAAATGACTTATGAAAATGTAAGAAGATTTAAGCAAGAAAATGGATTTGAATTTTTAAAACACTCTTCAGTTACATTTGTATACTTGCACATATCATTTTCACATGTGCAGACCTTTGGCAGTGTTTCAGTGCCCTACTCCTGCCAAAAAGATCTGCAAGTGTGTGAGCGGTAATTAGCAAGCAAGAAATAAGGTGGGAGCTAAAAGAGATACCTAGAATACTGATTGGTGCAAGTGTGCTATTGGAAAGTGAAATGGGTCACATTTCCTCTCTCTTCCAAAACTGTTTTCACTATAAAAAATACCATCAATGCTTCCATATTAACAGCAAAAATGCCATCAACATCATTGGTGGCCTTAGTAAAATGTCTTCAACTTTTGTTACAGTAGAGATGTTATTATTGGACTATATTGAGCCTCCTGTCTATTTGTCAGTATGGCGCATGAAGTGTATGAATTGGCATATGATATTGATATCTGATATTATGTAATCAATACAATGAGAACAGTTCAATACTTTAACCAAGAAAAATGTTCAGACTGACATTTAAGTCATTGAGCAAACATAATATCTGAGCAGGTGGAGCTATATTTGTTGAGTTCAATGCCAATTTTTTACGCTTTTAATATATGTTTGAATTGTGTGGCTTCTCATGGCATCACCATATATTAACAAGGATACTTGGGTTCCCCAGTGCCATTCCCAATCATCATTAACTGTATACTTTTAAAGATATTAGACATTATTACTGTACTTATTACACCCTGGGGGCAGTAATTCATTACAGACTCATTGCATTACTTTTCCGTTACATCCAATATTAGTGTTTGCATCTTCTCTTATCTATAAAAATTACAACACATTTTACTGAGTAACACCTTACTCAGTAAAGCTTACACTGTGGAAACATGTTCACTCTGGCCACACATTTGAAAAAATACTCTGGGACTGTCACTGTGTATATACCCACGGTATATATAACAAGCCTGTAATTTGTGATAAACTGTGACCAGATTGGTGCAGGTTACTCTATTGGTGGCTCATGATTAGGCCTAACGAATGATCTGTTATTTAGGCCTTGTCTTCACTGTTAACAAACTAAAAGATTAATTTTGGTGTGGGGCGTAACTTTCTTCTTAGTATCTTGGTGGAAAAATGCTCTCTTTTAAATTATGTTGATTATGTCAAATAGCATAATGTAAACAATCTGTGCTTCCTGGGTTCAAGAGTCAAGGTCTGTTTGAGTCATCTGCCAACCTCAGGATAAAAACTACCACATGAAAGTGCGCTGGTCTACCAGTGAGATGAAACACCGGTGGGCCTACCTGAGAAACTTACAGGTACTGTATCTTTGTATCCCGCTGCTCTATATCCACAGTGGGGGGTTTGGAAATATTTGGGACTGACAGACCGACCGAAAGAGCGATTTATAGTAGCTGCTGGTTACAGCTAAAAACTACCATCTCTGTAATGTTTTCTCTGGGAAATATTAGGATGCCCTTACAACGGAGAGCAGATGTGTTTGTGTGTCACACTTTAAAGCTGAGAGCACAATGAGAGAGTGAGAGGCTGCTATGAGTGGGAGTATAGTTTTGTTTGTTTTTTTTACAACCATAATTGCTATTTTCTCCTTTTTGTCTTGCTGGTGCCCTGCTGTTCCTCCTAGGGCCCATGGCTAGACACACTCAGTGTTTTGGAGTAGCACATTTAGAGGGGATGGCCACCAAGGAGCATCTCATTCAGCTGAGAAACATGTTAATGCAATATGGAGAAAAAGACTGCCTTGGGATTGTTGGGTGACTGTGAATGGAGACCATTCAAGCTCTCGAGTTGTTTGTTTTCTCACTCTGAGTTATACATGAAGTTCACACTAAATGGGATTCTGCCATACAAAGAGTTCTGTGCTGTCAGAGGCACTCAGGAGGGAGTGTGGGCTGGAGGTTGATTGTAGTCACAAATATTTTCACCAACCTTTTTTTGTACATACTCGGCAAAATAAGAGAGTGGTGGAGCAGGTGGAGTTGGTAATGGAAAGCCTATGTAGGCTTTCCATTACCTTTGCAGGTAAAGGAAATGTCCTCTGTAATCTCTTGCAAGTACAGCTTCTCCCATCTCCGGCTCTTACGTTTTCCATTGACCTTGACATTGCTTCATCTGTTTCTCTTGAACACTCCTCTGCAAGTTTGGCTTTGGTAGATCCAGTCAAGAATGTAAGGGACATCCAAGAAATTTCACAGCAGGGGTCCGATTTGTTGTAGAGTTGCTGGCATTGCGATTTGTAAACAAGAAGTTAGTGAGATTCTGATGCAGTGTGGTGCGATCATCCAGCATGGCTCATAATGTGTTCTTCAGGCTCTGCACAAACCTCTCAGCTAAACTGTGGGTGGAATGGGGCAGAGGCTACATGCCTGATGGCACTGTACTTGAGAAAACACCTGATGTAAATTGAGGCCCATTGTCACTGACTAGCTGTGTGAAAACAGTGTCTAGCTTTACATGTAAAGGTTTTGCGATTTCATGAAGTGTAACCATTAATCAGACTAATACAAACATTAAATACAATCATGCAATTTTTTTTCACAAGTATCAAACTGGAATAACAAAGGCAGTTATTTTTTATTTCAAGTGTGCAAAACTTTATTACGACCATGGAATCTCAAACACGAGTACAAATTCATTCCTGCAAAGATTCAAAACTGAGCTTCAAACTTCTAAAACTAGTTTCAAGCTTTAAAAACTAATTTTATACCTTTCAAAACGCTGTGGCTGTGGTCCCGCTCCATATCTTTTCCCCCTCTACACACTAGACACAAGTAAAACTTGGAGTTGTGAAGAACTCTCCATAGTCAGGATATACTTAAGTGCAAGTACTCAAGGAGAAACTGAAACAAAGGGGAAATATAAAGGGGGTCAATCAGACCTTGATGACGAGGAACAGGTGTGGATGATTAGTTGAGTGCTGATAGGTTGTAGTAGGAGGCAGTGGAGATGAGGGCATGACAGGAGTCAGGAGAGTTTAGCCATGTCTTTACTTATCAACTGAGAGGCATGATATATAAAGGACCATGATGTCATCAGATAATATTGCCAGTCAATCAGCAAATGAATTTAAATACACATTGAAATTCCACAATTTATGAGACTACTGTGCCTTTGTATTAATTCAAAGCTGCAAGAACACAAGACCACAAATTGTTACCTCCTGGTATCATATGATTGTTGATCAGGTTTTTCAGATACTGACAACAGTCTGGCTTTGTCCAAGGTAAATAACACCAATGAGTCTACAATCAAGAAAATCTGTTGCATTAGACAGTATAAGTGGTGGAAGGTTATAGATGTAAAATAAAACTAAGTAATCCAAAACACTGTAGAAAATGCTTTCATCACAAAGAATTTTGCAAGTTGTCAGTAATTAGAAATGATTTCTATCTTCCATTTCCATTTCTTATTTCTCATGTATTTACAAATGCATAGAATTTGTAATGCCAAAAATTTTACCCTTTGTTCCAAATTACAATCATTGCAATTTTAATCAAACTCTAAATAAGAGAAATACTGAGGGGGAAAATGCCTACCTCTGATATTTCTTTTATATGTTCATAGGTTGTCATAGATCAAAGAATGGTTTGGGCCCTTTAAGTACTAATTTGTGGCTTTAATCCTCTCCAAGAAAGAGACCTTTAATGCACAACATGTGCTGTATTGATCATGATGGGTACCGCCATCTGAAAAGATGAAAAGAATTGGTCTTCATTTCAGAGAGATAATTGAGATAGACATCCACTCCCCCTGCCCCAGCCCTCCTCTGCTCTCACTTTCATACATGAATGCACTCACATCCATGTGAACAATATGAGAGAGGTCTAAAATATAGCACTGTCAGTATCAGAAAGACATCTAAAAGGTTGTTGGGAGGGAGGTGTATGTGTATGTGTGTGTGTGTGTGTGTGTGTGTCTGTCTGTGTGTGTGGGGGGGCGGATTCAAAGCAGCTATAGGTGAAAAATTTAAAAAGCTTCTCATACGTTGCTTTTACATGCTAGGCGCTTATTCCCCTTCTTGTATCAATTGTCTATTTTCAAAAAGAGCCTTCTTTTTGAGTAGCTACCCTCAGCAGTGTTTTTCTTTGTTCTTTGTTCTCTTCTTCAGTATGTTGACATATGTTAAGAGGCTAATGTGTGTAGCAGTCAACCAGACAGGCATAGTGCCTTATGCTTTGATGTAAACATTTGAAATGTCAGCCCAATCCATAGCTCTGCTGACTAGCGTGAGTAAGCTCCAAACACAAATGAGACTGTCAATCCTTTTTGTTGTCTGCGTGTGTATTAATCTGAAAGACATGCCTCTCGCTTGTTGTGGGTTTGTTTACTTTATCGGCAAGTTACAAAGAGCCCCTGCCACTGCCTTACAACTCCGCCACTGTCCGTAGTTGTCCCTGTTCACTTCTTATCAAAGATCCCTGAGGTGTGACACCAAACTATTCTCCTTTCCACTAATAACCCTCCACTTTTGTCTTCATCATTCTTGCATGAAATTGGCTATTAGATGGTTCTCGGGGACAGATAGGGACTTAATACTTTAATACAATGGCCCCATGCACTGAGAATATTTACTGGAAAATGCTGAAAATATGAATGCCTAAGGACCAAAATTCCTGACCAAGATCAACTTGAGCGGGGATGTATGCACACACGCACACATGCAAACAAAAAAAAAAAGGAGAGAGAGAGCGAGAAAGTGAGAGAGAGAGAGAGAGAGCAGTAAACAGCCTCCTGCGATGTGTTTTAAAACCCCATAAAATGGCTTCAAATCACTGCAGGGACATGTTAAGGGGGAAAGGGGGTCTTTACAGTTTGATTTACTTTGAAGCCATCACTTATCCCTGTGTGGTGATTACCATGGGTCTTTGCAGCCCACGACCTCGCCCCAATCCCGTTAACACAATCAAATTTCAGGGTCCTGTTTGAGTTGCCATGCGCCGGCCACCTAATCATGAATGGAGAAAGGGGAGAGGAATTATCTACAGTATGTGAACTTGCCTGTTTGTGAACCATATACTCTGGACAGTCATCATCATCAAAGCCGATCCTTCTGGGCGCACCATGATAAAACAAAAGCAAACATGCAGAAGGAAAGAAAGTCTCACTATACCTTTCGCAGTTCAAAAGATGGGTATAGATGTCTGCTTTCAAAATATAATATCTTGTTTCAATGTCATCTTCCCGCATTGCATCAAAGCAATGTGATTATTTGGCACCATATAAAGTAGAAAAAAAATGGCAATGTTAGTCTCAGTTGATGGACCGGTAATGGGAGCTTTTGAAATGGTAACTACCACATTTGAAGTGGGAGTTGTAGTCTCCCTCTGTATCTTCCACCACTGCTGTGATGGAGAATGACTGAGTTCCTTTCAGCTACATGCTATGAGAGCAGCCAGAAGCTGTGCAAGGCGATCCATTTTACTCGAACATGAGAAACATGTTCCAGTATCTAAAAATAAACCAAGCTGGAATTCTATCAAGCTCCCTTCATCTTGCGATGATTTTATTTATTCCCATGGTTTGTTGCAGCAGATGTGGATTTAATGTATTTTTCAGTGTACCACAGAGCTACAGAAACAGGGTTGATAATTACAGATGCATAGGGGCCACATCCTCTTAAATGTAGTCCCATTACTCCCTAACCCCCGCCCCCTCCCTTCCCCCTTCAATACCTCTTCCTACCTGGGTTAAAGGATATTTCCCTCGCCTTTAGTTTTATGGTAATGAGGCACAATGAGTCACTGCTATTCACAGAGAGGGTTTACAGACAGTTGCCAGCATACACTTGAATAAATGATTCATCTTCCATATTGTTTAAATACCTGTCCTTATTATGCATGCCCTGCATCTAGATCCCTGTGGATCTGCTGAAGTCACTAAGTAACTGTAGGATTTTTCTATGTCCTCGAACTGTGCTTGTGGTAGTAACCAGGTCAGTCGATGGCCCTCATGTATGATCACTCTTCATTTACAACAGTGCATGACAAAGGCCATAGTTAAAAGACATAACACATAACACAATCCCTAATAGTCTTTTTTGAGAATTACTTAAACCTCTGAACTAATTTCAATTTCCATGCCTAAACTTCAGTAATACTTTAACTATATAACTATTTTATAACCTGCTACCTTCTTTACATTAATCATATGTATTGTTGTACACAACAACTCAAAACCTTATACTAGTTGACTGCTATACAACCAATTGATATGATGGACATATGCTGAGGTGTGTAGTGTATGTAAAAAAAAAAAAACAGAAAGAAAAAAAACAGTGAATTCAAATAAAAATTTTTTTAAAAAAGCGAAGATATCCACTCCAACCATGCCAATGTACAGAACATACCTAGTAGGCCTACCTCATCAAACACAATATCATGAAATAAACTGCCCCCCAGAATTCAAATCAATGCATATAAGTAACCTCTCACCTAAACAAATGTTTGAAAATCAAAATAATCTTTATGAAAGCCTTACAGAGTTAGAAAATACAATACATTAACAAAATAGAACATAATTCTAAATAACCTATGTAATGCTATACTATTCAAAATATAACAAACTACTGAAACTTGCGATCAAACGTCATCAAACATGATAAAATATTTTCATTTAAAATACTTTATAATGGGGATTTTCTGCATACAGCCTACAGAGATCTTTGTAACCTGCCACTGGTTGATTTTGTATTCCAAACTGCACAGGTAACATGTCTACTTCATGTTAGTAGTATAAAATGAATGTTAAAGATTCTAAGTCCTGAAAAAGTACTGTAAAGTGCAGATGAAAATGGTAAAAATCGAATAATGAAAGTGTGTATTTAATGAATCATTGGCTTTTGCTTGCAAATGTCACCTCAGTGGTAAACGTATGTCAGCCTTGTGCTTGTGAAGACCCGGGGGCTCAGGGGAAATTTGTAGAGCAGGGGCTGAGGACAACATTTGGCAAGAGAGACGTCTGACAATCCTCAAGCACTAACCTGTCACACTGGCAAAGCACCAGCACTGCTCACAACTCCCATATCTCTAGGCGCTGCACCCTGGCCAAAAGCAAAGAGAGAGAGAAAAAATACACATTTAATACTTTCCTGTGATATATCAGAACATAACTAATCAGATATATATAAGAATTAAATGGTGTATGACAGTTAGATGGAGAATTAGGGTTGAGTGGATAAAACTTTGCCATAATGTACAGTACGTCCATGTCAAATGATGTTTTATAAAGCATCTTCTCATTCATTAAGGGTGGGAGTGAAACAGGTTCTCACTTCCAAAGCACAAAGACCACTCTTCATTACCGTTCCTGTGTCGTCAGAAGATGAGCAATGAGCCATATCTTTATTGGAGTAACATTTAAAATATTAATAGGTCCCATAAGCTACCCCAGAAAGGCAATGGACACTCAGGAGGGAAAACTGAGAATAAATTATGTTGGCTAAACCTCTAGGTGCTTTTATTTCCTAAATTATGACAACAGTGGTGAAAAATCTACCCTAAGTCTTAAGATTTATGGTCCACTATATTGGAGACTATACCTTGTGTTAAATTGTCTTGATGCTTCTGACTGCATTTTCCTAATGGCCCAAATATCGTCTCTGCCCTTATTTGGAGCAAGAGTACACTCCCGCAGACGCAATGTGAAATGTTTCCACATAGATCATTCAAGAGCGGTAACCCTACCTTAGCATTTTTATGTTAAGTATATTAGATGTACCAATATATAAACAGTATGCCTTCCACATGAAGTGTGCACACCAGGTCAAGGTAAGGAGGACATGAGACTTATAGAGATTAATCACTTGAAAGGCCGGCCTATGCACCTTCCCCACTGAAACCTGCATTCGTACTGTTTCTCCCATACAGTCCAATTACATGTTTACAAAAATCGACAATTTGGAAGTGTTCATGTGTGGTGCTCAAGCTTTTAATATACGCTGAAAGTGTGGTTGTAAAACTGCAGGAGGTAGGGTATGTTTTACTTTGGTGGTGAAGTTTTCTAAGCAATCTGTTGTGCTTTCTATGTTTCAATATGGTTGTGGGTGAAGCGGCATCATGTAGAGCAGCTACAGTATTTTATTCCAACATGAAGCGCATGAATCCACTCTCCAGGAGGTCAGAATATATTATCTTCATAAAAATTTCAGCAGCTGAAAATAAATTCGACTGAGGAAAATAATTCCTCAAAACACAGCAAGAGCATATATGTGTGAAAATGTGATTGTTGCACTGTTCCTGCATGTTGTGCCGTTGTCCTCATCTATTTAATATGCTTGAGTGGTTTGAGGGCTGAAATAACATTAAAATCTTTCCGTACACCTAACCAAACTTCAAGATTAAAATACATTCTATCACCACTAATAGGCCTTGGCCTTTACCAGAATGTGCCACCTGAGAAATTACAACCTGGGGGTGACATTTAGCATCATACAGTAGGCGATGGAAGGGTGGAAAGTCTGAGCATCAGCAGGTTCCATGTCCTGCATGTTGGGTCCTCAGCAGCACCTCCATCTGTTTCTCTGGTAATGCAATTTGCCTTTAATTTCCTAATGTTCTTCTAATCACCAGGCCGGGTGCAGGAGGGCTAATAGAGGGGTCACAAGTTGAAGTCTGTCCCGAGGAATGGGTTTAATGGGGACCAGAGAATGCAAACTGCATTATAAAACACAGCTGCCTCTCCCTTACAGCAAGCCCGCTGAACGACTGTTGCAAATTTGATGCTGTGAGTTATGTAGATTTTGTTGATGGTTCAAGTCGTGCTATCTGTATGATGATTTAAGCACCGACATAAACATCACAAAACATTATGCATGCAATTTGGATAATTATTGCTTACCTCCAACATTCTTACCAACATCAATATGTGATATATTATTTAAAGCAAAATACTGATATTCTTTACCTTAAACATATCTAGTATGCCAAAATATTTAAGACACAGAGAAAGTAGCAAAGGTTGGGAAATTTTCTCTTATCAAAGGGATCCTTTAATAATGAATAATAGATTCAAGAGTCAAATACCAAACATTTACATTCAAATACAAACTCAGCAGTTATATGAACACAAAAGCACCTCCTATGTCTTATCATAAAGCTTATAGCTTTATTTTGTAAATGTCTTACATTTATGCAATTCTACAAACCCATGATTTCATGATTCCTCATTTCAGTCTGCGAAAAACATATAATGTATTTTGTATTCACAACTCACCATCTCCAAATTTTCAGAAATAAAGTTTGCCTTAGATATGCTTATGTATGCTGGATTTTAGATCAATGGCATAAAGCCCTGGAAGAAAAGAGATGGGGAAAACATCCGCTGTGAGGAACTAAAATAAGCAGCCAGGCGCTGCATCTGTTTATTGGCACTCTTCTAAAACTCTCTGTGCCTTTAACTAAAGGACCTCGCGGCCAGACACAAACAGAAAATATTTATTGGTGATGTTCCTACTCCAAAGTCTTTGCACTAGTGGCATGTTTGGCTATTTAAAAATCTTAATTAATGTATTTGAAGTGTCTAGTTGACTTAAATTTTCATTTGTTGCTGGCTTTCGTGCTTAAATGTAACTGCAAAGAATGGTTGTGAAATCACTTATTTTAAAATGTATCATTTTGGATAATCCCAAGAGTGTGATAGTAACGGTCAATCACCAACCATACCCTTTCCATAAATAAAATGTAATTTTTCTTTCTCAAAATGGCAGTGTGATAAGACATTTTCTGTGCAACTAATAATTGTCCATAACCATCGTCTTATTCATAAAGACAATCTTTATAATCCATTTTGCCGTTAAGCCTTGGTCAAGTGTGGCAAGTGAGTTGTGAAAAGCTTGTTTATGCATTTAAAAGGCAGCTGGCTCACATCCAGAGCCAACAGGAGCAAGAAGAGGGATCTAAGAGCAGAGAAGCTTCAGTGGACCAAGCCATCTTCAAAGTTACACTCCACATTTTCACCAGGGTTAAATCTAATCATGCTGCTCTATGTATAGTGGCTTAAATGCATGCCTCAGTGATTTCTTTCTATGTTTCTATGTGCACAACATAGGCAGACTGGCTATCTGAGTTTTCCTAGCGGGCTGGTTGACCTGTGGGTCAGTAGTGATCCAAGTAAGACTGATACATAAAGATATTTAAAGTAAAAAGTCCTTGGGCTTTTGTAGGTGGAGAAGGGGTCAAAGGTGCATCACATCTTTCTCACCATGACAACTTTACTTTCATACATTCTCCGTTTCCTATTCTGAGCTGAGTGACAGACTGATTGTGTTGTGTCTTAATCGTGACTGATTCTACCTAACAAATGAGCATGGAAAAACAGCAGACCAAACAAACAAACAAACAAAAACGCAAAGGTGGGGCTGAAAAATTAAAGAGAAAACCAGGGACAGGTGCCACAAATCAATTCATTTATTTGGGAGCTCTAGAACTAACATTAGCGCAAGTATCAGTTTGGCTAACATCAACGTGCAGCTGCATAATGTTGCCACTCGATATTCTAGCTTTTTTGCTGCTTTCAAAGGAGTTGAGTTGCATAAGAATGACAAGGCAAATTGGTAAACAGAGAATCAATATAATGATTAATACAATAACAGGAAAGTCAGGATTGTCTATGACATCCACGGTGCTGAAATTTTAGGGTATGGAGCACATGTACAACAACTTTTGGCCAATAATAAATTAATTAAAACATTGATTATTTGCATGATGTGCATTTCTACTCTATATTCTGCCACTATAGCAGAAAGTAGCTCTGTGCCACCTAGTTTTTAAAATAAAACAACAGCCACCAAAACTGCTTTTATTACAGGGTCAACTTGTTGTTGTCTCCAGCCAAAAGTACGTGAATGCTAGCTCTGTCTTTGAAATTCAGTCTAAAGTTCATGTTCTGGAGAAATGGAGCTTCTCTTCATTTCACAGATCTAAAGTTCATGTTCTGAGAAACGGAGCTTCTCTCCATTTCACAGATCTCTTTCAACTCATCATTGTAATACAAGGAAAGTATTCATTAAATGTGGACATTTTTACTCACATAAACTGCTGTAATAGCAGTGTGGTTGAAACAAAAATCTGGCAAAGAATGGTTGAAGAGCCGGGGTAGATATACTGCAGGCAGAGGAGCTGATGAGAGGCAGGTGAGCAGACTGGGAGAGGTGATGAGGCGATTGCAGACAGGTGTGCAGGATGAGCAGAGCCGGGAGAACGAGGAAGGGAGACCACGCCCACGCCAATACACACACAAACAAAACATAGGGTGCATCCCAAGTCTCTTAAATTGCATCCACGTTTCCCTCACTTGCGCCTTTTCCTTACCATGTGAGGAGAGAGTAAACGAGGAAATATGTTTTTAGAGAAATGAGATGTCCTTTCCTCTGAAGCGTTATGTGAAGCAACGTCCGTTTCTGTTTACAGCGGCACAGCTGGATCTGCTGCCAGCGTCTATCCTTACTGTTATATTCACACTGACACAAACAGTAGCCCCCACCCCCGCCTTCATGACTCCGTTTACACATTTACTTGTATTTACATTGTTATTGAGTCATTTGTCATAGTTTGCCACACCGATAGGCTAACGTTACTTGCTCATCAATGGCAATGAAAGTCTTTAGCCTTGCCTTGCTATGCCATTTACTCTGTCACTGTGATTAGCAGATTCATTATTTTTGTTGTTTGATGTTACCTTTTTGTTGTTTTTGTTGTTTGATGTTTCGAGGTTAAACATGATGTGTTGTTAAAAGGGTAGGCATTATAAGCTGTAGCTTCAGCCTACACCTTTTTCGGACTGCAGAAATCTTTAAGTTGTGTTATTGTGCTGTTGTCAACTGCGGTATTTAAGTATCTGCCTCTTTTTTTATGTGTCTTTGTGTGTATGTATATGAATTTGTATATTTATACATATGAACTAATTTCTATTATTGATTGCAGACCGAAATAAAACTTGAGACGTACCCACTGACAGAGAGAGAGACAGACAGGGGAGCACCAGTGGCGTCGCCAGGGTCTTTCTTTTGGGGTTTAAGCCCCAAATATTTTGAGATTAGCCCCGAATGTTTTTGATCAGTTAATATGTAGTCCTAAGTGAAGTATTACATTGTTCAAGATTTCTGACACCTCTCACTATCCACGCTCCATTGCGAGCACTGTCTACAGAGATCTGCCCGCACAGAGAGTGCAGGGTAAATTCGAGTTAATAGTCAGAGCGGGCCGGTTATTTTACGTGAGCCAGCTTTGAAGCCCGGCTTTGGGTGCATCGAGGTACATGCCAGGACACAAATCAAACTCACCTGTCGCTGCTTGCTATGTGTGTCTGTTTGGTAGGGGGCTCTGCCAATCTGTCATCGTGTAGTTTGAGTCTAACTAAAGGAATAGGCTACATTATGGATGATTTTAATCAGTCCGTCCTAGTCTAGGTCAGAGAAGGCAAGGTGGGCTACAGCCAAGAAACACATTGTCAGGAAAAGACAAGACAGGTTATATGGATCTTCTTCATGATTTCAAAAGAGGAAGAAAGGTAAGATATGTTATAGGTTAGTTTAATCAAGTGATTGATTATCCATATCTGGAAAGACAGCAAAAATCAGGCAGCTGTGTGGTGGCGAGTTGACTAACATAGGCCCCCAGACCCCCCTACTATGGTTATGTGACTTCCTCTTGGCTGAGCCCCGGATGTTCTGAAATCCTAACAACGCCCCTGTGGAGCACTTGGAACACAGGGAAGGGGAAACACTAGGGAATCTTCTGGGGGTACGGCCACGGCCATAACAGAAAGTTGTGGAAGAGCTGTATACCGAGACACCAAGGAACCTTTATATGTCCATGTCTTCATCTACAATTAGTTATTCCTCACAGGGAGATTGGCTAAATCAAATGGATTAGATGGCTACTAAAAGGTATTCTGGCAGAGATGGCCAAAATATTTTAGTTATGATTATGATGTTTTTTAATGCTCAATTGAATAAACAAAGCCGCATTATGAATGATTAAGCCTGGTTGAAATGAATGCATGCATAAGTGCATTCATAATGTCAAAGTGACCATTTAGCTCTTTGATTTAGAGTTTGGCTTAACAGCAAGCCGTGCATTTAATATCCAACGCTAGCTGCTATTAAAAGTACTGAGGAACAAGCAAACATTAGCTTTTGATGTAAATGCAATATGCTGTGTTATGTATTTTGTGCATTCATTACATATAACATTATGTTGCATACCCAATGTATCATGTTGGATTTACTTCAAAAGCTGATGCAAATAGCTGCCTCTTTTTTGAATAAATTTAGCATTTTTGCCAGCATCAGTGTTCTCGGGGCAGGCGTGATGCCGCGCTGTTTGTTTGGGATGTGGTTCCAACAGTACAGAGAGCGAGGGCTTTGGAGACCCCAGGCTCTGTCAACTGAAGGACTCCAGCTGGGTGGAAGAAGATGCAAACAGCAGGAATCAATTCCATGTCTAAGTAGGGCCTCTTCCCATGATATAATGTACTTTTGCAACGCTGTAAACTCTGCTGGTGAGATTGCCCCCACTATGAAAGTTTTTACCTGTTTTCAAGCGTGATGATCAAAAAACTCAACCTGCTTATTCAGAATTAGGCGAAACAACATTTCTCCTTTAGCAGACATATCATTTTAAAAGAACTGAGAGGTAAAAAGATCAAAGGTGTCCTCTCAAATTGTGTCAAATATTTATCATGACTGAGGAGCATTAATATTTGCTTTGATGTTGTTTCTCACAATAGAATGACATTGTAAAAGCCTGAGGCTTATTGTGAATTTTGCATTGTCAAAAGGGGAAAACTGTACAGAAATTCATGCATGTACAAGGGTCAGGGAGTTCACATAAATAATTTATATACGACTTCTCTCACAACCCAGAGCATCAAATGTGAGTCATTAATTAACATTTTAAATTGTCTTGCGCTTGCATCTCTAATCTCTAAATGAAAACACTGCCCTTGGTGTCGATAGCCCTCCAATATGACCCCAACAAAGCTTGAACAGGTTATGTTCCCATTGATTGTTCACACACATACAGCACAAGACAAACCTCAAGAGTAAATCTTCAAGACACAGTGTAGTAACAAACAACTGTACATTTAAGGTAGTAAAGTGATCCCAGAATAGCAGAGAATAACAGAGTACAATTCTTACAGAGTACACTTCTTAGTTATTTCTCACCTTAGAGTGCAGGCAGGACCTTTGCTCATACATCTTCAGAGAGAAAGTTTGCATTTGTTTAAAGGAAAGTGAGGTCAATGACCTGTGGGATCTACTAAGGAATATGCTGACCAGCAAATTAATTGCCAACTGTGTAAGACTGCAAGCTCAGGGCCCTAATTTCTATTTGCGGCACTTTAATGACTAATATTCCCAGTTAAAAGGCTAGCATGTTGGACTATCTTTCAACAGCAATATATTGCATTACTACATAAATCATGCACCCCTTAAGATACAGTACCGCACAAACCTATCAGGGCTTAACATTACAGGTAGCATTTTCTGTGCTACTGAACTATGTTGTATTTTACATACCATAGTTTACATACTATAGAACAGGCATAAGGTAAGAAATCATGAACATGAGTCATGATTTTCATGTACCAGAACACAATATTAACATTCTATTAGAAGAAGAGCTGAAAAGTATTGATGTCTTTTAATTGAAAAAGTGAAGAGATATCCTTCTATATATTGCATAAAAAGGGTGAAAAATAACTTCCACAATCTATCAAATATAGTAATCCATCATACATATACATATACATACATATACACAGCCTCCGGTCTGCTGACGCCAACCTCCTGTCCCCCCCCATCAGGACCAAGCACCGGACCTGGGGGGACAGGGCTTTTTCGATTGCTGCTCCCTCCCTATGGAACTATCTCCCAAAGGACATCAGAGACTCTTCCTCACTCTCCACATTCAAGAAATCCCTTAAAACACACCTTTTCAAAACGACTTTTAATCTCTAACTTTCTTTTGGCCTCTTGGCCTTTTATTTTAACTGTCTTCTCTTTTTCCCTACTCGATATGTTCTATTCTCTGTCTTATTCATGGTTATTGTCTGTAAAGCATCTTTGAGTATCTAGAAAAGCGCTCAACAAATATGATGTATTATCATTATTATTATTATTATTATTACTATATAAAAGTTATGAAAGCAGCATTCCTACTGTATGCATGTGGGTCAGTGGACTACATGCGACTGAAATTAATTACAAATCTATACAAAAATGGGGAGGCTTTCACAAACATGGATTATTCTAGTTTGAAGAAAGAAAAGGAAAATCATCATTCTGTACCTATGTCTGGTTAGATGTAAGAGATATTCTTACTTAATGAGAAACCCATAACAATGTATAGGGAGCAGTTATTTTCCCGCTGGGTAGATCAAACTCATAAAGATTTGATTGCTTTTTAGCCTCTCCTCACTTGACCTTCTAGTGTCATAATTTTTCCGTGATACCAAGAATTTTTGGACTACAACACACTTTTACAGTCAGAAAGCTGAAACCATTTAATGGGAAAAGAAATCATGAGAGAAGGAAACGGTGGTCTAAACTCCTGCTGTGGATTCTTCTTCACTCCGGGCCAAACTTAAAATCTAAGGCTGCAGTTTAATAGAATTCAGCACACAAGGGGACCATGTGCACCCTTGTGAAGCGCTTAAAGATCAAGCTGGGCTCTTGTTACAACTTCATGATTACTAATTCAAGAAGCCTGAAGTTATACTTCAGCTGCCGTTGATTCAGCATTACTGTGTGGAACAGCTTATCAAAGTTTTCCTATAGGCGGCCAAGCCTGAAAAGCAAATTCAGTGGTTGCTGAATGGCTTAGTGTTCTGACTGATGATATGCCGATAAAAAATATATAGTTTAATCAAATTAGAAACTTCCAAACTGAATACACAAATGACAACCAAACCAATGCCTAATGCATGTACAGTATATCTCCCAATGCCCTATCACTGAATGTCTCTTCACTTGAGGCTATACCTCTATACCAGTGTTTCTCAACGTGGGGTCTGCGGGCCACCCGGGGATTTTGTGGGGGTTCCAGGGGGTCCCCAGCAAATTAATGAATTGTTAAGCATCACCATTATTTCATTTACAAGACGTATTCACAATTAGAGAATGTAGAAGAATGACTGTTTTGATTATAGTTTTACTGTTATCGCTGTACCTGCAATACAGACAGTCATGGGACTAACATCACACCTAACAATAAAAATATTCTCAGATTTGGGTCCGAGACACAAAACCTCATCAAATGGGGATCTGTGGCCCTAATGTGGACTACATTAGGGGTCCTTGATACAATAAAGGTTGAGAATCACTGCTCTATACCAACTTCTTCCTCGATCATGTAGGTTTTGGTGCATTCTTGTACCCCTGCTGCTCTTAAAGAAATACACTGACATTGTGGCAAATAAGCTCTTTGATCAACCTAACAAGATTGGTAGCGGTTTCATCTCAGAGTAATCAGTATTTAGTATGCTACAGTGCTTTTTAGATGATGCAAAGCCAGCGTGTGCTATCCACGAAATGTACACTGTGATAAAGCATTAGCATACACCATAGCAAACTAAATACACTCTGGATAGACAGAGGTGAAACCGCTGTGAATCTTCTCATCCCACAATGGGGAATTGATAGAGGAGCTTATGTGCAAAAAAAAAAAAAAATAAGTCAGTGTATTGCTTTTGCTTCCTTGGAGGTCTGAAGAGTGAAGTATCCAAGATGACATGGAGATTTCCCAGGCATCTGTTTCTCCTCCCACTCTGTCAGGCATGGAAGCGCTCGTGCCAAGGTCTTCAACGGCTCCTATCTCCCGGGCTTTGGGCCTGATAACTCAAAACAGTCTCACCAAAGCTCACCCACATGGCATGGGTCACACACACAGTGGCATGCCTCGGTGACAGATGGAGCTTGCAGAGAGAGATGGCCTTATTGGATGCAGTACACACAGACGTGCTGCAAGCCATCCCACACAGTACAATGTGTGTGCCCAGAAACACAGGCGCCTGATGTAAAAAAGCAGCAATGTGTTGGGCCGGTTTTCCTTATGATACATATGAGTGAGAGTTCAGAGGTCACAGGTGGAAGTGCGAGCTGTCACTCTGTTTTAATTCAACTTTAATCCCCAGGTCTTTTCATTGAACTTTCATGCCATTCACTAGAATCTACGGCCTTGATGATGGTACTGTACTGTATTTGTCGGTGTGTTTTATCCACCTAGGACTGTGGCTCTGGTCTAGTAATGATTTGCAGTGGCATTATTGCTGTTGTAAAAAGCAAGGTTTTTGACTTACTAACTACGCACACAGGTATTTTGTGTATGTAGAAAAGCAATAATAGCCATTATATGATGGTTCAAAGCCTAGCATTCCTGAAATATTCATCTTGCATCCCTTGCTGATTTCCACTTTCCACTGAATTAAAGAAAAGAACAAAAATCTCAGTAGTTTACCATGTTACATTTCTATGGTGACGACCAACTCTAGCTATATAGATTATGAGTGCAGTCAAACCACTGATTGATTCTGTGTATGTAAGGCCTCCTCTTCAACTGTGTGTCATGGGACAAATACAACAGGACAGATGAAGGCTGGAGCCATCAGCATGTTCACTACCCCAGAATATTGAACACCTGTTGGCAAAGTCAAACAGACAGAGTCATTTCGCAAACTCAATCTCATGCTAGCTCGCTTGGTATTGCTTGTCACCTTCCATGTGCAGATGTGCAGCGGAGCTGTTTTGCCACCTGGGAAAATTGTATGTTTTTTTTAAGAATAGTTTCTTTTATTTTCTTGTATCGTTTCATATTACAAATTGATCCAAAAGAATTCTCACATCGGAGCCATTCAGATTTTTACACACTAATTCATAAAGTTTTGGAAAACTAGATGAGAAGTTGGTTTCTGTGTAGTGTTTGTATTTACTCACTTTTATTCTCTATCTTTTAAGTCCCCTTGATTTGTCTGGTTAAATATATATGTTGTGTTTTTGGTTTTGTTTTATTTTTTTCTGGCAGTGCTATGTTGATGTTCTGTGTTTAATGTGATTTACTTGGCTTTGTGCAGCACTTTGATTAACTAAAATTGTTTTTAAATGTGATTATAAATACATTTGACTTGGCCGTTAATAGCCTATGGTAAGGGAAAGGCCTTAGATACACTAACACAACCTGTGATCAAAATAAAAAGGCCCACTTCTGGTGCAGAAAGATCCTTCCCTTTTGGTTGTACTCCTACTCCTTAATAAGTACTCAATATTCATATAATGTTAGGTGTTTTCATTATTTTGTCCACCTCCTGTATTTCAGGTGAATGGCAGAAAAGGCAGAAGTAATTCATTTTTTCATGACCACTTCTTTGACACTTTATCTAGCCTAAACTTTTTTTAGATAACGCTTTTAAATTTTAAAATGAGCAAGAAAAACATCTTGGCACATTGTTTTTCCAACACAGGACAACAGCTGTTTAGCTTTTACACTTAATTCAAGAAACAAGCCAACATGTCCAAACATGGATGCTTCATTAGAGATGCTGTCTATTTTTCATTGCAGTAGGTTAACCCTATAGTACGCTATATAATGTATGCCATATTCCTACTTTCAGTAACTTTCTATAATTGAGTAGGCAAATTATGTACATATTCCACCTCTATTTATTATTTTAACATTGTCACTACATAAGTCATAAAATCACTGAAATAAGTTATAAGCATCAGTGGATATTGAAATGAAAATATGTGACAATTTTTCAACAAATGTTGGAGCTTTTGATTCACTGTCACATTAGACATGCTGTTAAAATGATTTACTTTTAATATACTTTAATACACACTTTAATACACACAGAAAAGTTTCTTTTTCCTTCAACCTGAGCCTTCCATGTGGTGGACATGGTAGAAAAATATGCTGACTTCATTTGTATGAAAGGTCTCAATGAATCAGCTGCACAACTGGAAACAGCTGCACCTGCTATTTTTTGCTCATGGTGATAATTTACAAGTCTCACTAGATCCTGTCCTTTGGCTATTTGAGATGAAGGCTGCATTGTTTTTTTTTAAGTATTGGGATTTTCTGTCTTTTCAACAGCTTTGATGCAGAGACAAATTGTTTTCTGCCAACTGACTGGCACAATTCAGTCTGAAACATCTGTTCTGCAATTCATTGTATGGGGAGGGTTCGGCTATTTAATATTAACATTTTTGGCCTTCCTGTGTATATGGCATTTTGCTGTGAAAAGGAAACAAAACAGCAATTGTACTTTCATTGACTACACAGAATCCTCCTTGAATGCATTCTTTATTTTCACTTCTGTACTTTGTATTACTCAGAAACAATTTGCCAGCAAAACTTGGAAACCTACTTAGATTAGATCAGACTATTTTTGAGATGATGCTGAAGCTATTATTGAGATGGTTAAGATGGTTAGATTGATGTTTTTTTTTTATATATGACTTCTGAATACATTTCTGAAAACTTTTGCTTGATCTTATAATGCTAGAAAACACAATATCAAAATTGGACTTGCTTAGGTTAAGGTATGGAAAGTGCCACACCTTGACGTATCCAACTGGTGCCAATGCTGAGAACATCATAGAGAGTTTTGAATTGCCAGGTCAGTCTAAATGTGCCGTCTGACTGGAGCAGGTGGTATTCTTTGTGCCGCAGTGTGCTTTTATGAATTGCTTCTGGGACATGCAAATGATCAAAAAGGGGGTGGCGGAGGAGCAAAAAAGTCATGCTGCCGGTGAGTTTTAAGAATAATGTTGTCTTCAGAAATTCAATAGCATTATTATTAGTTTTAATTTCATTGTTACTGTTTTTTTTTATTTTAGTTGGGTCCATTACTAATGCTCGGGCCAGATGATTTAGGTAAAAAATAAACACAGCTAGATATAAATGAAGTGAAGCCTGTGAGCTGGAGTGGCGCTGTGCTCTGGATCAGCTGATGTGTCAGCTGAGATTGCATATTGCTATCACTAACTGGGCGGTCTATTTAAAACTCACTGCTCATTCCCTGCTGCTGCTGCTGCTGCCGATGCATCTCACACCCCACCTCCACCCCAGCATCCACCTGTGGTCTCGGGTTCTTTATGGTTCCCCATGGGGGGTTTTGCATTGATCTCCCTGTTCTCGCTTTTGGCTGGCTTTAAATTACGCTTCGCAGGGAGTGATACAAAACAGAGCCTTGACGCCAAAATAAAATCTATATCTGCATTTATTCTGAATTAAAATGTTCCTATTCAACATGTGAGTTGACTGACTGAATGTTTGACAATATTTTTTATTTCTTTGCAGTGTCACTTCTTATTATGCCGATGTCCTCAGGTAAATATTGATAGTGCTCTCTGCAAAAATCATAATGATAAATATAATAACAATAAATATGTTAAGAAGTAATTTAAAATATGGCACCAATATTATAAGAAGAAGCTGGGTGATCAGTTTCTGGTACATTTACCTTTATTATTTAATTGCTAATAAGGAATTGCATTGACATGTGCCTATGATAAACTTGATTTTGGTGCTGAACTCCCTCAAGCATAAAACAGTGAGCAAAGTTCTACATGCAATGTAAGTAAAATAAACCAGAACATCAAACAAATTTAGGAACTTCCTTGAACTTTTAAAAATTCAAATGTGCCTTTACAAGTCTCTGATCTCCATTTATATTTGCGAGACATCTCTCTTTCTGCCAAATCATTTAAATGACAAACTGTGTCCCCCCCCCGGACTCGCCACACACATGCCTCCACTCAGCAACTTGTTTTCCTACTGCTCTTTGATCTTATAAGTAAGTCAAAGTCTCACAGTGAAGTAAATCCTATTATTTGCGGAATAAAATTGAAATCTCACATTTTACAGAATGTTAGAACATTAGTTGCTAACTTGCCACTGAGATGCTGCTGTAATGAGAGCTGAATGCAGATGAAGCATTTTTTGTTGACAAAAAAGTGTATGTCAGACATAATTTGAGCATCGCTACTGTAAGTATTGCTAAAATAAACAGTTTGCTCCATGTGCATAACACTTCATTAATTATGTGCTGAGATTAGAAGTGAAGCACTGTTGAGTGACAAGAACGTAATTAAATATAACACACCATACTCCTAAAGTAAAAAGCTCCTTAGTGTAGGTCAAAGCAACTGCAAAGTTTTACAATGTTGAGTTCAGCATCTTCTCATTAAAAGAAAAATGAAAAAGGAAAGAAAATAAACAAGGAAATAGAAAGATTTCAGCTACATTTAAGTGTTTTCCTCTTCATCTCAAGAGAGCTGTTCACTTGCTTTTACTGCCTTTGCGATTATAGCACAGTGTGACCTGAGTGAGACATAAAAGAAATAGAGAAAAATAAAAGGTTATGGATGAGCTATCCCACGGTGTAATCTGGGGTCTGCCGGGGCAATGTCTCCTGATCTACTATGTGTTTCTCTTGGTTAAAGCACTATGTTTCAGTGAGAAGAGTCACAGTTACACCCACTGTGGTCTGAGTTTAGGTGACTTGTGGTGACCAACTGTATGTCTGTCCTGAATGAAAGGATGGTAATAGAAAAAATAGATCCGAGCACTGGAGTTCTCACACCTAGATGCAGCGATAGTCTGTTAGTATCGTCTTCACTGGTTTTCCTCCCAGCAAAAATACAGTCTTTCCATCTCTGAAACCTCTACCCATCTCTTTATCTTTCACTGGGAGTGTGTACTCTGCGCTGAGGCTTGCTGGTCAAAACAACAGCATTGTGCTCCACCAGACTACTCCTGACCAAACCATCAGAATGATAAAGTGGCCTGACACACATTGAATAGGCTAGGATACACACCATCTTGCCGTAGTGCAATCTTCATTGCCAGAGGTTGGTGAATGAGCAATAAAAAAAGGAATCACTGTGGAGAGGAAAGTGGCCGGTCAGCGTTTGCGATGTGGTCAACCATGTACTGGAGTCTTCTCACGTGCAATCAAGACAAGATAGTGGTCAGAGAGCACGGGGCGAAGGGACGCCACATCTCTCTTCCCCAGGCAGCATAGAATGAAATCCCAAAGAAATGGCAGGAGTGACAGAAAGGTGGAGTTTTTGCTCTGCGAAGTAGACAGCTATTTCCCCCCTAGCTCTCCAAAACCCACTGGTGTACCAGCAATACACAGTAGATGGATTGTAAAGGTAGGCAGGGGGGAGGGGCTGACTTGGAAGAGTTTGCTGCGACATCAGGCAGCACGGTAGAATGGATGGCCTTGAAAGAGCCGAGTTAACAGAAAACAGCCAAGGAGATGCATCATAGGGCTCTAGCTGGAGGACGTGTCTGTGCAGTGCCGTATCAGGGGGGCCCGAACCATGATTGGCTCTGTCTGTTTTGTCATTTGTTAACTTCACTCCTCACCCCAAAAAAACACAGTCAGCCTCTGAGCATCATGGATAATCTTGACAAGAACCTATCAGAGGCATCTGTTAACACGGAGCGTGCTGCTTTGTAATTTAATGTGACTGTTGTTGTTAACGCAGTGAGCTGAGCAGCCTCCACACAGCAGATACAGGGGGGAAAAAAAGACTTTCAGCTCCTGCGCTCCTCAATCCAGTTGAAATTGTTTCACTTTCTAAATCAATTGAGGCAAATTTCTTGCACTGCTAATGGGTTGCATTGACTAGTGCCATTTTGCTTCCCCGACTGGACTAAATTCAAAGCTTGCTAGGAGGCCTGGATAATGGCTGCAGGAAAATGGCTGGTTGACAAACAGTGGAAACAAAACAGAGGAACTATATCAGAGCTACTGCAGAAAAATAAACACAGTTATTAGGTGTCATTAAATAAATAGCAATATACAACTCAGCACATTAAACATTTGGGGAGGCGGTATCCTAAATGTGAGAGAAGCGGGCTTGTGGGTGGAAGGTTGCCAGTTTGAATATGAAGACTGGCTCGGAAAATCTTGAGAAAGGCACTCAACTCCCCCAGTGAAGCTGCTCACTGTCCAACAGCAGCAGAATGCGGTTGAACCTTTTGCAGATCCCAGGTGTGGATGTGTGCAGTACGACTAAAGCAGCGGTGCCGAAAAAGAGCATGCATGCTCAGCAAACCTTCCCCGGATGAATAAACATTAAAGCACAGTATAATTCATTTAAACTAAAATCACAGCACAATTCATTTGCTTATTCTAACTTCTTCTATAGGCCCATCAACACACACATATACGCGAGTTTGGCGTTTTCTATTCCTCCCAAGCACACAAGTGCAGTAAGCCTCCAGCTGCCCAGAAGTGGAGGAGGAGAGCAATGAAATTAGAGCTATGGTGCTTGAGAGGAAAGTGAAAGGGGGGAAATGAAGGAGAGGAGGACAATCGCAGGGGAGAAGTATATTGAGCCGGACCTCAAGGTGCGCGGCAGATCAACCCCTTTTTGACCCCAGGGGCTAATCACAATTTTAAAGCATCCCTGTGCCCCATCTCGCCGTGACCCCGAGGGCAAAGTCAGAGGCAACCTCTGGGGAAGGTGTCCCCACCGGACTCATTAGAAATGGATGCGGTGCTGCTGTCAGGCAGGTTGGGTTCTGATCAGCTCAGCCAACGGAGAGAATCTGGCTTTTGGCTTTTGCCTTGATGTGCCTCACTCAACAATGGCGTCCCCGGATGCTGTAGTTAGGGAGAGTAACCCCTGGGCTCAGTGCAAAGCTTTGTCCTCGGTGACTGTGCAATCCACTGATGATTATTCTCTCTTTTTAGTGTTGGAGAAAAAGCATCTTCTCTTTCCCCTTGAAGGTTAATACTATGGGTCATTTCATTCTCTGAGGAGGAAATTAAACAGGGAGAGTAAGCCTTGAAATATCTTGGTGCATGGCTCCATTACTTATATCCCATAATACATCTTTGTATTTCATTATATCCTGTGCCTGCTTTCGTCCCAGTAAGCAGTCCAGGAGTCAAATACAAAGATAGCAGTTACTAAGCAAATGGGTCCCTGTGCAATAGCTTTTCATTTTATTTTCCCCTTTTTATTTTTCTCAGTCAACCAATTGCTGCACTCTGTGTGAGTGCATAAGAGCATCCTCTTTTTTCTCCCCTAAGGGATAAAAGTCACCTTCTCCAAATCTCATTGAACAAAAAGTCACACAGAAAATAAAAGCTAAACTCTATATTCCGCCTGCACACAGAGTTCAAGCTTAGAGAGAACAGGGCTGGCACTTTTTAGTTCTCTCTCTGTCAGCAGGAAAAGAGGAAGAGAGAGAGAGAGAGAAAAGAGAGAGAGAGAGAATGAGAGAGAGAGAATATGAGAGAGAGAGAGAGAGAGAGAGAGAGAGAGAGAGAGAGAGAGAGAGAGACTAGAAAAAGATGGGTAGAGGAAAAGAGGGAAGAGCCAAGGCAAGTTAGGGACTCAAAAAAAAAAAAAACAGCATTATTTTTCTCATTTACAAAAAAGTAGATGTATTCTGTTGGAAGCACTTGACTCACTACTTCTTAGTCTCGATCTCCTTTAGTAGCTCACTCTACCTCACTTACTGTACATACTTCACTCTCTCACTCTGTCTACCTCTCTCTTGTGTATTGTGTCTCATCCAAGAAGAGGGAGCAGAACAACTGAATCAGGTCATTCTAAATTATTGATGAGACATGAGAGGCATGCGAAATTTGAATCTAAAAAGGGGAGCTGTAATAAGCCCCAACCAGGTACCATTAATGTGTTTGATTGACAGGTATTTATTTCTCAAGGGCTTTGCCAAAATTATGTTGCCCTTTTGGCAGGGCATGGCCCATAATTTTGTGCGATGTTCATCCGCTGTCAGAACCTTATAGCTTCTAAGGCGGTTTGGGTGATTGCTGCTCTTGAAAACACCTTGAAGAATGAATTAAGATTGATACTTTGAGGTATTGATAATATATTATGGTTTATTATGGTTTATTATGGTCTATGTTTATTTCAAACTACTGTAGAAGGACATTTCTAATTGCTCTCCAGCATTTTGTTTCTACTTTTTTATATTTACGCAGCATATTGCCTGCTAGGCAATAACATACATTTTGTCTCCTTACTAAAACGCAACAAGCCCTTTCACAACATGTTTACAGGGTAAATGTAAGCATTTAATAAATACCAACCATCTCCACCTCATGGGGACCAAGAACATGCGACACTGATATTTTGCTGTGTTTCAAAAGACGTTGGGAGCAGTCGCTGGCCTGACCAGTGTTACCATGGAAACTCCTGTCTCTGGTGTTGATTGATGGCTGGCACAATTTGAAGACTGACTCACCTTTAAAATAGAGGTACACCTCCTCATTCAGTCAAGCAGACTTCAGACTGCTGCATGGTGGTTTAGATGTCAATGTATGGTGGTGATGATTGGAGAGCAAATACAGTAAAACTCGGTGCCAAAATTGACACAGGCTTGAAGCGATGGAGGCTAGAGAAAAATCAACATGGTCACTCTGCTTGTTTGTGTCTATATGAATGTACGTATGCATGCACGGTTGTGTGTGCTTGCATGTTTGTCTGTGTGTGTGCCTGTGTGCATATATGCCTGTCATTGTTAAAGTCAACGTCAATATATGAGTGGAGAGAAGCAACATATAAAACATCAGTAATGCCATGCCAACCTTGAATATATTAATATCAACACCAAGGGGGAGTATTCATAATTGAGTTAAGCCATTGCATGAGGCAGTGTCCCCTCCCCTCAGAACATTTGTACATCCAGGCAGATGAAATGTGAGCCATCTCCATAGTGGTTTAAATGGCCTTTGAGTCTTCTCCACCTGTCACGGAGTGAGTTTGTCAGGTTCTGCTTTCTCTGATCACCTCTCACTCTTTTGTCCTCCTCCTCTCCTCCTCTTTCCACATGACAATGAATGGATTCATTACTGACCAATTCTCCTGTCTGCTCATTTATCCAGAAAATCTCCCCGATTGTCTTGCTCTCGCCATTGACTCTGATTACATGCATAAACAATGTGTTTACAGTAACCAAATTTCCCCCATAATGAGCTGACACTAAGTACAATATTGTCCGCCTAATGAGCTCATAAAGGCAATATGCCGGCATTCTGGAGCGATCAGCAGGCAGGATGCAATTGATGAATAGAACTGTAATTTGATTGCCTGGGTCCAGACCTTTGAATCCGCCCACTCCACCGAGTTGACTGATTCTGGTCTGGCATCGTGACATGAAACAGCGGTTTCTCGGTTGAAAAATGATCGGTCCAATGAGCGCCGGGGGGGACTAACGATTAGCCAATCAGCGTCACGGGCGGGACTAACGCCGTTGCCAAGCTGTTGTCAAGCGTTGTCAAGCTGTTGTCAAGCGTTGTCAAGCTGTTGTCAAGCGTTGTCAAGCTGTGTGCCGGAACCAAGGTGGAGTAATAACAACAATGGCGACCGCTATAGACAAGATAGATGCTGCTATCGAGGCTGTTCTAAATCGATTAAAAGTCGTACTTTGTTTTTACTTCGCTCCGTGTTGTCAAAGATGCTCTATACTTTCTGAACCGTCTCTGGTGTTGTCATGGCTACGTTAATAGACGTTAGATTCAGGTGGCTATACAGTCCACTAGGTATGTTTAATCTACTTCAGACATGTACTCATAATTGGATATAGTTGCTTAAAGATTACGCTTATAGTAAAAGATAATAATATAGGCCTAATACAGTGACATTGGGAAATGTGTGAATCTTCTGCCAATGTAGTTAGTGTAGGTTTTTTTTTTCTTACTTAAATCCAATGCAGAAAATCATTAAAGGGGTATAGTAGCATCATATGCTTCACTCCTTCTTCATTGTCTTCCTCATTGTTCCGTCCTTGTTTGACTGCTATGCAATGTCCACTGTTAACTGTTTAATACACTTTATCAATGTTTTTGCATCTAAAATCCATCTAAAATGCTGTCAAGATCCTTCAGTTTGCATATGCATTGTAACCAGTGTTGGGCAAAGTAAAGTCGCCAGGGAGGTTGGTAGTCCTTTGATTCACTTGCGCCACCGTAAAGTCGGATGATCATAAACCAGATAATCCAGTAACGAGTAACGAGCCCATTTAAATTTCAGTAATTGTAATTGCGCTATTTAATTTGAAAAAGTAATTAGTTACATTACTAATTACTGACAAAAGTAGTGGAATTACAGTTACTTTGTAACGCGTTATTCCCAACACTGATTGTAACTATCATAGAACAACTTCAGCTACCACTGGTTTGCAATATGGAAAACTGACAAAGGAAGTGGCACCACCACCAGTTAAGACTTGGGATCTACTTCAAGCATCCACCGCCTAGGTGGAAATGATGTAAGAGTCCTCACACAATTTTTGGTGCGTTTAGGGGACATGTCTGAATTGATTTTCTGAAACAGTGTCCAACTATTTTATATGAGGAGTTTGCATTGTTTCTAGGTAGATACCTCATACAGATCAAAAATTAAGTAGCTGGAATGTGTTCTAGATGCATTTTGGAGTCATCAGGAGCTAGATGTTATGTCAGTTTGAATTCAAACATTTTGTTGAGATGATGGATGGAATACATTGCAAGCCACTGGAGTTGTGCAAAAATGAGATAAAACCAGGACTATCCTGAATTTATTCCTGAATGGTTTCCTTTCAAAGTGTAGTAAAGTTGTCGGTAGTGTGTCATCTAGTATGGGTCTTTTATTTTAACCACCTAAACTTTCCTCAGTAGTCTGTGGTGTTTCATACTCACTTTTAATGTCAGCACTCTATATTGTTCAGTGCCATTTTTTCTCTTAGGCGCCACAGACATTCTAAGGCATTTTTCAGTCAACACTGTTTTGTACTTACAGTGAAGAGAGGTGTGGAATTAACCTTCAAGTAGAAGTGGAAAGCTGGAGTTTGTAAGAGGATAAGGGGGAGGGGGATTGCTTGCGCATTCCACCTCTCTCCTCTCATCTTTTTGTCTTTTTCTCTCTCCGCTGCCTAGGCTTATTGACCCTTCAAAGACACAGGAATGAGCAGCCAGTAACGATTATGAAAAAACCCCAAAAAGAAACAGATACAGATTAGAAAACCACTCACCCTTTACCTGTTTTTTTTTTCTTCATTTCCCTCCTATTTCCGCCACACCGTAGATCTATCTTCTATTCTGAGTATCATTCTCTTACCACAACCCTGATTCACTGAACCCTGCCTAGTATTTCCACTGGTTGATGGGTTAATCCCCTACCTCCTATTCTCACTCTTATCTGGTCACCCAGGTGTATAAGATAGGGCCCACTGTGCAGTGGTCCGTTTGTAATGGTAGTCTGTGTTGTGTGCTCAGTCACCCTGCTGTTTAACAGATGCTGTGCTTTATCTGAGGCAGACTGTGGTTATTACAGAGTAGGAGGCGGTAAGAGACACTGGTCCCCAGGGTAAATGTATACTGTACAAGTGGATAAAGTCCATGATTAACACCTTGTGCTGTTGCTCCGGCACTATAAATATACATATACACACACCTATATGCACACACACACATATGCTTTTCTACACTATGTGTTTTAATGTCTTTGAAGAGAGACATGCTTGTGAGACATGTGATGAAGCATCTCACTGTATTCTATACACACGACAGTAAAGTGAACTTGCACTTGATACGCATAATCCAGCAAAGGGGTGTACTGCATATACAGGATAAATCATTTGATCAGGCAAACTGATGCAAACCAACTGATATATGCACACACACACATATACACACACACGAGTAGTATAACAATGTCCAACATGCAGGGCCTTATGAACCTTTTAATGTTTTCACTTACCATGCTCTTTCAATAAAAAACTTTATTGCAGGAATATATGGCTGTTTCACATGGGTGGTGGGCTGTGTGATTGACATGGCAGATTGATACTCTGCACACCTCTGTGCTCCTGCAGGCTTACCGTATATATGAACTACACAAGTCAGAGACGTTAAATGAGAATTGCCAGTTGCTTCAAGCTGTCACTTATAATAGTTCAGCTTTAAATTTGTCGATTTTACAAAAGATGTTCATTTGTAACCGGTGCTTTTGGTTCCTGGGTAACGATGGGTTTCTGTTACTCGCATCGCAGCTCTTCCTTGGTCAGGGGATGACAGACTTGAGTTAAGTGAGAGGGAGTAAGGTGTTTAGGCCACCGTTTGCTTGCAAACACAAAAGGAATGTGATACCTGCCTCCTGAGGGAAAAATTGATGGCGCTTTCTTTTTGCAGGGTTTGGAACACACACACCGACAGACACACACAAACACATACGCATACACAAGCTACATACGCTGTACACGCACACACACATGCATACACACACGCACTGTAGTTAGTGGGCACATACAGTACCTAGATACACAACTATGCACAGATAAATCCATCATATTGAGCTATTATGCTGCTAGTGGTGTTGGGTAGAATTGCATGCCCCATCCCTCATCTGTGCTTTATATCCTACGAAAAATAAGCGGACAAATAAATAAGGGACTCTTGTCTGAGCTTTAAAGACACTTGTTTATTTAAGCAATTGGAGAGTCTGTTGGCCTAACCGTAAGATCTGACCTACAGATCAGGACATTTGGTGGAGATTTGAAGCATCCTCAGCTACACGGGTCAGTGTGGCTTTGATTGCTGTTTGTTCATGTTTCCATTACAGTATATTTGAAGAAGACAGTATACTCCGGTGAGGATAAATATAATGGGGTAAGGTGATATGACAAAAGCTATTAAATTCAAAGGACTTACATTATAAACCTGATAAAAATTCATGCTGAGGTGTGCCCTCGAGTGTCGTGATTGGCTAATGTCGTGTGGGAGCGTGTCTCTGCGCCAACAGGATCCTGAGTATGTTTGATAGTGAGAACAAGCCTGGCAGCTAGTCTAATCTCCATCACTCCATCCTCACTATCTTAAATAAGGAAGCACCAAAAGCAAAAAAGATGCCATATTAAAGTTCATTTACATTGTCAATACCCCCTTGTCTGTCTCTCTCTCTCTCTCTCTCTCTCTCTCTCTCTCTCTCTCTCTCTCTCTCTCTCTCTCTCTCTCTCTCTCTCTCTCTCTCTCTCTCTCTCTCTCTCTCTCTCTCTCTCTCTCTGTCATCTCTGCCTGTGCCCATGCATGTGTGCAAGCTTGTGTGTCCGCCTGTATGCATGCGTGTATGCGTGTGTGTGCATAAGCCCGGGGATTTACTGCAAGGATGGGGTTTGCTGCATCAGAACAATTCGGAGAGTTTCAGGTAAGTTCTCAATAACAGGACAATCATACTAAATTCACCTTCAAACACTTTCCCTCACTATGTAAACTTCCACAACTCCTTTTTATTGCCATATGTGGCAAACACCATCCATCTGGCACCTAAATAAACTGAATCAACAAAGTATTTGCAAATGCTATTTGACCCAGGTCTGGTGTGCACGTGTCTGCTGGTAAGAGAGAAAGAGAAAAATTGAGAGAAAGATAGAGAGAGAGGGGAAAGAAAGAGAGGGGCGGGGGGGGGGGGGTGTTGGTTTTATAACCCATACAAGGTCAAGGCAGCATCTATCGAAGAACTCTCCCACTGCCACTGCCTCATTTCCTGACCCCTCACCCATCTCTGAAAGGAGAGCTTTACTTGCATAAAAGCACTAGCTCCAAGCAGCGACTCTGTTTATTCCTCCTTTTCTCACTCACTCACTTCCTCACCCTGCTTCCCCTGATACCAAGCCCCATGAAATCTACACAGCTTTCAAATGAAATGTGAATGAAGGGTATGTTTCCCTAGGATTGCATGGCATGATGGTTGAAATCCCATACTAAATATGTCTTTGGAACCAACAGTATCTCTCGGGCTATAAGCCGGGAAATATTCTGCGCTCTTGCACTTCATACAACCTCTTCACATAACCCTTGGATTTGACCCGTTCCTGAGGCTTATAGGTGGCAGAAGACCTCATCATCTTAACAGTCCTGATATATACTATGGGAGATGATGGCAAATGGTGCAACTGTGCACTAGAATTATAATGTACAGCTACATGTTTGGAAGACATATTTTAGAGAAATATTGAAGCTCCTGCCTATACAACCTGCATCAGAGTTGGGAAGTAACTAATTACAATCACACTAGTACTAGAGTATTATTTAAGTATTTACTCCTATGTTTACTTGAGTACGTTGATTTGTCATTTACAATAAAACAAGTTTCAAAGGGCTTCACATCGTCCACATTATGAAACAAAAAATAAAAATGATCCCACTCAACATGAATGAACAGGTGCACACAGACCGGGAAAACAGGACACACAAACTAAATTCCCATCGGCAGGAACATGAACTAGTGCTAATTAACCAGACTAACCTTAGTCTATGAAAAGACTGAGTCACTTCCAGTAAATGTGCAAAGCCAAGGTTGGCCAAATGATAATGAAAGTAGATAGTTTTTAAGCTAGGATTTAAAGACATCAGTAGTAGGCAGTTGCCTCTCTAATTGCAGCAGGGAGACCAATCCAAAGAAGCTCTGCTGCCTGAAGTTTTGTTTTTGACTGATGGGATACATAAGTAGCCAGCATCTTGTGATCGGAGGGTACGTCACATGGCAGTATGTATGGTGCAATGAGGCTGGATAAATAGAACAGTGCAAGCCCATGTAATATTTTCTATGCTAGCAGAAGCCGCTTGAAATCACATCTGGCATGAATTGGGAGCCAGTGTGGGCAGGACAGGAGTTATGTTGCCAAATTTAATTTTTTTGGTTAACATTCTGGCAGCAACATTTTGTACGAGCTGAAGATTTTTAATGGTAGCATTACATAAACTAGAGAACAAGACGTTGCACTAATTACACAAGTACAAACATTTTGAGTAGTATTCTTAAACAGATACCTGTGTCTAGCTGGTCCAATAATCATCATCTCTGTTTTGTCACCATTGAGGAGCAGGAAGTTTAAAGACGTTCATTGTTTGACTTCAGATAAGCACACCTGAAAGTTTAAGAATTTGTATCGGACATTCAATTTAACAGCTATATAGAGTTGAGTGTTGTCAGTGTAGCAATGAAAATTAGTGCCAAATTTATGGATGATTTCACCAAAAAGTAGCATGTAGATAGCGAATAGCAACGGACTCAAAACAGGCCTTGTGATATACCAAAGTAAAATAAATTTCAGAAATCTTTCCACCTCTGTTGTGTACTTTTTCTTTGATGTATATCTATGCACATCACTGTGTTCTATTTCAATCTCATGCCCCTACCACTGCCTGCTATGTATGTGCATATATTAGCGCATGTTGGGTTTTTGCTGTAGATGTGCAATGTAGTCAGGCCTGTCCCTCTATATACATGTACTTGTACGCTACAGCCTGAACCTATGCATTGTAATTGCGTGTTATATAAATACATGAAGTCGGTCTCAGATCAGATCATCAAGTTGAAAGTCTCAGAGCCTAACTCACTAGGGGTCAGCAGCACACTGGGGGATTAGGCACAAGCTTGGGTTTGAGGATCGTTAGCCAATTAACTTAATCATTCCCATGCCTGAGAAGCACGACAAGAAGGGCCCACATTGATTTTCTTTGGTTTGATGTTCTCTATCTCTTTTTCTCCATCCTTCTTTTCCTGTCGCTCTTGCTGCCCCCGCCGTCTCCCTATGTGTGTGGATCTATTCCCATGTCCTGTACTTCTCTCTCTCATTGACAGCGCTTCCTGATAGCGCTGCCTGACAGGCCTGTAAAGGGCTTCCAGGCAGGGCCCCTATTAGGTCATCGGCAAGGAGGAGTGACCGATGTTGTCACAACCTCCAGCGCTGTAAAGCCTTGAAACGGCACCATTACCCAGATAGCATGACAAAAAACTGCAGAGGAAAAGCAAAGACCATTTGTCTCTCATCTGTACCTGGGAAATGCTGGCAGCTGATGCTAATTGCCCAGATTAGGACAGTGTTGTTGTAGGTATTCGGGGTCAGAGCAGGCTGACCTTACCTGTTCAATTGATGTGCCAGTGTTTGGACCTATGGATGGAGCACAGGTTGAAGCGCTGTTGTCACTGCTTTTTGTTGCTCATTGTGTCACACACACACACACGCGCGCACACACACACACACACACACACACACACACACACACACACACACACGCAAACACATACAATCAGGTACGTGCACACGTGTCTAAACACATACATACACACATGAACACACTCAAACATATACACACACAACCGCATGCACCAAAATATGCATGCGGATGTGTCCAAGCACTGACTCACACACACACACACACACACACACACACACACACACACACACACACACACACACACACAATCACAAGCTGCTACCCCTGCCAGGCTTTTGTCCTTGTGTGGTTTTATAAGTGCTATCAATAGAGCATACAGCTGTCTCAGGACACACACAAAAGCCTTCTCCGTGGATCCCTCTCTCTCTCTGTGGAACTCCTTGCGTTGCGAGACACATATGGCAGCAGATTGGTCATAAAAACAAAACCCAACACTCTATCACACATTCTCTGAATTTTTCTGCTGCTCACAATCAAAATAAACCAGACCACACGGTACTTTCTGTATACGGCCTATTCAGACTCTTCCTTTAAAACACATGGCATAACACACAGCTACACATTCTGGTTCACCACATGTGTGAATGGGATATGATTTGTGTACACACACATACACATACACACACACACACACACACACACACACGCATACACATAGATATAACACAAACCAACACACATCAAATACCGTAACATTCTCAGTTTCAAAAAGGTAAGAATGTGCCCAGATATGCATTTCATCATTGTGTTTGTTGCTCCTGGACAGAGCAACGCATTGACATATTGCAGACAAAAGATTCCGTTATTGCCTGTAGCAGAGAATATGACACCATATTGATAAGCTGATAATGAAGCGATTATGGTCAGTGTGCAAAATAACTCTCATTTTCAGAGGCAGAACCAGATGGATATTCGCCTTACAATATCTAATATATTTATTATGACAACAATCTCTATTAATATCATAATGACTGTGTGGATATTTCAGGTGTCTTGCCATAACCCATCATCAACTTTACACATTTTTCTACTCAAAAATAATACCTCTGTCCAAATGGTCTCTTCATCTTGCAAGCTACAAGTAAAATGATCCCAAACTAATTTTTTTCAAATAATAGAATAAAACAGGGCATCCTTCCAAGGCTAACAGTAGAATATGGTAAGTGAACTTGCCAAGGTAATGTCATCCTGTTACTTAGGAACACATGGTCATGCTTTCATTATCTACTGACTACATGATGAATGTGTTTTTTTCTTCTTTGTAAAGTGCAATAGTGCTATTTTGTAACTAATGATTACATTGCTGATATGCTAAGTGCCAGTGTGTTGTTAAGTCCATCAGTTTCTCCCATTTTCCTCTTTGAATTTACAGTACTGTAGGCTTGCAGGCTCATTTACTGAATCTAGTTTGATGATAAAGCATGGTTGAGGAACCACACAGTACTGTAGATCTCCCTGTTGAACACACCATTCAACACAGCCCACCCCATTACCACCAGTAGTACCACCGCCAGCACCATCACTAGCTACCCCGCTCAGTGTGTAAGCACCCCTAGCCCTCACACTGAAAAATGTCTGGTACTGCCAATGTCCTTCTTATTGATTCATGGAGCCATTAAATTTCAAGGTGCATATGCAATGCATGCAAAAAAGATGAGCTATTTGGATTATGTATAATTTTCACATGGGGCCTCTCATAATGCAATGCGATACTGAGGATGTGTGTAGTGTGAGAGGAGAGGATGTGCAGCAGCTTGGAGAATGTGGTTGGCTGGACCTCTCTAAAGACCACAGTGACCCCTGCTGGATGGGCCAAACTGATGGACTGAAGTGGACTTTCTCTTTAGAGAGAGAGAGAGAGAGAGAGAGAGAGAGAGAGAGAGAGAGAGAGAGAGAGAGAGAGAGAGAGAGAGAGAGAGAGAGAGAGAGAGAGAGAGAGAGAGAGAGAGAGAGAGAGAGAAAGAGAGAGGGAGAGAGAGAGTTACATCTGTTTGTAGTGTCTGTGGGAAAGAAGGGTATGGTGTGTGTGGGGGGGGGGGGTTGTAGGGTGTAGAATAAAAATTAGGTTGTGGCAGATAATTAATATTTATGATCAGCTCTCATTTCTATGTTTATCCCAGATCATGCCCTCTCATCATATACTGTACAGAGTGGACAATTACTGTACTGTCTTTTTGTCCAGACAAAAAGAGGAGTGTATAAATCAAAGCTGCTAAATGGCACAGTATAGTACAAATGGCAATTATCAATTTCAGGGAAGAGTCCAATGAACACCATGATGCCAATGGGCCGTACAGAAATATTCACATTTGACTATGAAGATCACATTATGTTCAAACCAATCTCCTGAAATATACTCGCTGTTGCATGGAGTATTTTTGGAAAAAAAACAACAAAAAAAACCCCAACTAAAAATATAAAAATAACAGCAATGCATAAACCCAGGAATGCCTCTAAGGATAGTTATAGACTGCAATAGTGTGAAGGTGCAAAGCACATCCTACTGTATCACTACATCAATGCAACTCTCTTACCATTATTCAAATAACTGACAGGGCCTAAAAAATTGACAGTAAGGAGCAGCTTGATCAAATGTGATCTGACTTGTCGTTAAATGTGTAATTGTGGCATCTATCAGGACGAGGAGGAAGAGGAAATTGTCAGTGGATGTCTCCCCCATGGGAGGGCTAATGGATTTACACTACTGCCTGACAGATTTTAGAGACCTTACATCATGTTTTTCAAATATGTATTTTTCTCATTTAGTTTGAAAGTGAAAGCTCAAGCTTGCCAGTCAAGCATGAAATGAATCAGATCTGTTTGCCTTTTGGCTCTGTTCAGATTTCTCTAAATGGTTATATTTACTTTTTTTTTTTCATTTGTCACCTTTTTTAATTTGAGATTTTCTTGGAGGAAGTACTTTTCGGGGAAGAGAACTTTGTGGTCTGCTATTGCTGCAAGTTGAAGTAATCTAAACAATATTCTGAATGTTTCATTCAACAATAAGCATTATTACTGTATATGGGACTGTACTGTGATAAATGCAAATTTCCAATGTTTCCTAACAGCAGGCGTCAAACAATGTGAATGTGAAGACTGAATGTAAGGCATATATATAATAGCTGGACATCGTGTACCAATGAATGAAATCCAAAAGGGGTTGTCAGGTGAGCAAGTTCATCAGTTAGAATCAAATTAACATTCAGAGCACGACTCAGCTCATTCCTGTAATTTTAGTGTGGCTTCAGATGAGGATCAATTATAGGGGCAGGACAACTGCCCATTACAAAGCTAGCATGCTTATCTTCTCACTTTGAGCCACAGGGGCTTTCAAATGAACACAATGTAAATGAGCCCACAAGAGAACCCAGAACTGCTCATTAACTCGCATTCACAAGCAATGTGCCATTGGATATCGACTACATTATTCTCCCTGCAGGGTCTCCGAAAGGTTATTTGGCTAGTAGTCTCTAACATTCCTTTTAGAGAGAATCAGAAAAATGTCTCCCAAACAATTCCACTGCTGCCACACTAATTGGGTTGCGTGTTTGTGCAACGTAAGATAATATCTCTAAATAATGACTTTTTTGATGGAACATCCGACGACATAACAAAATGGAATGAGAGGAGAATGCTAAGGCTGACAAGACTGAAAATCAAAGTGCCATCTCAGTAAGCAACCCTTTATCCCTAATGTTGCTGTTTGACCCCTCAGAGCACATTTTCCCTTAAGCCTCCTGCTGAGAAACTGAACAAGCTAAAGTGCAGTTTGTTCTCTTTGAGCAACTGATGCCTTTGTTGTGTGAGCTGTTTGCTTTCTCCTAAAATGGCTGCACTCATGAACTTTGGGAGGCTGAACGTCATCTAAACACACCATGTACTCATCTTGCGCTTTTGAGCGGCACTTCAATTATGTCTTTGTCTGGATTGGGTCTGTGTGCCATTATTCAACTTGATCTAAATTTAAATTTACAACTTATCCATGTGACTTTTCTGTCTCCAAAAAGGTCAGACAGGCTGGCATCTTGAATAACATTCATTAGATTTGACACATAGCTTATTTGAATGAAAAAATAACCCCAGCAATGCTAGATATCACTAACTGCGCTGAGGATGGAGTCAGATTTTTCAACTTCCATTCAGCTTTCCTCTTTCAAAGTAGGCTAAGTTATAAAAATACAGATACTGTATTTGACATTTTAAGTGGCAACCAAGCTAACACATTCTTTGCTGTCAAGTACTGTACAGTCATATGACTTATCATTACACAGAGTCTGAAACTCTCACTTAAGGGCTATGTGTCATTTTGCTGTGATTGAACATTTAAGTTATTCCTCTAGTCACAGGGGAGTGTGTGATTTGTCTGGTCTTTCGCTGTCTTACTCATCTGGTGAGGGAAAAGCTGCATTTATTTCCGCAAGGGACTGATGGATTGTGCTCACCTTCAAGTTGCTCGCCTTATTTATCTTTTTCTCCTGCGCACTACATTTTCATCAAGCAGTTTTGCCCTATAAGTTGCTACCATGTATCCCTCAATCAAGATAGCATGGCTTAATGAGACACTTACAATGAGGACAGATGTAATTCACATCCTTGGACTATATTTATTGGACAGTCGTGTCTCTTCACATCCTAACTGGGAATGATGAGATGCTCACTCATCCATCTTTACAGAAAAACACTGAGAGGGAAGCACAACATCACAGCAGCATTAAATATCTTTCTAAAATCCTATCAGAATGCACCAGCTACTGAATAACATAACATAATAAACCCTGTGAGGTGCATTGCAATTTAATAAGCATCCCTAATGTTCAGGCTTCATACGCTATACGGTTTATATTTGTAAAGCGCACACTTTATAGCAGACATGCGGTTGAGCAAGTAATTTCTTGAATAGCAGATGTATGGATTTGAAAACAGGGTCTAAAACACACAAGAGAAAAAACAAAATGCTTGTGGATTTACATTAAAAAGGCCTGTTGTCTTCACAGGTTGCACATTCAATACATGCAATTGGAATTATAATCTTTTACATGGTGCTTCAGTGTCCAGGCTGTCACTTAAGCTCACCTATAAGGAACTGCTGAGGACCAGGCTCATAGACTTCTTCTACAGTAGAAGTAAACTTATTCTATTGTCAAGGTGGCAGCAAGTGATAACAAGTTATTGGGTGTGGGCTTTGATAGCTCTGAGATCCTGATAAGATGTCATGTTTACCGATTCTCTCCAGATTGCTATTCTGTATTTTCTTATTCTTGTTTTGTTTTATTCTTCTAAAAACCGCTTAAAAAGGAAACTGCTCTCCTTATTTTGGTCACATATTCTGCACCCCCTGGATCAAAATTTCAAACAACACCCATGTCCGCATATTCTGCCGCATAAAAACACTGCATCAGGTTCTGGCGAATAATCTTCCAAATCTTTCTATTTTTCCTTGCTCTCCACTTCATCCCTATCCATTTTCCACTCCACACATTCCCGCAATCATTTCCACAGCAGATTATTGCCCCTGTCTCTTCGTGATAAAATGAATTAAAGCTTCAAGTATTTCTTCCCAATGCTTATGAGTGAGGCTGGTATATTACCATGTTTATATGACACCCTTCCTCCTGTAAACCCCGGTGAGCGGAAAGAGAGGCAGCCAGCCTATAAAACACGGTGCACTCCCCAGATCCAAGTATTTATGGGAATAAAAACAACAGGCTTTAAATCAGGCCTCAAGTGGGACAGAGGACCACTGAGATGCCATGTAATGTCCACTCATTCTCTGCTTCTTATGACGAGGTCATTTGCCAACATTTAATGAATTTATGCAATTTGTTTTGAATTTGTGTAAAACATTATATCAGTATTTTTTTTAGGATGCTTTTGAGTCTAATTACATTTCCACATTTTCACACATGGTAAGAAGAGACTGTGTGCATGTAGTGACTCATCGTTTAAACGTGATTTGATTTAAAGTGTACTGAGAATTTACCCCATTTGGACTCTCTCACCCATAGCCAGACTCACTTCTTCAGTCATTGCCATTTTAGTTACATAACTAGCTGTCTTTAAGAGATGAGATGATGCTGTTTGGTTATGTAAACAAGTTGTATGCTTATATCCAGTGGCCACAGGCCAATACTCTTTGGTTAAAAAGGTTAAATATGTGTCACATTTGTGGAGCCAGTGACAAATCATTCTTTTGAAATATCCATTATACTGTAGGCTTATTTCTTCCACATCAGTTATCCCCACTGTCCCTCTCTACTTGCCAAGCTGGCTTTTGTTTAAAACAGGAGGAATAATGTGGTGTGGCCTCAAAGCAGCTTTTGCCCGTGGGTGCTGGGAAGGCAACATAAGATCGCTCATGTTATATTTGTTTTCTGTGTCTGGAGGGGTGCTATCAATCAGGACTGAGAGGAGAAAAATAATCATAATGCTGTAGTAGGCCTAATAATAATAATAATAATAAAAAAAAGAAAAAAAAAGAAACAGCCCCAGCGCAAATGGTTGGCTGGAGTGACAGGTGAGTGAACGTTTATAGCAAACAGAAACATGGAAGCAAACCAGGTTATGAAATCACCTGCCCTAGGCTCAGAGGAGTCAGCAATCATCTGTGGAAAACCATTCAGTGGATCACCTCTGCTTTAATATTTTTCACAGTCAGTCAACAAGCCTCCTGCATCCGCTTGGCTGACATGGTTCACTTGTACTTTAACCACCATTGTCTCTTCTCCTTATGTCCCCATCCATACTGCTTGAGATATTAGGCATGATAATTAGGCTATTCCATATATCACATATATTCAAATATTACACATTTTGCTTGATCTATCATGTTAGTTTGATAGTGAAAATACCAATCACAGATCTTATTTTGTACCACCGAACACTGTGGCCCTCATTTACGAAACAAACGTACGACAGAAAACTGGGCGTACAGTCATTTCCACGCAAAGCTCGCCATTTATCAATTTGGACGTGAGCGGAGGCTACGATCAAATCTCACGTCAAGTCTCAACTCGTGTACGCACGTTTTCGAGCCAGCGTGGACTTGCGGTGCAGCATAGTAAATCTGGCTGAGTCAGAGAATTGTTATTAGACCATATATTCTGACTGGCATCTAAGCATATGCAGCCACATATTCATCACTTAAAGAGATAGCCTACTTGTTTAAGGTCTGACCATTTTTTCTTCACCTAAATGTAAAGAATTGTGATACAAGCTATTATATTAGGCTACTATTATTTATATATATATGCTATACATATCACGGATGTATAAATTAAATATTCAAACCTCAGCTGGAGTTCGATTGTCGACGGCAACGCTGTTGACCGCAGCAGTGATTTCTTTCCATGCTGCATTTTTCCGACTTCCTTTGATGCCACTTTCCAGGCTGCCAAATAGAACTAATTGGTTCAATTGGACTTGGCGACGTTAGAGTTTCTATTTCGAGGTCAGAGAAGTTTCTCTTCTTGGACGTATTACACCTCTCCATGTCGTAAACTCTGGGGGCGAGGCCTCTAAACCGAGAATATTTAGGGGCGTGATATTTAAATGACGATTGTTTTCAGTTGCCACATTTATCAACGCCCGATCATTCTTACGCTGTGATTGGCGAGATACGAACGTTTCATGAATCACACGTGAACCCTGTCGTAAGATGATTTCTGCGCTCGGATCTGCGCTGGTTTCTACGTTAGATTGATAAATGAAGGCCTGTGTCACTATATTACTGGACTCCCTGTGCTGTCAGTGGGACCGAGTTGATTGGATTCTTTATCTGACGAAAAACAAGTCACAACAGTTCTGGTTGAGGTACGGGGAAAATACAGTGGTACAAACACTGAGTGAGAGACCTTCACACTGCCCACAATAAGATTATGAATGGAGACGAGGCATGCAGATCTACCTGCACACTACCTGTTCAGGTCATATCAGCTCGCTAATCCTTTTGTTTGTGCCTTTACACGCATTTGACTTTTATTTAAGAGGCAGAGGTAAATGGATGGAAGAATGGTTGGGATGAACTCTATAATTAATTTGCTCTCTGGGGCTCTGTGTTACAGTAACTTCTGTAACAGGTTTCCCTTATGTTCTGAAAGGCCTGTCATGTTATTAATTGCCACATTTGGGGGATTGTTTCGTCTAAACTGTCACTAAATCGTCACTCAAAAACCATCATGAAACTACCTTTACTTTGCATCTGCTGTCTGGAGTGGTAATCAATATATGTCCACTTGGTATGAGGCATGCTACACTTAACATGTCTAGGGCATTTTCTAAATCCCAGAGGGGAGTCAGCACTGAATTAATCTCTCAGTGGATCCCCCTATCATGTTTCCCCTCGCTTGCCACCTCCATTCATGCAGAGGTGAGAATCAAAGGAGAAGTGCATTAAAAAAAAGAGAAGAAAAGAAAAAGACAAGGCCATTTAACAGCTGCAACAGAGGATTATGTTTATTTCAAAAGAGAATTGTGAGTGTAATCCAGTTAACATTGGGGTGTCTCCACCCTTAGGGAACAAGGGCCTTCACAACCACAGTGTTTAAGCAGCCATCATGGCCTCACAGAGCAATGTTCAGTCTCATTACCACTTAACGGCCTTATTAAAGTCCAGCTCCAAACCCCTTACATGACATCAAACGTGTTCCATTAAATTGTGACATCTTGTACAAAGTTGTAGAAGCTATTAAAACGCAATGGTGAGGAAAATGTTAGGCATACATGTGGGTGAAACCTATTGGACGATGTTTGTTTCCCCCCTTATTTCTAAAGCTTCATTTAGATGATTAGAGCAGCCCATGGTGATTGTGAAAAGCTTACCATTGAAGACTTCCCTTGAGGGAGAGTCTTATAGTAAGTGCGCTTCCCACATGATCATTACCCATAAATATCAAAGTCTCTTGACCCAATCATTTCTGGTGTGGTAGAGTTAATGCAGCTTAATTAAAATCCTCTTAAGGATCACTATGGGTGACCTCTGGAATATGCCAACTGGATCATCACTGGCAAACTTCCCTCATTTATAGTCTAAATTATGTTCTCACACTAATGCGGGAGAATTTCTTAATTTCTTTTCTAAATTGAGTATATGAGTTCTTTCCCTGACATACACTGCAACAATTGAAAATAGGGGAGCAAAATCTGATCATTGAAATGCATTACCTACAATTAATTTACTATACACTACCAGCCAAAAGTTTGGACCCACCTGATTGAATGTACTAAGTTTTTCTTAAAGCCATTTTGATCTAAAGGTTTATGCTTAAATGCATGGAATTTGTTTCTTAGACAAATATAAATAGTGAAGTTGATGCCTATGTATGAATTTCTTTCCAAAGCCTTTGCCTTTCCATCAAGGCAAAGGTTCTAAAATATAAAATAGTTTTGATTTGTTTCTTTTTTGGTCACTGCATAATTCCATTTGTGTTATTTCATAGTTTTGATGTCTTTGCTGAAAATGTGGAAAATTGTAAAAATAAAGAAAAATGTGGTGTGTCCAAACGTTTGAATGGCAGTGTATATTTTTCAGAATAAAATTAATAAAGTATCTACTTTTCTGCCTTTGCATAAAAGTTTGCGTTTGTGGGTGTGTGCCCACACAAGTAGACTATATCTGTCATTTACCCCCTTCATTCTATACTTTACCTTGACGTAAACACTCATATCGTGTGTATGTGTGGGTGCAGTTGAATGCCTGTGTGCTGTCAAAAGTATATGTTTTCACCCTCCTGCAACAGCTATTTTGAGAAAACTCACACATAAATCGTGAATATGGCTACAACGACACAGCACCCCTAGCCAGAACACATCTTCTGAAAGCTCTCAGCTCTGACCTTCGCAGACGCCCTTTAAGCCACATTCGCACCATTGCTTCCAGTCACTCCTACACAACGGGAAGTCATAGGGATGATCAGCAATGCGGGATGACGAAAATGTGTAACCCTGCGCTCAGTTCACATGTTTTTTATTAGATTTCTCCCCAATATACATCAGAGAGACTTGGAATAGGTACAACGCCCCAGAGGCACTTCAACCATATATCAATGGTAGTCATGGCATTTAAATGTCACACAGAATTAGATACTTGCATCACCAGCACACCTGCAGCTCTTCCTTACACATCCCTCTAAAAGCATTCCTCTTCCATCCTCTGCTATACAGGAGCGACCCGTTTGGATCTCAGGGGAGCAGAGGAGAGCCAGGCTACGAGCACCAGATAGAGAGCCCCCCCTCAATGTAGGCTGAGCAGTCAATGCAGTGTGTCCACTGTCCAACCTGCACCTTTCCCTCTCCAGCCTCCCTACCTCTTTCTCCTGGCAAATGATTTGGAGAGGGATGCATCATGTGGAGCCAAGCCCCAGTTATCTGGCAGAAAATCACACAGATGGGTCAGACTGAGCCAGCTGAACCCACAGGCAGCTGGGAGTGATGATGCACAGGATGCTTCCTATCAACAGGATGTACTGTAGCACAGAAGCTTCACAGGCTGACACACCAGACAGAGCCGCTGAAGGAGGGCCTGCAACGAGACCAAAGAGGACGACGGGAACAGAGAGGGAACGGCTAGATCAAGACGAGGGTTTCCAATCTGTAGAATGGAGTGAAGAGTTGAAGTGGGAAATGAGGGAAGAGAGAGAGGTGAGGCAGGCTGCGGATGTACAATGAAAAAAAGAAGAAAGGATGACAGCATGAAAAAGAAAAGGCCTTGAAGGATAGGACGGGGAAGATAAGCTTTGAGGTGAGAGAGTTATAAGGAATGATAAGGTGAGGTGAAGGAGATTGACAGGAAGATTAAATATGCCAAAGGAGAAAGGGACACTTTAAAAGAGGAATGGCGTATGGATTTGGAATACAAAGAGCACAGAGTGTTATGTCTTTACCAGGAAGACATGAAAGACTGGGGGTGTTAGGATTGTTGTTGACATTTCATTTAGTGAGCCCTGTATATTACATTTTTTGCAGGCGTTCTCACTCTAGTGTAAGCTAATGAGACTTTTAAGCAAGTACAACATATAGCTAATTGCAATGGGCGCCCTCCTCAAAATTGTTTCTTTTCAATGTTACAGCACAGTAACTCAATGTTTCAACTGACAACCGTCTTTTGTAAACCTGTGATGTTGAGGACAATCACCTCAACTAAATCTGATATAGGCTACTTTGCATAGTGTCAGTACAGACACAGTGCAATCTGAAGGAGCACAGACTGGCAGGACACCCAAATATTACCATTATATGGGAAACACTGAATGCTGTCATGAGGTTGTAGATGGTCAACAATTCGGTGTTTCCATGAGCAAGACTTAAACATATTTTTTTTTATCCTGTTCCTGTCTGAATCATACATGCAGCGATTGGGACTAAACATTTTGAGACTATATTTCATATTAACAGTCTCTAAAATATCTATCTTAGCAAGTATTTACTAATTCCTTAATACACAACATATAGCATACAATATAACATATGTAGCAAAATTGAACTCCTTCAAATACCAATCTTATGTTACTTGTGTCTCTCATCTGCCAACTGTTATTTCTTATATAATACTAGTCCATGTAAATAAAATTGATGGAGCAAAGCTTGAAGTAGGATTACTTTCTCTTGCTCTGTAATGATAAAGAATGGCTTCAACTCACATTCATCAGTTGGAACAACCATGAGTGATCTATACTTCTAAAGGAGACTGAATTTCTGGTGGCTGCACAAAATACAAAACAATATTCTTCTTGGTTGTGTTATTAAAATATATTAAAAAAAAATTTTTAAAAATCAGGTGCCAAAAGGACATTTGTGACCTTGTGAGAACAGTGTGTGAAAGGGTCTAAAACCAGACTAGAATTTTTCCAGTACGTCTATGCCTGCAGGGCCTGTAAGCGCTTCATACAACAGGGGAAGCTCTGCCTTCTCCTGGGACATATTTATGTCACATATGTACACTTATTCCCCTTAGTAGCCATGCTCCCCACTGAGCCTTCCCAGGGCATTAACACTACTCCTCTCCCTCCTTTCCCTGTCATTTGGTCCAGCCGACACCATGTATTCACTACGGATAATATGAAATCATGCCTTGGCAAGCGCAGCAGTTTGACTAAGAGGATAGGGTTACACCCTCACACCCAGACTGTGTAGGACAGTGTGTGCTGTCACATGCAGACATATAAATGTATTTGGTGAAGCCAAGCTGTCCGCAGAAGTCCTTCATCAAGCAGCTCAACCCCTTTGGTTTGTAAGCTTGGGTAACAGCCACAGACAAACATCATGAACAAAAAATCTGCTAAAAAAAATAAAATAATGCCACATATATATTCATAACGTACATGCCTAGTGTTGCCCAGAGGGTCCCATAGTTGAGGACTCAGTGTTACTGCAGGAGATGCTGTTGTATCTCCTGGTGCCTCAGCATACTCAGGCATCTTATCAATGGACTTGGGTGCTGGGGAGGGCTGTTCCTGCTCTCCAGCTCATTTATCGGTCCAAGGGGCTTGATTTTAGAGACTGGCTCTGCAAAGTTACACAAAGTTACTGTAAATCTCTTATAAAAATGGGTTTGAAACACAAATAAGGTAATTTATCATAAAATTTTACACACACGCTATATTCAAATTTGTGGGACTTCATTAGCAATAAATAGTTTATAGTTATGCCCCCACTAGAATTCACAAGGATATTACTTTACTTACTTTACTGAGGTTTATCACTTTGCAGTCTATGAAATGAACTCAAATTAGTTTAACAACTTCAAACTGTTTTCATAAAAAACACAGCAAATGAATATACAAAGTTTTTTTATTTCACCAAATTTACACCCTCAATGTCTGGTTATTAATGACATTGTAGGCTAAATATAAAGTACAAATAGCTGAGAATATATAATAAAATATATGCAATATGTATGCAAGATAATATAATGTTTTAGAAATGCAAACAAACATGCCATAAATTCTGCGGCTTTGAAAATAAAATAGTATAATATAGATAACAATATAATAATAATAATTTAACGTGTACAATAATAATAATTTGTCATTTATGTGTACAAGATGTATGTAATGTGATGTGCGACATTAACCAGAGTACATGGAGTGGAGTAACAACTTGGTAATCAGATTACACCTTTCTAAAAGTGTGAGAAACACATACAGCCAAAAAATCGGCAATAGGCTGGACTCCCTGCTACTGGGCTTCAACTGAAAGAAGAGGAGACAGAGGCCTGTGTATCAAAAATAATTCACTGTTTAAATCACACAAAATTGTCAGTAAAATTGGCACTTAGGCATTACATTAATAGCTGGGCAAGGGATGTAGACATGTTGGGGAAGGAAAACAACAAATGGAGTAAGACAGAGAGCCAGCTCTGACCAACCGCCAAGCAGTATAAACAATTACATGAGGGCAGTGGGCTACGGGCTGCGACAGGACGGGACAGCTTATGTCAGGGGAACCAACACCTGATTCAAAGGAATGCTGAAGATGCACATTACCCAGGGTGAGGCTGATCAGATATAGGCAAAGAGGGGGGAGACACCCACAGTATACTGGGATACACACACGGAGGCTGGGAACCTCAAACACACCGAAGTTCAAAGGAATATCATATATCTGTGAATTACACTAACCGCTACAACCAGTTCAAAGAGTCAGAAACATTGGAGAATCAAAAGAAAACTGGGGTGTTTTTTGCCTGAGCCCACACCAAATACCATAGGTAACGGGGTGGGAATACAGAGCATCTCCAGTTAGGTATTAATTTTAATCTACAATAAAAAATAGAGTATATGCACCTCCTTGTAGATCTTCTGAAAAAGTGGTGCTAAACATATACAGATAAACAATATTAAAAGCAAAAAGCCTTTAATATTATAGACATCTTGGACCCAAAAAACATTACAAAACTGAGGATTAAAGGTTCTAATATTTTATTCTTGTGGTTGACCAGAGCAGCAGCCTTAGTTTCCCCCTTATCTTATACTGTAGAAATATTAATGTAAACCTGGCTGTTTGACTTCCTATATTCTAGCTTGTGTGCCTATGAGTTTTTCAATCTGTTGCCTACAGTGTTACAAGCACATTTTACAAATTCTATAACAAGCATAACCCATGGCACAAAATTGACTGCATTGATTATCTCTCACTAAAAATGTCATTCCCCAAAGTTGGTTCTTCGCTCTAACTTGACTCAAACATACAGCAAACTGATGCCTGTAACAAACAACAGCATTGTTTGAGCAAGTAACACACTGTGAATTCACTGCTGCTAGATGCCTTTCAACTAGTTTTTCCCACTTGTCTCTAAATTCAAGCTGGCAGTAAATATCTGTAGTAGCAGTAATCTCAGTTTGGGAATCAATGGCAAAAGGCTTTTCTATACTGCCTTACCCTTATTCCCTACACTTTCTAACAAAGCGTGCAGGGTCCTAGGGCCCTGCCTAATACAAACTTAACTCCCATTGACAACCACAGCAGCTTCTTAGAGACCTATGCCACATGTATACAGTACAACAGATCACAATGCGTGACAACTTAGTGCTAGTTTCAAGCTTACCACCCAAGAGAGAAAGACAGAGAAAGAGAGAGAGAGAGAGAGAGAGAGGAGACACACTATTCATCTTCTCATCATCTTCTTTCATTCACACCTATTTTCATATTGAACTTAAACTACTCTAACAGGGCCACCGTTTCCATTTGCAAATGTGTTCCTGCATATTCAGCACTTCCTCCTCCACCACCCATTGACACCAAGAAAAATTCAGGAACATTTATTGTATTGGTGAATCGTGTTTTCTGACTCTGATTCTGATGTTGAATGCTTAGGGATTTCATTGTCAGCTCTGCTCCACTTTTCTATCTTTGAAAAGCAAGTGTCAGAGTAATAACTATAACAAATAAAATGAACTAATGAACTAATAAAATGAACTAAGATGTATCTTATTGGTGTACAATGTAGCCTACTATAGAAAAGTTGATTCACGCATTACTTACATCCAGTCATCCACATCAGTGCCTTTACGTCGAGTCGGGATCACCTGCAAACCCAATCATTCATGCCGAGAATGTCATGCAAAATGCATCATTTGCATCATTTGCTCTTTTTTGTAATAAAAAGTTACAGTTTCAAATTTAAGTTTAACTAATGCTACTAAAATTATTCCTGTATTCAGAAAAGGTTGGCATATTTGTTTTTTTTACATATGGAACTCTGACACCTGATCAACCACGACAGATCAATCAACAATGTGTCTACAACAGATGCAATAGACCTGACTATAAAATGTAAATGATTGCCCATCTAAAAGAGAAATAGCTCTGCACGTTCTAATAGACTGCTAATGAGCAGTAATTGCATGCAAAAATAACATAAAACTAGCTTAAAACAAACTTATGATACTAACTGGCAGCTAGGAATATTATTATCATCACAGACCTAAATATGACAGTCACGCCATATTCATTATTGATTAGTAATTATTGTTGAACATTAATCATCATGCCTGCCACAAATTATACAGTTTTGACTTCTCGTGGATTTACAATGTACAACATTGTGTTATACAGACCTGTGTTTAGATCAAACCTAGCCAAGGAAGATGATTCACAGTTGACAAATGTAATAATAATGTTCATACGCATCATCTAATGTTACCTCAGATGAAATGCTTGCTGCAAAGGCTAGAAGTTTCACTGAGTAGCCACTGATCTCTCCTAGCTGCTCGCTAAAGGTCACATCTAAGTTGGGAAACAATGAAGTCTCTCCCCCTCAGTTCCAACACAGTTATTACAACTAAAGGCACAACGCATGACAAGCATGGTAGCCAAGCAAGCAATAACAATGGCAACAGTCGGCCTCAAGCACCAAACACACAACAGTTGGTTCAGTCTGAAACTTTGGAAAGTGACCTGAAAAATGCTAAATGCTATGGAGACATCTACTGACCAGTAGATTTGACTGCCACAGATATGCAGTAAGTGAATGAGAGTGAATGAACATCCAAAATGAACAGACGTCAATGGACATTGTCCCCAAAATATGTGGTGAGCACAGAGTTAAATGAAACAGTAGTTTACAAGGCAAACAAGAAAATTAAATCCGATAAAAAGAAGTAAGTGGGAGAAAGTAGAAACTGAACACATTTGTTATACAATTGGTGTGAAAAAAATAGGTGCAACACAAACTTGCATTGTCAACCCTGTTCCTGGAAAAAGCCTTGGCCATTTTATGACGTTTAAATAAGGGAGTGTGGTAAAGTGGTGCCCATGCCTGATGTTCAATTATTTCTGAAAAAAAAAAAAATAATAATAATAATAATAATAATTGAATAATTTCAGTCGCTTTTTAATACATGTTTAAAACATAAATACATCAATATGAAAAAAGATCAGACTGAAATGTAAGTGTATAAATGGAAATAGTGTTGTATTGCAAGAGCAGTGTGCTGGATCTTTTTTCATATTGATACTTTCATGCCTCATTCAGTTTTCCTTTTACTTTTAAATACATACATCATCAGCATGTGATCTACTCTGAAATTCCAACGATTTAGCAGTTGAATGAAACTTTGGTAAAAGAAATTAATGATTATAATGAATGAATATAGCTGCAAGTGGCAATTGCGGTCCAAGCACAATTTGAAAAGACAGACAGATAGACAAAACATTACAGAAGGTAGAAAGACACACAAAAATTGACATGTTGTGAAGATCAGACATGCAGTCTATTAGTTATGGCTTAACACCAGCTTCTGTCAAGTTAATCTTTTAATTGCAACCACATTGTTGAAGCCATTCCCAGCAGCCAAACTTACTATTACCTGTTCTATTATATTCTACTATTGTTGTTGAACGACTTCGGAAAGGTCAAGCCTGGATTTGAACCCACAAGTTTCCACATGAAAGGGTGATGCTTTACCTACTGAGCCAAACGGCTGTTACAGGTTTTCTGAGGAGAAGCTAACTAAAGGGAGAAGTATTGTGATACTGCAGCCTATGATTGACAGATTGACAGTGCTAATCACTTTATAGAACACTGTAGTGCTCTCCATTAACGAATAAAACAATACTAAGTCACACAGGCCAAAAAACTGCTGCTGCACTGCTCTCTCTGGGTTGAAACTTCTGGCCACACCCCAATCAGTGATGCCAATCAGGTATTTTGAGTGTGATTTAGTGTTGATTTACTTTTCATGAAACTTCAAAATGGTCACAGTTCATCAGGGACTTAAACTCAAAACCTTGTGGTCCAAAGACATGAGCTTTACCACTCTGCCAACTTCCACTTTGGTATGTGTCACAGTGGGGAAACAAAACAAAAGGACAAGTGATTGGTTATAGGTGATAGTCCAACTCACATTGAAAGCCTCAGAAAGAATATTATAACTGTATTAGTGCCCCACATCAATCAACTTACACATGGCTTTACAGACATCATCTTGACAGTCCAGACATCGTTTGTATTTAGTTTGATGAGGATTGATCAGACTATCTTGAACATATCACATTGTCAATTTATCAAACTATTTGCAGCTGCACATTTCCATCTACTGTGCGCTCAGTTTTCAAGATATCATTATCATGTTTACTAATTAAGGTATGACAATTTCAAAAATCAGGTTGTTTTTTTCCTGTAACATATGGTTTAGGAGGACAACACTATGGGATCACAGTCAGTTTTTGCTATAAACAAAGGGGGGCAACTTCAGAATCGGGGGTAGGTACCAGTGTACCAAAGGTTTATCTCACTTCAGCCGATATGTTCTGAAAATTTCAGCTCTCTAGGACATATGGCTGATTTTTAAGGAATTTTTGAAGTTGTGACTTGAATACCTATGAAGACTTGATTATTGTGCAATAAGCCATGCCCACTTTAATCAACAATGACCAAATTTCATGGATCGACTTGGACATCATCCTAGAACATGTGTACAAAATTTCATAAAAATCTATGCAGTCAATTATGAGATATAAACTTTTTTGCATTTGTAGCGCCCACTAGTGGTAGAGCTGAAAATGCTTTTGTGCGTGTGTTCAAGCAACACTGCTCAACATGTGTTTTCAATTTTGGCGTGATTAGATGAAGGTTAATGAGTTATGGCCAATTTAGTGTGTTTAGCGTGTTTCGTTAAATGTTTATTGGTTGATAAAAGACAAACCATTTGACCTATCAATAACCTCTGAAAGAGGACGGGCCCAATATTCTCCATACCAAGTTTCATGTGCATCGGATGAACAGCCTAGGAGGAGTTGCGAAAAAAGTGTTTCTTAAATAATTCAAAATGGCGGACAATACAATATGGTGGACATTGAAAGTGATATATGAACTGGACTTGGCACCTTCCAAAGAATCTATGGACACAAGACTTTTCAGTCTACGACACACGGTTCAGAAGTTATTGGCCAAAATGTAAAGTTGCTTGTTATAGTGCCACCATCTGGCGAATGTGCATGGGCTGCCTTGCCTGAGTAGTGAGGGCCATAGCAGTCCACCTGCCAAATATGGCTGCTGTAGGACTTACGGTTTCTGAGCAGCAGATACTTCTAGCGGACAAAAAGAAAGAAAGAAAGAAAGAAAGAAGCAGAATAATTCCAGCAAAAACAATAGGGCTCCAGCAGTACGTGTTTGGACCCCTAAATATATTTTATTCTTCACCAGTCTTTAACATGCTGCTCTGATTGTAACACTGTAACATTGTCAGACACAACATCTCTCCACAACCCCGAGATGACAAATCCTCACTTCATATAAACCAAAGATTTATTACTAGTTTCTATTCAACCATTTACCTTTTCCGCTCCCGCCTTCCAGTTAATGAAGAACTGCTGAATGTGAAGCATGTTGGCAAAATGATGCTCTTTACAGGCAGCTTTGCTTGCAGGATAATTATGATGCTGATCACAGAAAGCAGGCTCACACAAACATTTAGTTTTATTTTAACATGTTCTTATCAAAGTTTGTCAGGTAATCAGAGCTTTAAGATTATTAAGGCCTTAAGACATTACTTACTGGGAAATGTGACAATAATTTCTTTCTAGTTCTGCACTCACTATCCTACAATGTCTCTTCATTAATATGTAATTTCCAAAACTCTGCATCGAGTCACTTTTCTGCTTGGTCTACATGACCTGGACAATGCGTCAAACACTGAGCCACCCATCCAGTGCATATTGTACCAGAGATACATTTATAGAAAATTTGTCAAAATTTCTTTTGACAATAAAGGTTCAACAGTTTTAATGACTGATTTGTTTATAAAGGTGCATTAAGCACTGTCCCATAGCACAAAATGGCCATAATATGAGGTTTAATAGGTACCAGTGAATTTTGCATCGTGATATTACCTCACTTCACTAGACATTTCTGCTAGAATTCTGCTCTAATTAGAAAGCTTACTCATTCTATTGTGAAAATGTGACTTTTATATTTCTGTCCATTACAGGCCACCGTAACCTGTGCCAGAGACTTGATGATGTAATTCCTTGCTCACCAATTGAGGTTAATAAAAGGTATAAATTACATAATACCCCTTTAAATACTGCAAAACCACTCAGCAATTGTACAATTTATTATGCTTCCTTACAATTTGTTATTTTACTTTTAATAAAATATTTGATCAAATATATTTGGTACAAAAAAGGCCAGGAAAAAGCTAAGCAGAGTCTTCTCATACCTCCCCTTCTTGACGCTGTGCAATGTGTGGCCACCAAAATGACATTTTATTCCCAGTTTAGGGCTTACAGATCCTGACGTTGTCATATCCTTAAAATTCTTTAGATTTCTGTAGTAGTTTTTTGTGACACTTAAATTGTTGTTTGCTCTTTTTGGCCTCAGGTGGATTGGGGGGGGGGGGAGTGGATGTGGGTGTGTGACCTGTGTTGTTTGTTGTCACATAACTGAGAATCACCAACAGAAACAAAACTGGCACTCTGCTTGCCAACTGTGGGAGCAGAGCTGGTATATTAAAAGACCACTAAAGGTTAGGACTGCACAGGGGAATTCTTTGGAAATAAAATCACAAAGGAGCTGCAATAACAGCGTGATTACAGGACAGTAATAATGAGAGAGAGAGAGAGAGAGAGAGAGAGAGAGAGAGAGAGAGAGAGGAGACACATTATTCAGTCCCTTTGACATTTGTGGTGTTGTTGGCATGAAAAAAAAAAGATTTCAGATTTTTTGCTGCTCACTTTGCTTACAAGGCCCTGGAGGCCCTGCACCCCCAGCGGTGTTTGTATGGCAGGTTGCAGGAAGAAGAAGGTGGACCAGTAAATGCTTAGAGGGTCTGATGGCAGCCTCATTTCATGGATACGCTCACATGAGTAGATGTTCGATAGTGTTGTCCTGCACCCAACAGAAGGAGGATATTATACAAAACACTTCACTGCACAGAGTAGAATAACCAGTGTGTTGTACAGTAGTCTTTCAGCCACCAAACAGGCACCAAACAGAAAGTTTGTTTAGAAACTATACTGTTAACTGAATACCATGCAACATACTGGTCTTGAAATCAGTTGCCATAGCATATCCAATTATTACCTTAAAATTCAGGCCATGAATGTTGGCAGGTAAGATACCTTGAGAAAAGTTAAATCTAAATTGAGTTTATTACCATGCTGAACATAAATGTAAACTATATATATGAAGATATTGCATCCAAATCACCTCCCACCAGATGAATGTAATTAACAACATGTCAGTCAAGATTATACTAACTGCAATAATACAGTTGACAGTCTAATCATACTGCAGACATGTGTATTATAAGTACAAGTAAGTAAAAAAAAATGTTAAAGAAAACAGACATCATGTGAAAGTTTGATGGTCGATGTCCTTAGCACAAAGGTAACATACTTGATAGCAAGGGCATCTGTTGAACCCATGGATCTTTGTTTAAAAACTCTATTAGACAGAGATCAATATGTGACAGCACTTAAGAATTCCTCACACTGGTCCTGACATTTATTTTGGGATGGCCAGCACTACACCATGAATATAGAGCAGCTAAGTGAGGCCACAAGATCCTTCGACTTTTCACATCTTCACATCTCATTTAAACCAAGCCATTTGCACATCTTTCATTTTTCCAAGTCAAACTAACTCATAAATTAATTACGTTCGGGTCAGTACACAATTTGTGTGAGCTCTGATGTTGCATGGGGTTTAGGCCAAACCGCAGCATGTGTTCATGTAGTATTTATCGCAGCCAAACCAAAATATGCTTCTTCTTTTTTCAATCTGCCATTCTGCACTCAAGCTGGCTTTTGTGTCCATATCTAAAAGCTCCGTTGATGGAAATACAGTGTAAAAGCAGCTATTAATGTGCAGTGACAACACACCGCTGCCTTTCATACTTCATGTGACTTGGTGATATCGTACATGAAAAGCCATATTTAATCACGTGTGCCAGTCCTTTCTGAAAGACAGGCATACAGAAATACATGTGACACCTACAACCTGAGTACGCGAGCAGAGAAGGCGCTGAATTTCTGGATCAAATTGATAAGCCCATGTTGACATTGCTACATTTCTCAGGATCCCAAAATACAAACAAGAACCAGTTGTGAGAAACTGCAGAATAACAATAATTGTATGGTGAATAAGTTAAGCAATGCACACTGCCCAATCAACCTGAATCCACAGCTTGTTTTGAGCAGGCACAGCACACTTTTCTTGACCTCCCACTGTTATACACACAGGAGCACACACACAAACATAAATGTCTGCACGCATGCACAAACACACACATACACACGCATACATTTGCATCGGAAACCATTTTGAGTAGAATTCATTCTAGCTCTGGGAGTGATTTTCAAATAAACTGTCCACATTTTTTCATTTATAGCTCCACTCCAAATAATTCAGGTGGAATGTATCTATTTTGTTATGCTAAATTGTAAAGGTTATATGTGACTTGGACAAAATAACATGCTGTACTAACAAAGTGCTTTCTTTAAACAGGCCCACTGGCAAGCTGAGAGACCTAGGTACCTTAATTTATTAGAGATAATAGTACCTACAACAACCTATTTTTCTCTCCACAGCAGTGTCTGTGGCTTTAATTTCAGACAAGTATTTATGCTAAATGAATTCATTCCAATGTATAATTTATAAACACTTAAAAGAACATTACTCTGAGAAGACATTCATTGTAAATGGTGTGAAATTTAAATTGAATAAGAAAACAAGCAATAGCAAACTGTATGACTGTCCCGGGGGATAGTTGATTATAGTAAATGTGACCACATGCTTATTGTCTGCTTCCTGTGTCAACAAATACATGAATAAAACAAAGTCTTCAATACATCATCCACACACCCTTTTGCTTTAAAGTGAATTTTGTAAGGTGCCATATCTCACTAGTACATTAAAAGAAGGGGTGCAACACATATTCAGTAATGGGCTACCATAAACTCTTGAATTAATTAATTCCAAGACCTTACAATGAGCTTACAAATGGATCCAATATTTATCTTTATTTAGAATAAACCCTCTAAATTATACCTGAGAGAAAACATTAGCCGGATGCACGTGGCTTTATCAAATAGCGATGAGTCACTGAGCGATGACCGAAACTCTGTCTGGGTTTTAGTTTAATTGATTTATTTTATAGTACCGGGCTAAAATTGAATCAGTACCATGCTACCATATATTTCCATGTGTGATGATGCCAGTATCTGCATTAAAAAATGATAAATTCAATACTGTTTGTCAAGTGTTAATCATTTGGCAATTTATGTCCTCAATTTCCCTCCCATGAAGCAAGTAATGTCATATGTATGATAATGATATTGACATACTGTTTGGAAACAGCATACCGCCCAGTAACAATGAGATCAACACATAATAGCAAGGGAGAGAAAATCATCTTTAAAGCTTGATACAATACGACCTCACACTGATTACGATCACTGACAATTGCAGGAAAAACTATTGCACAACAGGTAAAATCATTTGGCGCAACACAGAAAATGAATGGTCAATCAATGGCAGCCCAAGAGCAAAGCCCTGAATAGTACAGTGAGTAATAGATGTGGTGGAGACTGAGGGCTGTACAGGCCATGTAACCCTGTGGATCGATAAGTCTGGATCTGGAGCTGTCTGGGGGACAGAGGTGGACAGCGGACAGACTGTGCTGCTGCCTGTACTGTTTAGGTCGTCCCGAGTGATCTGGGTGATCAGTCTTCCCCACAGAGGCAGTCTGACTCAGTCTGAACTTTCTCCCAGGCCATCTCTGAGCTCAGCCTCAGTCCTCCAGGCTCCCAATGGACATCCTCCTTCCTGATGAAATGCAGGTGAATTCATTCCTACTGCGTAGGTCTGCAGAGCCGCCAGGGCCTGCTAGCTCATTATGAGATATTTATGGCTGCATCTAGCCGCCCAACACATGGCATTTTCTGACCAACTAGCAAAACACTCCACAGCATAGGTTTCTTCTGAGGGTGTGTTTCATGAAGGTGGCCTCATTAAAGTTGACTGTAATTCCAAATAGACTTTATTGTTGTATTAGCAAACTTACTGGCAAAGCAATGTTTAAAAAGTGCATAAACAATGATGTTATGTGTCCCATAAAGCCATCGGAACATTGATATTAAATGCTTGTTATTTTCATGTCAAATCATAATCAAATCAAAAAATCATATACTATAATTACACAAAGCATAACATCATAACATCCATAGAGCAGTTGTAGGCATGAATGCAGCCAGGGACGCTGTTCTGAGCATGGATTAGAATGGAGGAGATGAACCATGAAAAGATCAGTTCATGCATTTTACGTAAATTGGTGCAAAATTATCATTGCTCTTGCAACATTGTTCAGATTTCTTAATTTACGTAAATTCGCTTTATGCTATTCCCACATGAAGGAGTCACCACGGCTTAGCCTCTTGTGTGCTGCATACACAGCAGCTTCCTATGGTTTCATCTATAGGAGTCAAGGACTCTTATTTGGCCTCAACTCCCACAATTAGAATCACAGTCCAAATTGACTCCAGAAATTTGGGAGTCGTGCACCACTAATCTGCTCAGCTTCATCTGTGGGTTGCAGCAGGTGTGGAGCTCAAACTAATGAATATGCAAATCAACAGTGAACTTCCAAGAACTACTGTAACCTAAAGCTGAGGGGCAAAGGCCAGCCACTAACACATACAAATCAGACAAATACTAGTAGGCTATTTGCAGAAGAAATAGCAAATAGATAGCAAATAGCAATAAATATAGGCTGAAATTATCTATATTTACTGCCATGTCGCCTACAGGTTAATCTCTAATTAGTTTCAGCTGTTAATTGGACGAAATCTCAGTCAAAATTGAACAAAGGGAAATAGATTGAATTAACTGAGTCAAAATCTAACATAGGGAATCAGATTGAATCAACTGTGTCCCATTGAAACTAGCAGCCAGTGAAACTACCTACAAACTAATGTAGCTAGTAGACAGGCTAATATTACCTACTTAATTCACATGTACAAGATGTTGTGATATTGTGAGTGAGTGATGACAGGTGGCGGACAGATTCTCAGAGTGAGAGCAACCTGATCCTGCCAAATTGTTTTACTTGCCTAAACTGCACAGAAACTGCCACAGAATCCAATTTGTGTTATTGTCACAGAATCCAATTCATGGAGGCAAAATATAATTTTGACATAATTTGTGTCCACAGCACGTAAATATACTGTATGTTTCAGAGTTCATGCTCATTTCATAACTTTTTATCATCATTTTGTTGAGTAAGAGAGAGGAAGCCTAAAGCACAGCTAGCTGCTCCTGCTATTCACTGTTTAGCTAATGCAGCCATAGAAGTTGCTAAAGCATTGTTTGATAAAGTGGGCACTGCAATTGTGTATTTTTGATACTGTGTAACTATCCATTGTTTCTGGAACAGGCGGGATAGTGTCTCACTAATGGTATTTCAACTGGGGAGAACACAAGACCTGTGTGCCATCGATTACGGCAAATCAGTAAGTGTGCACAAAGGGGGCATGACTGTTTCATTTTTGTACTCATTTCAAGATATTCTATAGGGTTTCCCAAGAAAGGATGCAATTATGTTTACTAAGGCTGTGTGATTATCACAGAAATAATAATTGCGGATTAATTCTCTTGATACTGTAATTGCGATTGTAATTTCGTTAAATGTAATTGGAACTAAATACCTATTTTATGTTGCCAACTGCATATACTATATTCTGTATAAACAACCAAAACAAATCCAGTGTTTCCCACAGGTTGACAATTTACTTGTGGTGGTGGTTGTTCTCGCCACTTTGATATGATCTGCTTATTGACTAACGCACGTCTGCCTGCCTGCTGCAAGCCCAGATATTAGTATCAGTAGTGCTCATGTGCACTTGTAGATTGGTATTGGAATATATATAAAGCTTTATAATAAAAAAATATTGTATGCTTTTTAAAGTTATACTATTTCTTTTTAAATCTGGCGTTATTATAGGCTACAGTAAATTTCAGCGTAAACAGAGAATAGATATTTGATGAATGAAACACAAAAGGCATAACAGAATACTTTGGAAGGCCTATTCTCTCACAGTGATTTGTGGTTTACGAGCTCTTGGTGTGATGTAAGACGTTTGGTCAGATCTTACAGATCTTGGTCAGGTGTCAGGTAGGCGTTTCAATGACTGGAGCTGACACGATCCACGGTTTATACAAATCAGGCCCCATACGCATAATGCATCCTTATCCCACACATACCACGCATACCACACACACACACACACACAAACATGCACACACACACACACAGAAACATAAACAGACACATAGCCAGGCATCTATACCCCATATGCCCAAACGCATGTTCACAGACACAGGGATAAGGCCCAGATACACACCTCCAAATGAAAGTGATGCCCAGGACATACAATAGAAAACAAATCCATTTAAGTAGAGCTAAAGGTAAACAGATGTCTCCCCCTTCCTTACATAAGTTACTAGCAATATCCCTAATGATGGAAGGGATATTTGTCACAAAGAAGTTCACGCTAAATTAATACTATAAAAAATTGACATTTTTGCCAGTTTATTATATATTTTGTGATGAGCTCTTCACTCCGTGTTGTTAAACTCAGTAGGTCGCTAGTTCTAATTTCCTCCCCTTCATTGTGGGCTCGGCCTTAAAGCTGTCTCTAATGCTCATGGTCTTCTCCAGGGGCCTCTTTCTAGATTGTTTCTGAGCAGTGACATGGCTTAGGGGGCCTACACAACAAAAGATGACATTGCAAAGGAGGTTTGAAGAATTGGCCCTTTGTTTTTCAACAACTACTGGCTCCTCCTCAGTGGTGTCCCAGGCTCTCTTCCTGGACCACTTCTGCCCACACAGGACAGAGCTTTGCTTGGTGTCTTGTGGAACTTGGAGTTGGTAGAAGTTGGAGCTGGATTTATGGCAAGGCAGAGCTCTGTGGATGGCACTGGGGATGGAGCTGAACATTTGGAGGCTGTCCATTGTGGAGGCAGATGGAGGGAAGGCTGGAGTTTGCGCCTTGGCGTAGTAGAGGTTGTAGGAAGGCTCCCACTTCATGTTGTCCACCTCTGATGTGCTCTCTGTTGGCAGAGGCTGGTTAGAGCTATCAGCTCTTCTGCCACTGGAGAGGCTGTCAGTACTAGAAGCCGTGGCAGTGGCAGAGCAGCTGTCAGCGGTCAGGACCTGGACGGGAGCACAGTCGGTGCTGGTGGAGACAGCAGTATCCTCCACAGGGTTGCTGAGTGCAGCAGTCAGCTGCTGTGCAGCTTGCTCTTCCTTTGCCCCGATGGCTTGGACCAATTCATCGTCATCGTCATGAGAATCATGAGCAGAGTCAACAATTAAGGAATAAAACCTGTTGGTGATTGAAAGTAAGAGCCTCCTGCTCCTCCTGTGCAACTCTTTCTCAGTGGCGGCCGGTAATCGGCTGACTAAGTAGGGCACTATATGGCTCTCATCGATTGAAAAAACAAATGATAATATACGAACTACTACTAGCCTACGTATTAGTCTAAATTATAAATTCACTGTTAGTTTGATATAGCGAAATTAGGTCATATTAACTATTTGGCAAATTAATTATTATAGGAAAACTCTTAACATATAGGCCTACTTTAAATAAATAAATTGTGGAGACAATAAAATCAATGGAAGCGCATATCCGCAGATGCGAGTGGGCTGCCACTAGCAATCTAACCAAGGGCTGGGCAGAAAGTGTACACTTTTTACAAAATTAAAAAAACAGTCCACAACCTGTCACCTTGGCCTGATAACTGCTGCCCTACAAACTTATACAGGGGGTAACATTTTTATCTTGTGGTATTTACATTAGTGGAATTATTTCACCGATAACCGTGTCACAGTGCTTCAATGCATTGAATTGAATTGAATTGAATTGAACACTCTGTTGTCCTCTCTGTTGTGGGTGATGGTACATTCCAATGAATTTGATTGATGAAGATTCTAACATCAGGATGGCCAGAGCGCACCTCTCTGCACCCCAAAATACACCTGTCATCTCATGCTGATAGATCACTGCCTGCTCGTCGGCCTGCTTGGGCGCAAGCAAGTGAGCCCGACAGCAGATCACACGTCTCAGAACGTAACTGACAGTCAGTGAAGTGTAATAGCACATATTCAGAACATAATATTTTACTTACAAGAGCAGGACATTTTATTGACATTTTAAACACAATTTAACAGCCAAAATCCCAATCCCACTGCGCTCCAATGGGCTGGCCGCCACTGCTCTTTCTCCTCCTCTCCACTTGAGTTGCAGAACTGAGAGAAGGCGAGAGAAGTCATCAGCAGATAGGAGAAAAAGGGCCCAGTTTTAGTAGGTAGTTCGAGCATTGAGCTAAATGTACTAATCAGCAAGTCAGTCATTCTGTCTTTTGCAACCAATAAAATGTGTGCATACCAGTGGAATGAAATGGATTGTAAAGGACATAAAGAGTCATTTCCACTGAATCCTGAGAAAATGGCAAACATTTTGTTTGAGTTTGAACATTCAGCTAAATGTACTAATCAACAAATCAGCCAGAAGTATTTTGTTCTTCAACCCTAAATCTGTAATCAAATTCTTCCATTTTGAACTACTTTAACAAAACACGATTGAGAGATCAAAATCAAATCGTTATGTCTTTTGCAACCAATAAAAATGTGTGCATACCAGTGTTATGAAATGGATCATAAAGGACATGAAGAGTCTTTTCCACTGAATCCTCCTCATCATCTGAATCATCAGATGACTCTCGGTGTTGATGGAGTCATAGGATAGGAGAAAATGGCAAACATTTTGTTTGAGTTTGAACATTGAGCTAAACGCACTAATCAACAAATCAGTCAGCAGAATTTTGTTCTTCAAAAATAAATCTGTATTCAAAGCTCTCTGATTCAAACCACTTCACCACCTCACTATTGACAGAAATTACTTCAAATCAAAATAGTTTTTCTGGTGTGACCAATAACATGTGTGCATACCAGTGGGATTAGATGGATCACAAATGTGATGAAGGGCTGTAGTAAAGCTGGTTCCCACTAATCGTCCTTGTCTTTTGAAACATCAGTGGACGACTCCCGGTGTTGAGGGAGTCCAGGAGGATCCTACTTCCTCTACCCAACTGTGTCTCTTTCTTGCTCTTCATTTGAAATCAGCTGAAGAGCTGAGGAGAGCAGGTCAGACAACTCTCCAGTTAACAGGTGTGAACAACAAATTGTATGCATACCAATGAATCAAATGAATCACAAATGTGAAGAGAGTTGTGAAAAAGTCCAGGAGTCCAGGCGATCCGCCTGGACTCCTTGCTTCCCCTGTCTGACTGAGTCTCCTCCATTAAAACTCAGCTGAAGAGCTGTAAACAGGTCAAACAAGTCTGCAAACTGATTGGAGAAAGAAAGAGTTTTAACATTGATATTAAGATTCGTCAGCATAATAAACTCATCAGCAATGACAGTCAAATGAATTATGAGGGTCAAATGGATCAGATAGTTCATCAAAGTTCATAGTAGTGTAAAAGATTCGCGGGTGGGTTTCTGTCTTCAAAGTGCTGTATTTGCCAGATGCTGTTGTGTGGAATGTCAGTCAAGTTCACTCTGCAGAGTATTAGAATGTTGTTGGCAGAGGCTCTTGTGACATCATAAATATTCTTTATTATGGATGTTCTTACATGGAAACAAGGAGACACTGAGGGGGAGAATAATAATAGTAATTAGTAAGAAAAATAAAAATTGAAATTATGTAATACAACAACAATAATAATATGTTTAATATCTATAACATTACATTTGCATCACTTTTCACATATAGCACTTTTACAAAGTTGTGTGTGTGTTATATTGATATTGTGTTGTAAATAAAATGCCGTTTTGCCGTGCTGTGTTGGAGAATGTCTAACCTACGATCTGTACTCATACACTACACCAGCACTACACCTGCCTGAAAAGACAAAAAAATAATATGTGGCGGTGCGCCACTGAAATTACTTAATTGCACTTTTAAACATCAATAAATCAACATAAATATGTTTTCAACTTCACATTGCTCCTCTAGCAGCATCATAAAACAAAACTGGGTAACAAGACGTTACCCATTTTAATCGAGGCCGACCTCTCAAATTGTTTTGGAGCCTTAAAAGATGCTCATGCAGGTTCAGCAGCACGGGGATGTAGTCATATAATGCGAATGCCTGATTCGTCAGAGCACTCAACGAGCTCAACTCTGTCTGTGATTGGTTACAATGCCCATTTGTCATGTAGAGCAGTGGCTTAGAGCAGTTTGAAACTAAGTTAGAAAAGCTTGACTTTGACACAGCGGGAGTAGCCTGTTACAAGGAATGCAATAATCGTGACTTTTCACGATTACCAGAAACAACCGTAAGAATCCCAATTTGAACTAGAAACCCTGATCTCAGTGCTAATATATATCCAGAGTAAAACATCCAGTAGTATTAATAAGTAGGCAGGTTGTGTTACTGATCCAGTAGAAAGAATGCCAACTGAATAACTAATAAAGTACCTACCTACCTACCTACCTGAATGTCGGTTTTGAACCCTCTCAAGTCCCAGAGCTGTCTCCATCGAGTGAATGCCCGTCCAAGGTTCACTCTTGTTTTACCTTTATTTCTATCACTCTCCCTCTTCACCTTCTTTGCCTCCTCCGTCAACGGGGTTATTTTTCTCTTGCCGGGTAGAGTTTCCACTGTCACTTCGGTTGTTCCACCGTCCGCCATTTCTGCTACTGGGGATAGCTACCGATAGCTACCGGGGAAAATCTATCCTATTCCTCTTTTGGTTGCGCAATGGATGACGCACTTCCTTTGTGCCGTAAATCGAGCCTTCATTCTCCCGGGAGATCGTACCCGGTGGCAGACAGAATTGCATAGTGAAAGCGAGGCTTATAGGGAACCAATCTAAACGCCGATGGTGTCATTCTATAGCCATTACACTGTGCAATCAACATTTACTTCATAATTATAAGTTAAAGCAAAAAAGTTGTCTATAGGTCCCTTTGTGAGTCTGAAATAAAGTTTGAATTGAATTTAACTGCAAAATTAATAAATGTGTTGGCTCATACAACAACATTGTTTATGTATTGTTTACGTCCTTTTAAGAACTTATTTACTATTTTTTTCCCCCAACATGCGGACTTACCAAACAGGTACAGGCCAATAATGAAAGTGCTTGCTGAAAATTGTGATACACAACTTAGGATGACCTATTTTATTTCTAACTGGCTCACTAGCACTAGTTTCACAACTAGTGGCCAAAAATTGCACTGCTCAGCTTTAATATGGAATATGTTATGATATGTCTTGGTATTTGTCTTGGTGTTCATAACTATCACTTGTAAGCCTGCATTTAAAAGCTTTAAAAAGCTTACAAGAGAACAAGCCCTTAACTCATGTGCATCTTCTAAGTCAGAGGGCAGAGGGTGTGGTAAAGACACACACACACACACACACACAGGAACAATCATGAACAACTTACTGAAACTGTCAGGTTACACTCAAACGGAAACTGAAGAAGTGTCTGTCTTTTGTGCCATCTCTATCTCTGTCATGAAAACTTTTAATGCTGTCTCCATCTCATTTGGGGGAGAGGGAGAGCACAATGGCAGCCTTTCATAGCAGTTCAGCTTTGGCGCCACAAACATCTTCCTTCTGGCATTGTAAATCTGCTCTCTGGAAGAAAAGTATGAGAAGTAAAGAAACCAATTCAATGGATCCACTTAAAGCCTCTTCCTGATTATAGCAACAATGCAACAGAGGGACTATTCCTTTGCCCTCTTTCAGTCCGAAGGTCTCTCTTAAGAGGAGACAAACAGATCTGAACACTGATGCTGGACGGTTGTTGAGGCGGGGGTGGGGGGAGGGAGGTGGGGTTTAGACATGAGAGGGTTGGGAAGAAGAGCGGGGGGAGGAGGGTGGCATCCGCGTACAAACAAATACCTCTTTAGAATTCTACACAGCACTCTGCTGCAGCGTGTTTGGTTTCCAGGCAGCACTGCATTATTAATGCACCCATCTCCCCCCGTCCTCCCACCCCCAGAGCACAGAGAGCTGGGTGGGGACAGAGAGAGAGGAAGGGAGCGAACAAGAAGGGGCGGGGGGGGGGAATAAGAGAAAGAGTGAGAGAAGTAATTTGGAAGGGTTGCTGATCAGCATGCGGTGCCGTTTGATAGTGAACGCATGAAAGCAACACATGGAACCCCAGCCAATTTCAGATACATTTGTCGGAAGGTATGTGTATCGCACAACGCTTACTCTCAGAGTTAACAGTGTAACTGAAGAAAAAGTGAGTGTGTGTGTATGTGTGTGTATGTGCGTGGGATGGCAGGGTCATGCTATAGGCTGTGCTGTAATACATTTGTTATTGGTTTCTCTTTGCCTGAACATCTTATTTCTGGTAACCTAGAAAAATCATGAAAAATCAAGTTGTGCCACGTTTAAGCGAGCGTAAGCGCTTTGAAATACTGTGAATGGCTGAATCTGACAGCCGTTAAAGCAAGAGGGTTCTTCCAGCATAACAATATTATTTTGGCAACATCGGGACCCTAAGATCATTATCTGATGATATCTAACTTCATAAAAGCAGATAACTGTTTTAACTCCTGGCCAGACTGCCAAAGATGGCATCCTTAACACAATGAACAGTCTCTCTTGCGCTCTCTCTCTCCTTCTCTCAGGGTAATTAACAAACCCAGACATGTTTGGAACACCAAGAACCTGGCAGTCAGAGAGAGAGAGGGAGAGAGAGATAAAGACTCCAATTTCCCCAGCCACTGACATCATAAGTAACACACTGTGGCTGCTCTCAGATTGGCATCGAGCACGCCTGACGCTGCAGCCGCCACTGGGAAAATGTTAAGAGTTAACCTTTGGCAGCCCAAATGCGGTTATGTTTTTGAAGCTAGCACATTTCCCTCTGCTCTTTTAATTCCTCCTTTTCCAGGGACTTCATTTCCTATTCAAGGTAATGGGGTAAGGGTAATGAATTCTTGCGGAGTCCAAACTATGCCCCTCTCGTGACCTCCTGTCTGTAAATGAAATAGTCAGCAGAGCACCGGGCAGGAGGTCATTGTGGTATATAGCCTCGCCACACGGCTCTGCAGGGAACATTCTGGAAGATTCTCCTCTCCATCTTCTCTAAATGGAACTCTGCAACCTTTGTTTTTTTTTTCTCTAACCAGTTTTAGAACCCAGCTCCATTTGTTCTTATTTTTCTTGGCAATGAAATTGTGAGGCAACCCACCGAGGATGTCAATACCCATTATCTTTTGTCTTTTATTCCGTATGAACAAACAACAGAAAACAAAGCACGGCAATGCTGAGCTCAGAGACTGACTGTTGTCTAGTGTCTCTGATGTGCTACTTGACCAATCAAGCTGTTAAGCCGACACTATTTCCCCCCAGTGGAACTGAGAGCTGCGAGGAGAGGAAAGCAGCGGTGGTGAGTGGTTGTGTGACATCACCTTGTCAAAGCAGTCAGCCTGGATTTGCTTAAGGGGAATTTACAGGGATGTAGATCCCCAATAACACTGACTTCAAACCCCTACAGCTCAGTATCGCTGTCGTGTGTGGATGCGTATGTAATTATATGGCTGAGGGGTACCAAGTTACATACAGTCATCATTATCAGCACCATTAAAACCTATATAGTCAGTACCACTTGGCAGCTGAGGCGGTAAAATAAAATCCTCATTCTCTGTGAGCTGTCTAATACCTGCTGCTTCACAAAACTACTCAGTCTTAGATGACACCCATACTGTTATCATGGATACATACTGTACATGTGCATGTTGGCTGTTTTAGGGGAAATTGCATTGCTCGAAGGAGGTACATGATCCTACATGATTCTCATTGAATTCTCCCAATTCAGAAAACCCAACAGATAAAGCATTTTCCCAGTGAAGTTTGATGATAGATCATTCAGTTGTTGGCTTGCCCTCTAGAGAGCCTTATCTTATGTTTGACAATGTAATGCATGGCTTTCCGTTGTAATATACAGTAGGCTGTCTTTACACCGCTTCATCTTTGTCACATTTCCAAGCTGTGGACACTGTCTCTCTGTATTCCAGTGATGCTTCACATCTGAGTATAATTAAGTTTGGACAGAAAATCAACCTAAAGTCACTGGATCATCCAGGTAATTTTGTTTGGTTAATCACCGTTATGCATATTATATTTGACCAATTGACCAATACAATCCAGGGCTCTGTTCCCTTTGACTGGAGCTACAATTATGAGATACTTCCATATTTTCTTTCTTTATAAACTTCCAGAGTCTAAATTCTGCTCAGCAAGTAGTGGATGATAGTCTGGATACCAAGTGTGAGTGTGAATTTTTGTTTAAGTTTAACCAACTTAATGCAATGGCCTGGAGTCAACCCAGGTTTTAGAACTCAGATGATTCCTTCTGAAAACATGTGGCCGAATTAAAGTCACAAACTGTGAACCCTTGGCAACAGTGAGGACACAGGGACAATAAGGATACTATGTGCGGGTATTTTCATGAGCATAGTTTAGGGTTTGCCATTTGTTTGTGATATTCTTGTCATTCGTACACTGCCTATATTAAGTGTGAATGTAGTCAACGTGCTGCACCTTTGCCGAAAATAGTTTTCGTGTGCATGACGCAAACTACTGTCAAACCTAATGAATACTGCAGTCTTCCTCATCAGTTTAACTGCAATGACACCAAGTCTCAATGATGGTGCAAAAGAAATAACAAGCAGACAGAGAGAGAAAGAATTAGATAGAAAGAGAGAGAGGAGGGGGAGTAGGGTGGAGATAAGAAAGGAACAGGATAAAAAAAACATAAGAATAATCAGTTTTAGCAAAAATAAGAGGTTTTTGTATTTGGTTACACATTTTTATAAATTGTCAAATTGCATATAGTATAGTCCAAATCAGAATCTTTGTAAACAAACAGATTGGCTATACTTCGGGTGGATAACTCGCACCTGTTGGAAGCGGAAATCGTTCGTTTTAAGCAGCGGTAAATACGATTCAACTAAACAAAACATTAGCAATTATGCCGAAATCGGGTTGTGTTTGGGGCTGTAATGCCAAATATAGCTTGGTACATAATGGATTAGGTTTAGGCTTTTTCCATTTTAAAGCAACCTAACGGAATCGGTGGATACAGGTAATAGTTTACAGGCCGTCTGCATCTACAGAACTGGGGACAGGCTGGCAAAAGCCACTCATCACCGGGTTTTGCGGCAGGCATTTTCTTACAGGTCAGTAATAAAAATTATAGACGTCGCTGTTGGGTAGCATAACGTGCAAGCTTGCTAGAGTGACAGTAATACAGTCTCTCGGTTTTGCTAGTCTCGTTTGGATCTTGCACAGCAATAGCTCCGTTGTGACCGGCACTTCCATTAAAAACCGTTCGGGTAAAATCTTTCACTTCATGTAGGTAAGGTTTCCTGACCAAAATTTTACCAACATGATAAGCTTTATGAAATCCTTGAGCCCTTTTCTGTTAAGGCTCAATTATGCTCAACGTTAAATACGGATACGGATACGGATACGGACGGAGCCTTCTGTCTGTACTCTGCGTTCATTTCGTCCCTATTTGTGCACGTTTTCTGAAAGCTTACGGATACGGACGAAACGGAGCAGTACCACCGCAGTACCACCGGAAATTGTGGGGGCAGTGTAGCCAATAGTTCAAGCGAGACCAGCGAGACACGACGAAGACATGTTGTTTGTTGTTCACAACAAACATGGCGACGGTGGACAGAAACTTTTAACTCTCTACTGCCCTCTAGTGGATGTATTGCTTAACATCCATGCCAACGTAAAGGACACATGGAAGTATGTGGGCAGTGAAGGTTACATCGTTTGAAACAAACATATATATTTTCGTACGTAAAGGGAGCATAAATGATCCTTTACACGAGTAAAACATATTGTCAAAGTGCCACAAATGTTTTATCCGCACGGTTTTTAATGGACCGCGGTTCTAGCACAGCACAAGTAGCACAAGCAGTGGTTTGTGATCTGGCTTTGCTATCATACCCTGCTTTACAGTCAAGATGCTTTACAATCAAGTCTGAAAGTAAATAACGAACAGTCCACAGTTTCTACTATAAAGCAAAACACTAAAGAATGACTGTTGAGGTTGCTTTGTTAGATCAGCACTTGAATTTGAACTTCTGCTCCCTGAATCACACTAACATAGCCTACTTTATGTCACTGTCACTGTTTAGCTATATATCATAATATAAAATAAAAACAGAAAGTTATGGTTAATTTGTATACGACAGTGGCCAAAACAGAACTTTTAAGCATTTCTAAACATTTTGGTAAAATATAGTAGTTTGTGGACACATGCGTAAATAGGCTATATATTTAGTTTATGTTAGGTTATACACTAACAAATATCAACAGCAACGACATCAGGAGCGTCTCGTTTTCGGTGGACAGCCAGAACTACATAATGTCTGTGTATTTCTAATCACAAGAGCTTAAAAAGGGGTCTTACTTTGGTTAAATAACACGAAAAATACTGTAGCACCGATGCAGCATGACCGACGTTATCCACCCCGAAGTAAGTTCTTTGTTGTGACGTCACGCTGATATGGCCTATGGTGTTCAGGACCCCTGTAGTCTTATTTGGAGACTGCAGGTGTCTTTAACAAACTTCCACTTCCTAAGCAGAAAATTACATATACTGAAATATTTAATGAGATTAGTTACTTGTTCTTCTTCTTGTTTTCTTAGACTATTTTGGGGAGCATTTTCACCTTTATTCGACAGTACAAAGAGACAGAAAACATTGGGAGAGAGAGGGGAACGACCCCGGACTTCGTGTTTACACTATGTGCCTTAGACCACTGAGCCACCAGGATGCCCCGAGATTAGCTACTACTTTGTTTTAATGTACTCATTGATTACATGAAAACATTGTTTCTCTATTCATTTTTGTGACAACTTTTCAGAAATATAAAGAATTGATGCAAATGTGAAAATCCTACAATCACTCCATTATAGTCTGTATGATTTTAAGTGTTCACTAAAACGACACAAAAAAGTATTCATTTAAAGAACAGATAGTCTGGAAGTTATTTTTCTTTTTTTTTTATAGAAATCTTGCTTTGCAAATTGAGGTGAGAGGCAGACCAATAAATGGATTCATAAGCAGACTGACACATACATTTCAAAGTGTACCCCTCTGCACTGACATTTAATGCTGCCTCTCCCATGTGGCTTGGAGAAAACAGGGATGATAAGGGCACTTTTAATTATTTCTGCTGCTGTTTCCCTCATCCGTTCCTCTTCTTCCTCTTCAAATAAAATGATAACAGTTCCCCCAATGGCGATCCTGTGTTTATAGTGAGGGGGAGCAACAATGTAATGAGCAAGATTTGTTTTATTGCTTCTTTCATGCTCTCCATCCTCTCTATTCTGTCATCTCACTCTGCTTGAGTTTCTTCGTGTGTGTCCTTCACCTTGGCAGGAACATTGCTGTAAACCTGTTTCTTTGAAAAAGTGTCTGGTAAAATCTCAAGTCTTGTATGAGCAAAGCAAACAATTTCAGGAAATGCTGTGCTATGCTTGCTGCCCACAGCTCACTTTGTAATTGGTGCTTTTTTTTTTTTTAAAGGAGATTGCGCAGCCCACTCCCATTAATGTTTTTTGCTTGACCGATTGAAGGGACAGCCTGGAGCAGGGAAAGTCACTTAGTCACTCAGGGAGCTGAAAGTTGGTCACTGAGCGAATTGAATGTAGGGTAAGGTGCATTGTGGAGGTCAAAAAGGCCTTCCCCCTGCAGTCGCTGGGCTGCTACTGAGCACTAATGCCAGATGAGTCCCTGATCTTTTTCTTGATTTCTTGATTTTTTCCAACCAAGACTACAAAAAGGCTGAGAATCAATTTTTAATTAACTAAATGTGAAGCAGTCGGAGGAAAATATGGTGAAAAAGTTACACAACAACAGCCAAAGTGGACAAAGAGAGTTCTTTTAGGTATGAGTACACAAAAGCATGCAATAAGGTAAATGCATGTTTTCACCAAGGGGCCAAAAGGGAAGCATCCTGGGAGAGACGTTCCCTCCATTGCTTTCTACTGGTTGAAGCTTGAAACTCCACCCACCTCAATATAAGTCAGTGGCACCAAGGCCCGTCTACTGTGTAGGAATATAGTTTTTCTACAAGAAGCTCTAGTTTAGTTTAGTCCTAATTCTAGTTCTCGTTAGAAGTTTCCTTTGTTGTAATATTTCCCTTGTGTTGTTTTTTTGTTTTTTTTGTTTTTTTTTAATTATCATGTCATTAGGAAGATATTTGCGTGATTTCAGTGTCCTGTTCCAAAAATACAAAAAGTTATCATGGCTGTGAATTAACATTGTAAGCTGCAATAAAAAACGTTTCATCATTCTGTTGATGTCAAGCTGAACACAAGATATCAGCTCGTCTCTTTGGTTTCCCTTTCTTTCAGCCTCCCTCGGTTATGCCTTGGCTTTTTCCTTTAGCTATTACTGTTTGCTGTGTTTTCCTATCACAACATTGACAGATTCCCTCCACATTTATTCTCTGCCTTCTGAGGCTAACTGACGGTTAACTGCCTGCCCTTTAGACAGCCATTTAAAACCATTGATGGACAGCTGTTTGATGAATTCTGGAGCAAACACAGGACTTTATAAACTTACGGTCCAATTCTTATAATCCACTGCATAATGTAGACTTGACTCTATATCCTCATGTCAGTTTAGACAGTGTAAAATGGCTTTTAGCATGGCGAGAGCTTTACTGATGTGTAGGACGCCGTAAAAGTGAGTAGCAGTTGAAAATTTAAATTGGATGTTTATGTTTTTGGGTGTGTCCTGCAACTCACCTGTTGGCAACAATGCAGTGGTTGTGTCTATTTGAGGGTGATTTGAGAATAGCTAAAAGGCACTCTTAGGCACGATGCAAAGCAGAGTAACACACATCGTTGAGTGGCTTATTGCTTTATAAAATGGTGGTAAAAAAAAAAGGTATTAAAAAAAGGATGCAAATGTTCAATAAATCTTTGTTTTTAATCTATACTTATAAAATAGCAATCATTAAATGGGATCCTTTAGCCGAGTCATAGGTCTTGAGTAGCAGCTAACCAAAGTGCTTGCTTATACATAGGTACCGAGATGAATGATGATTTTGTTAGGGCATTAATATTGAAATTAACAGTTATGTGGTCACAGGTGTACTTTTATTGGGTATTTTATCACAGCTTCAAGTGTGACTTGGCCAATCAGAACTGACCCCTGGAACTAACCATTTTGTACTATGGAACAACAACAGAGGTTTCCTATGAATCTAACAAGCGTTACAAAAATCTAGTCTTACAGGATAATGCAGAGGTCAGACATCGTCAAAGAAAAAGAGGTCTACTTTATTGAGGATATGATGTAGAACTATAGACAGTACAAAAGAGAGGAAGAGCCCTCTGTTGCAGTTATATTGAGCGGGTTTCAGCACCACAGACAGGTCACTGTTATTATGCTAGCTTCACTGAGGGGTTTTCTCAGGGTGTGTGACCTGAACAGACTGTGCTCAGGGAAGCAGGAAATGTGAGTCATGCTGGCAGTCTGTATATGCACACCTTTACCCCCAAGTCATAGTGAGATGTCACCTTTGCCTCCAGAGCCACATGGACCGACTCTTGCAGTGGGTAAAATACTTTCCATTTGTTAGAGAGGTAAAATACTGGATGGTGTTTTGGTTGTGAAACATTTTTTTTAGATTCTTCATTATCAAATCACCCTTGTAAACTACTAAAGGGGCATCTTGTCCTGAACTATTTAATGTCTATTCTCCATGCACGTTGAAACTCAGTCATCCTCTGCTCAGTCCACTTCTTAATCAACCTCAGCCCCAAGATCAATAGCCTGCGAAGGACAATCCAATCAACCACTCATAATAACAGACCAATTAAAACATAATCCATTTATCCATCACCTTTAATAAGAATATTTAATTTTCGATGTGATTCTCCAGCATCCTGACTATCCATAATGAGAATGCCTCTTTCAAGGGCAATGTGGCATAGGTGCCGACAGTACGTACCAAAAATCCCCAAATAAGGGATCCACCTTTCCTCCTCATTATGAACTCAGCAGCATAGTGTTGACCTATGACAGAGCTATCCTCATTAAGATGCTAAGTGTAGTCTCACCTTCTAGGGAGTGAGTCTGTCGACCATGTTAGGGCAATCAGGGAGTGCCAGTCAAACACTGCTATTCGCGCTTTGATGTACTACTAACAGTGCACGTCCTTAATGGCCCTTAGCTTTTGTAAGTTAAGAGAAAAAGAATGGTTCGGCCTTCATTGAGCAAATGAGGAAAAGAGATGATCTTCCACCTTACAGAATAAGCAGAAACCATTAGAGGGGTCTGTGAAGTCATCGTCTTGCCCTTTTCAAATGCTCTAAGTGAGCTGTTAAAGATCACCTTGAAGACATTCAAATGCACAATGATGGATGCTGTTATTGATGGTTCTGGCAAAATTGACAGCAGTGGAGATAAATATGGCCTAAAGCCTGCCAAACGCTGTCATAACCACTTGCCCCCACACTTGTCAGATAACTGTGTTGAATTTATGCTGCTTAGGCAGGCATTATAAAACAATTTCCATGCCATTAGACCTACATCAGGAGTTCTACTGCGATGAACATCAGCCACACTTGACCTATAGTATAGTTTAACACACACATAAATGCAAGGCTATGCAGGAAATACATTCAGAAAAGCCCTGAAAATTTTAATGTTGATAATAATGCAAAGTTAATTCCTACATATGCTGTGAACAAGCCAAAAGCCTAGAGTAAATGTGACCAAAGCTTTGTTTCACCTACCCTGCGGTGGTTCTACTGGAGAATAGCAACATCAGCTTCCCTTCACTGTTGGCTAGGTTCACCCCCAGATGTTAACAGTTAACTTCCCTGCAGTTTCTCAGTCAGCTAGCAGGGCCACCTAGGTCACCAGAAGTTTGAAAATTACTTGTGTGGTTTTACAGTGGATATGAAATATGCATATTTTGTGGACCATGTGAATGTGACGTCCTGGGTTCCAATCCAGCCCAGGACCTTTGTCTCCCAATCTTTCCTGCCTATCTCAACTTTAATGTGTCTAATAAAGACATAAATGTCCCCAAAAAACGAATCTAAAAAAAAAAAGAAAGCATAAGGTGCATTGTCACTGAAACTGTAACTTGTTCACCTGACACCCTCTCCTCCCCTACTACAGGAAGACTGAATGTAATGAACCTGCTCCCCTTTGATGAAACCAACAAACTGGGGAAAGCCACTGATGAAAAATAAACAAATAAATAAAAATGCATGCCATTCAATCACTGGGATTTTATCAATACACTCAATTAAGAACATTATTTCAGGATTCAAATGTATTCAGGAGGCCTTTTCCAGTGAATGGGTAATCAAGCACGCTAATTGAGTTACTGCAGGGCTGCAGCCGGGTAGAACTGGGTAACAATGAGAGAAGGTTGATGATGCTACTGTCAAAAAAAATAATCAAAACAAAATCAAAAGATTTCAGAGGATTGATGATATTATCTGATGACAGTATCAATAATCTGGCAGATAACAATTTTTAAGTACTAGTTAGATCAAGGTCTGTCTTGACAAAAGTCCTACGAACTTAAGTTGCCCCGAGACTGTAGCACTTTAGGTTTATCTGCTCATCAGTATCCTCTCTCTCTTTCTCTCTCTCTCTCTCTCTCTCTCTCACTGTTATGCAGAAGGGGTTCTTTCCAAATCCGACATCTCACTGCACTCTGGCATCAAAGCCCTTTGTACGAGAGCCGACACCTGGTCCCTCTCTCCTTGCCAAAGAGGCCTAGCGAGAGGGCTCAGATGCCTGGAAGAGCCGGGAGCATTTACACCACCCACCTCCTGCTCAACCCACAACCACACACAGGCTACTGGAAGTCCAGGCAGGGCCAGGCTCCGATGCCCCAAGCCCCCCTCCCCCAGTCCCACCCTGCACCCCTACAGACACACACACACACACACACACACACACAAACACACACACACACACACACACTGTGCACTGTGTACAATCCAGCTGATTCATACTTCTGTTGGACCAAGTGCCAGACAGAACACACATATACTGCTGTGATAGCACTGTGTATCTAATGGTGCTAAATTAACACTATGAAGGTCAGAGAGAGCATAACCAGTTTTGGACATAGACTAGTTTAAAGCCAATGTAGAGGTTTTGGCTGAATATTTCAGCCTTTTTTTATGGCTTCATGCATCAAGCTTCACTTCATTTTGTAACACCCTTCAGTGTCCGTGGCCAGAAGTCATGATCCTTAACTTCAGCTGTATATTTACCTCAACAAATACTTTTTTTTTTACTATGTTTTGATTTGTTTTCCTGACAAATATGCTGTATAATTAAGTCTTTTTCTAGTCATAGCTGTCCATAGCACACTGTAGCATGCAGCCTGATGTGCAAGTACACCCCTCAAACAAGATGTTGGTCTGTCATAGGGCCTTACCTCCACCCCTGTCTTTGATGCTGCAGGGGGGAATGCATCCCCTTTTCTCGAGACTATGGTGTCCTCAGTTGCAAAGCAAAACCTAAACCACAAAGCCTCACGGCTGGTTGTTTGTGAGCACTAGGGTTTAGGTGCCTTGCTCTGAAGAAGAAGATTTTTTGCCAAGATGGAAATCAGCGGTTCACTGCACCAGCAACCTTTCATTCTCCAGGCTATTTTTCCTCCCCATTAGCAAATATGCAGTAGGCTAAAAAAAACAAAAACAAAAACACTTTACTATCTTCACATAGATTTATGTACAATATTACATAAACATAAATATTACATTTGCATGCACAACACACACAATGTTATCAGAGACTATTGAAAAATAGATTTATAAAATGTATTTATTTATCACTTAAAGGTAACTTTTGTAAGATTTACAATGTAATCTACTCTACACTCTTCTCAGTAGGTCTAGAGATATGCTGGAAGGATGAACTTCTAATCACTTAATTCCCAGTTTGGTTTGTTGTCCCCTGCATTCAGCCCAAAGTATTTTTCCTGGGTTGCAAAAAAGCTCCTGCCCTGTAGCTGGAACTTTATATTAAAATACATTATTCTACCAATAGTCAAATGACGTAAAAATGCCAGTAGCCTGTGAAATGACATAACTGACAGCAACAACAGCAAAAAATATCCCTGTCTTGTACAGGACAGTAAGTTTTTCTGAACCTGCTGTCGACTCTGCTGCTCCGCAGAATTTCAGGTGACATTTTCCCTTCGGTGTCAAGAGCGCTGCCATTGTAAAAACCACTGGAGTCTGTATCTGGCTGATGGTTGTGTGAGCTGGAATCAGTTGGATTTACGCTCTGGTTGTGGGCCACCTCTGGGGTTAGCTTGCCTACAGGCATGGCTATTCCTCCTCAGCTGTTAGGCTGGGCACTGGGCCCTCTCCATGAAACAGAGTGGTGGAGCACAATGTTAATCTCTCCTCTATGCCGAGTCCCAGCTGTGGCTCCGCATCCCCACTGGGCCCTTTCATGTAGAGGAGGGCAGCCATCACCATAGCCATGGATACAGCCACAACCACAGCGCTTACTATCCACCTAGTTCAAACAATGAAGATTGCTGTTTCCTCGAGGAATCCAAGGAGAAGTTTATTGCGCAGTGCATACGGTGTTTCTGCAGCATTTCATAGACACGGTTAGCTGTGACTTTTTGGCATTCTCTCCATACGCATGAAGTGATATGTCAGTTGATCTTTTTCAATTCTTTAAACATTTATTTAGAAAGAGTGAAGGTTTCAGAAATAAAAAGCATTCCATTCAATTAAGTTTTTTATCCATTAGTGTCTAGTCTGTATTGTACAACATATAGAAGCCTTCAGTCTCACAGTTGTTTTTTTCCAAAGGAATTCATCTTTTTTCAGTTCCACAACACTGAACGCAAAGCCATTTACGTCAGAGCCGAGCTGAACCTGAACCTTTACAAAGTTTACATTTAGAATTCAAAACCCAATACAACCAGAGAGAAATAACTTTACGATCGTGCAGGTGATCCAAGGGGATTATAAAAAAAAACATCTCACCTCAAAAGAAAGAGAAAAAATCAAGGTGACAAAAACAGAACTAAATTGAATAACAGAGATCTAATAATAATTTGATATTTTATTGATCTACGTATGGAAATTGTGTTTGCCTCCTCCACAGGGAGGTCATGGTACAGAACGGCACTGCTGCAGCTGGCAGGGACACAGCATTTTGCTCAAGGACACTTCAGCAAGGCGGATGCTTGCCAGCATGGGGGCTTGAACCGGTGCCCTCCAGTTGAATGACTGTCCATATTCCCCATGTCACCCTCCTGCCCCAATGACAAATAAACTCACCAAGCAGTAGAATGGTATGACAGCACAACAATGTATACTTTACAATTATTCTGATAAAGCAATGTACTGTTTTACACTAGAAATCAACATGCTGCTTACAGAACACACATACAGTATAAAATATCAATAACATTAGTATAAAATATCAGTTTAAGTCCTCCACTTGATCAACACATTCTTTGTCCTAAAAATTGACACATATAATATTGAGGTCACAGTGCAGTTACCATAGTTATGGGATCTACTGAGCTTTTATATTCAAAGCCTGAGGAAAATTGCTCATTGTTATCTTTAGTAATCCATAAGGTCTTGAAGCTACAGCATAGCATGGTCTAAGGCTCGGTTGCTAATCGTAAATTCACAGAAATCTACTTAGAGAAGGGCAAATATCAACAAGTCCTGCACTGGCTTCTCTATTTTCTCATTAGGCAGATAGATGGTAGATAGCTAGTACTAGGAGAGGTGGGGGCAGGAACAGATTAGTCTCCCCTCACAAACAACCACATATCCTTGACTTTTAATTAAAAATGCCATCGCAATTAGATACGGTAGTTTAAAGGACTGCAGAAATAAAAAGGGAGTTCAGGCGCTGCTATAAAGGCAATCCGGCGCAGTTCCAGGAGAATAAAGCTTTTCACTTTTCTCATTGTGAGTGTTTTTTTTTCTTTTTTTCTTTTTTTTTTTTAAGGGAAACTCAAATCGGCTTATAGGTTTTCGCGGGAGCATTGCAGTAGGAGCAAAAGAGGAGCCAGTGAGGAGAAAATAGAACTCAAAGTCATCGCAGTGGTTACAAAGGACGTCGAAGATTGAGGTCAGGGGAGGAGGAAAACTATTCTGTCGGCACAATAAATGAGAACAATTAATCAACGGTTAATGTGAATCACACCATTTATCCATCTAAACAATCGGGCTTCACTAAGTCACATTACCAAAGTAATGAATCTGTGCAAGTCTGACATTTGAACACTTCAGAAAAGGAGCACAACCCATATGCATGCATCTGCTAAACATGGTGTGCTTATAAAGAGTAACAGCAGCATGAGTGACGCACACTGTTCTGCATCTGAGTCAACCACGCAGACATTTCAGAAACGCAAGCAAGTCCTGATCCTTGAAATAGCAGTAGCATGTATTGTGAAAACAGAAACTAGGTCTATGTATGGCCTACTTATGGTAATTTACCAGTTATGTTGACTGATTTAATGGCACTATGAATAAATATCTAACACTGACATTACTCACTGATAGATTAATCAGAATGTCAAAATGTATAAAAGATGTCACTGCCATGTGGCAGCCAGATCGGCTACTTTAATTTGCATGAAATATGCTTGTATATAGCCAAAACAGACTATTTTCTGGAGAGAAAAAAACAAGAATGTGTTCTCTATACTCTTGATTTAGTAGGTTGTTTTGTTTTACTAGTGGCACCACCTGATAAGACCTATTGTGCTTTTTATCAGTTCTTCCTGCATACCTTTTCTTGTTTTTCTGTTCTACATTTTCTTGTTTTTAAATTTCTCTCTTTTTTTTTTTACAATATTCCATTTTATTCTATTAAGCTCTTCCTTGTATCATCCTATAGTGATGTGTTTTACCTGTATGTGAACAAACAAAAACACATCCCACCCTGATCCAGGTTTTCCTCGTCTTTCCCAGAAGTGGGATAGAATAACAAATCGGTCCTGGTGATTTAGTACTCCCCTGGGTAATTGGTTTTCTGGAGTGGTGACCATGTGGAGATGAAAAACAATCAGCAAAGCTCTTAACAGATGCTGTAATTACCTGAGCACAGCACATGTGCTTGGGCACACCGGTGTGGTAGATGCACCGGGTCTGATCCACCACTTACAGAGGCAGGAAGGGTAGAATCCACTTCTGCATCAGCTTCATCTTGACAACGTATGTGTACCTTCTATCCATTCAGCAGATATAGGTAGTGCTATATACATCATAAATTGCACTGTGCCTTACATAGAAGGAAGGGATGTCATTGTTAATGCATGTGAATCATCATTTTTTGTTCTATATTTCCAACAATAATCTGAAAAAAAAACAGGTTCATTAAGGTTGGCATCAATTTTCAAAGGCAAAACAAGTGGACAACAAAGGAAGGCCCAGCTTGCGTATTCAACCACTCTACTGCTGTGTACTGCTGTGTGAGTGTAATGTACTGATCTGGGTGTAATGCTGAACACAAAGCTGCAACCTCTAGACCACAGCAATCTGTTATAATGCCCCCAATTAGTGTGAATAATGAACAGATTTAAACACACCACTTCATGGCAAAACAGTGTTTTCAAACTGCTCAGGAACAAATATATTCTCACACATGCTCACTACCCAATTTAAATTATCTGCCCTTTGGGGTTCATCATTTTGTAAAGCACTGTAGATGATGAAGAGAATAAAGGCTGGATCAGTTAAAGGGTTTTGGGGGGGAAAGACGGAGGGGATGTTAGAGATAGATGTTAATGTTTGAAGGATGTGAGGTGTGAGGTTAATGTGATGCCATGCTGAGAGAGCTTGTTCCTTCATTCCTCTCCGCTGTGTGCTCCTGAATTCCCGGGCGCAACATTACCTACGCCTTCTGTCACCCACACGCGACTATGGCAACCTGGGGGCAGTGGTGCCAGCTCCTACCACCAGCAGTAAACCAGGAAAGAACTTGAGACAATAACACTATGAGACAGTAACAAGACAATAACAAGGCATTGTCCTGTTGACACACAGTAACATGATACTGAAGTGGTTTTGAACTGTATAATTGTATTATACCCTATTGCTACGGCAATATTATTTCTTGTCTGAACATTCGAATAAAGCTCATTCAACTGAGCTGAATTGAACACTATTACGACATTGTCTTTGATGGTTTACTAATGCTGCAGTCAAGTGGTGTCGGATTTACGGTCTGAACGAGTTTCCATCCAAGAAGTGCCACATGAACACATTATGTCGGATGATCAAGTCTGAGAAATTGTGATTGTAGATGCAGCACAAATTGGCCGAGTTGTGTCATAATCGCTCTTTCCAACATGGCTGAACAGAGCACAGAGTCGTATGTGAACCTGAAATTTCATACAATAAAGCTGAAAATTGACCACAAGTACAAAGTTAAAAGACATCCATGGATATTCCTTGATAACTACAGTACTACGGCATTACATTTCCTGTGATATTTACATTCACAATCCCCTGAAATAGCTGAAGATTGCTTGCTAGCTAAGCTCTCGCTAGCTTGGATGCTAATGTTAGCCTAGAAGGCTGGCAATGGGTGTAAACAGTTGAGGGAACATTCTCCTATTTTCCGACCATAAAGCACGTGAACCGGAACTACTCAGATGGCCGAGTAGTGATGTAGCCCCGACTCAGAGAAAAGTACGACCCAACATCACTTGAATGCACGGTAAAAACACTGTCATTGTTTCGAGCCATTTCTAGAAGGGAAGCAATCTTTCTAGGGTGGGTGAATTTTCAAACCTGATAGATAGACAGACAGACAGACAGACAGACAGGGAGAAAGAGATAGAAAGAAAGAAACTAAGTGCTAAGTTTATGATGTGCTCTCAGCTATGATACCCCTATCCTCCGACTATTCCTTTTAGCTGCCATGAATTATTCCATTGACGTCCACAGTGATCGTCATGCTTCAAAGATGTCTTCACCATTTAGCTGCAAATGTGTTGTGCCTGTGTTCTATACTAACCTTATTCATGAGAATATAAATAGCTGTGCTACTATACAGTAGTAGGCGGCAGAGATAGAAAATTGGGCCAGTAATTGGAGGGTTACCAGTTCAACTCCCCCAAGACACACAGATTTGAAAGTGGCATCTGACAGGTCTTAAAGTGACAAAACTGGATGAATGCAGTATCCAGTAACCACTGATGAGACTTCAATGTCAAGATACCCTTGAGCAAGGCACTTCATGCTTTCCACTCAGCCTTACATGTGTTTATGTACCAGTGCTGGGTCAGCAAAAAGACCAATTTCCTTTTCAATAGATGGATCAATAAAGTTGTTCTATTTGTAATAAATTCCAGTGGAAAAATATGAGCAAATCCCTGCAGAGAGCACAAATAGAACAAAATAACTGGGTCCATTTTGTTGAAAAGCTGCAATTAATAACAGAACAATTATTTTTTTCTCATTTGCCATCCTTACAGTAATGCAGATACTCAATAGCTGTATAGTAAGTAAAGTGGTTTAAAAAGACATTTCGTTTAGATTATTTTGTTAAGACAAGGATTTCATTCCCTCAGGCCCATTCTTAAAGTCAGCAGCTACTTCAAAATGATACATTTTGAAAATATTATCGCATCTGTATGAAAGTGGTAATTTCCTTGTCTTGTGTCTGGCTATTATGCTTTTTTTTTTTTCAAGATACTGTGTGAACCTTGTGTTTTGAGGACTGCTGAGCACTTTATTTTAACTTAAGTATAAGAGGATTGTTACATCTTAACCTTGCCCTTCAAGAGCTCCTCACGAAATTGCTACTTTCACTTAATTTGAGTGAAACTATGCTTATATGAAATACACATATGAAATAAAGATTAAAGGGGCTAAAAACTATGACTTTGCACTTCATCTGGTATAACTAATGTCCTTTCTTTCCTCCATATTGCCATATAGGTGGCTTTGGAAGATGGGAAGAGGATTTACTAGGAGTGAGGAGGTGATGCGATTAATTTAAACACCCCATGAAATGGCATCTTCACTTCTTTGATTTAATATATTTCCTGTTGAAACAGGATGCTGGATCAGGACATAACGCAGTGAGGGATCATTCAAAAGTCTAAACCAATGGGATATCAGTCAGGGAGAGAAACCAAGATGCGGAGGCCCGAGATTTAAAAATCTGTGATGGTTTTATTGGGTGGAACTTTTATTTATGCATACTATAGCATGACGTCACCATTAAAGGTCCCATATCGTGGAAAACGGGGTTTCCCTCGCCTCTTTGATTATAAAGGAGTTGGATGTGCTATCTAAACATTGTGAAAGTATTAAAATGCACGGTTGCCAACTAAAACCACACAATCCATATTAGAAAATGGCGGTTGCCATTGTTTATGTACCGAAGAGTTTTCCCTACCTGTAGCCTCCGGCGCTGTGGTATCTCACGTTTCACTCTTGAAACGGTTAGCCAATCAGAACAGTGGGGTGGTTAATATTAATGAGCCTTAAAGGCACAGCCACAGAAACAGCCTGTTCTTGGTAAGGCTCAGAGAGATGCTGGAAAATGAACGTGTAAAAATGGATTGAGAGCTTTGAAACAGCTTTGAATGGACCTCAAGACATAAAATAAAACACTGGAAAGTGTAGAATATGGGACCTTTAAAAAATCTGTGATGGTTTTATTGGTTGGAATTTGTATTTATGCCTACTAGTGCAGCATGACGTCACCATTAAAGATATTGCGTTTTCCAGGAAGTAAAAGCAATGGGAGTTCATTTCATGGGGTCTTTAATAAAATGAAGAAGCATCTTTACCCTTGAATGAAAATGTCTTTACAACATATCCACATTATGGCACCATAATAATGAAACAGATAACTTATTAATTTATCAACATCACTCTGGGTCTCTGCATCATTGACCCAAGCATCAGAGCGACAATGCATGTACTGTAGCATAACCAAATTTCAGCTAGGACTCTGCCCATTCAGTTGTAGTAAGAAACTGTCAGAAGGCTGAGGCGCTGGTGTTGCACATCCTTTAATCACAGGCCCATCATGGTGACACAGCCTTGTGTAGTTTAATAATGCCGCAGGAACAACACTCTCCATCTAAACTATCTTTCTCACAGAGCATCTGTGAGCAGGAGAGCTGGTTATTACCATCTCATTGAGGAGAGACCCCTCAACAGCTTGTAAAGTTGCTTGGCACCGTGTCCTACTTCACTGTATGCTGACAGCCCAACCATCAGGACTAGACACTTTTCTTTGGAGGCTGTTTCAATTATTCACTCTTTCCTTAGAGTAGCAGTACTGTCTCTCTGCTGACACCACCTCTGCCTTCCTCTATCGTTCTCTCACTTTCTTTCTCTGGTGCCCCTCCCTCTTTCTGCCTGAGATGGGCAGGTACAACACGCTATAGCCCAGAGTGGGAGAGAAAGAGACAGAAATGTAGGATGAAAGAGTGGTACATCAGGGTCACAGAAAAAGGCCCCTTAAACAAATCTTATCACTGCAGAGAGCCCAAATGAGATACCTAACCAAAGGGAATAATTATCTTTCGAGGGAGGCTAATCTAAAGCTATCAAATAAAAACAAACTTCACTGTGAGTGTAAGGAAATGTAATTATTCAAATGGGATAGAAATGCAAATGTGTGGTCTTGTATGGAGGAGAGAGGGAGCCAGGAGCTAGCGTCCTCTAAGAGCCAGACTCCCCACTGGCTCATAATTTTCTGTAATGGATGTCAATGTCCTTGTGGACATATGTGACATTTTTTTTTAAGATCAGTGGAATTCCGGAGAGTCATCTGGCCACTAATGAAGGTTATATGAGTGTGATTTCTACATACTTGTGTATCTGTTTGCTTTGAAATGTGTCGCATAACCCCTTCTGTTTTCTCATTAAAAGTGCAAATGATTTCTTCAAAGAAAAGAGTGATATCCTCAAACCATTATCCTCCTGGGGTTTGCACCATTTTTTTCATTTGTTTGCACCCCCCACACCCCGCCACCCTTTACTCTGTTCCCATCTCCGACTCTCTCCCTCACTCAGTCTTTTTGATTTGCCTATATTGTCCTTCATGCTGTCAAATAAAATACACACTGCAGGCTTATGTAAGCGCAAAGGGAGAAGTTTCAGAAGAGTGGGGAAAGTATGCCAGTACTTATTTCGCCAACAACCACAAGCCAAAAAATAGAATTAGAGACATGGCACCAGAGTTGCCCATGTATTAGACGATTACGTTTTAAAACTATGAGACAAACTGGAGAGAAGGAGTGCATGGACTAAGCCCACAACACAGAGCAGGTAGTTCAGCGGTTACAGGGATGTTTTATATGTTTTGTTCACATTGTAAAGACTCTATGAACAATAAATCTGTGTGCATGTTTCAGCAAGAATTTGTATAAAATCTCTTGTATTATCATCACTAATTTCTATTCCATGTAAGGATATATTCAAAGTTTTTTCAGTGTTTGATAACTTGAGCCAAAATTGCAAAAGTACAATTTTGAATATTTACATTTTAACATTTAATTTTCATGAGTTACTGCAACATCTGACACTGTTCAGCCTCTCTACAGAATTTAAGCAGTTAACCTTCAACCTAAAGCAGGGCCATAAAATTCCTACAGAAAAGCCCGCATTTAAACTTCAAGCTTCAGTAGCTGCTGCAGGGTGTTGTCTGTTTCATATATACACCTGGTAAAGTGCTTCCTCTGCACTTTCTTTCATCCGTTCCTATTGGTTGCAAGGTTGCTCTAATAGGGTTACAAAGATCTTTGATTGGCTTCCAGTGCCACGGCGGCACGATGGGACCTCCCCCCCTTCAGGTCGGCTTGGCGCAACAGCAGCGCGTGACTGACAGGAGGCAGGGGATGAGTTTGAGTGTGGGAGCAAACTAAGCAGAACACTCTCAACATGCTCTGTCAGCATGGTATCACATTAACCTCACATCCCAACAACTCTCTCAGGTTTTTTTCTCCTTAACTTTTAATCTCTCCCTCTTCTTTCCCGAACCACATTGCTTCTCTCGTCTGACATTCATCACAAGCATCAACATAAATACTCAATACACGTATTTCCTTTAGTGATAAAAAAAAACACATAAAAATGCAGAGAAGTTGATCTTTAAATATAGTTACTTGGTTTTCTTCAGTACATAAATAATTGATCACAGAAGGCTCCAGGGGGAGTCGTGTTCGAGGATATGTTGATTTCACACCAATTTCCTCACATATATAGCCCAATCTCTGTGTTTACCCTGCATAAAATTAACACATACTGGACAGTATCTCTGGAGCTCAGCTGAAGAGGGGAGGTGGAACACAGGAATTAGGAATAGGGCCTGTCAGGAGAACTGTTACAAAATGCAAGGATTAAAATGCCTTGAAGACAGAGGTCAAGGATGCTCTGACGTGCCACCAAGACAGATTCCATGATCCGATCTATCTCAGAAATCACCAAGGGGTCGTATAAACAAGTGTGGTTCTGCCATGAGATCAAAACAAATGTTTAATGTCAAAACACAGGTATAATCATTGAATATAGTGTTGAACACAACAATCAATGTGATATGCTGTGGTTTCTATGGCAATGTGCAAGCAATACAAATCTAGAGCAGAGTGCGCTGCTGGCAAAACAACGCAAATCATCTGTTATGTGTTCTACAGAGAGAAAAGAAGTAAGAGGTTTTCAGCTTAGCAATACTGACAACACCTCAAAGATTTTACTGCATGAACCCATGAATAAATATACCCGAAAGTTTGTCTAAATACATTTCTTAAAGGAGTTGCAAAGTAATGTTGCAGGGATGTTTTCCCCAAATAAACACTGGATTATTCCAGGCAAATAAATGATGATGCAAATGTATTTATTATACATTTGTTTGGGGGGGGGGGGGGACAGATTAACTTTGCAGCACCCTGATGTGAAGTGAGCCGATGAATCCTTAGTCACTTCAAACATAGTTGAGTCACATCAAATACAGGAAGGTGCAGCCATGTTGTGCTGCGCTGCCCTTCCTTCCTGCACATTACTGTTGGGATGTTAGTGTATGAAATAGCCTGCTCAGACCGCCACCCTTTCAATTTTTCTTTCCAAGTTGTGAGTAAAGGATGCCTGGGCGCAATTTGTTTCTGTCAGGATGATTAATGGCTCTCAATAATATTACAGCTTACATGGATATGGGAAGGTGCATCCCTGCAGCAGCCAATCGATAAATCTGTGATCCTCCAACCACCCACCAAGAGATTTAGAGGCCATATGAACAGCCTTGAATTCCCATAAGTCTTATGCAGATTAATAAATTTGTGCCGCAAATGCGCTGTACTTCTAAGTCTTAACTGTGTCTAATAATACCTTAAGTGTTATTTCGTCAGTCTGACAGCCTGTGGGGTTTTATTTTTCCAGGAGAAGAATGTGCATCATGTTCATATAATTGCATAACATCAAAATTGTAAAACAGTGATGCATATATAACACACTGTTATGTACTTGAAACAATAGTGTCAATACTGTGTACATGTTGAAGGACAATGTGCACACTGAGGATTTTAGGTGTGCCTCTACTTGTGCCCTGGCTTATTCAAAATCTTTGTCCTTCATTGGTACAGTATACTGGAAAATCAGTCCATAGGTTTTTCTCCTTTTCATATTCCCGTGTACCTCTAATTCAGTTTTGGCTAGGATGACAGCACACAAAGAAAATTGGCCCTTGGGACATTAATTGGATGAAATTAGGCTACTCTGCATTTTTGCGTATGAGAAATTACTGAAAGAATCTTTCCATGTCAAAAATAAGTTTTATATCATGAAATTAGTTGCTTAATAACAACTGCTTTCTCCAACTGAATGCTCATGGAAAGTTTTCCTGTTCCTATAAATCTGTTCTTGTGTGCTCTGATGATCACGTGTACAGTTGATGGCGCTGATAATGTTTGGAAAGCAACGTGATCAGGTCTGTCCCTAGTTGTCTTTGAGCTTCAAAACAGATATAGATACAGATATAGATATTATTTGGTCCATCTGCTCATCACCATCCGGAGCTGAGCAGGAGACAGAAGAAGCACAGGGCGTCTGTCAAACTCAACACATTTAAATCATTTCTTGGCACCTTGAGTACATCCTGGTCGTGCTGTCTCTTTAGATGATTCCTTGAAAGTTTGACCAACTTTTGTATGGGATGAAGTTGTGTGTGAGTGTGTGTGAGTGATGGAATAAAGCAAGAGAGGAGACAGTTTGTGCGTAAAAGTCATAGATTGTAGAATTACGTCATTCGCAGACTTTCTGCTGGCTTGTTTGCAGGAAGTCCGATTTTTGGGAGCCATGATGTTGTATTTTTGGAGCCACAGTTTGCACAGAGACAAAGAGTGTCTCTTTGTGTCACCACCCTGGTGCAGGTGGAGCCAGGTCCTCAACTGCAGAAAAAGCCAGCATCATATAGCACACCTGCATGAAGCCCGGAGCCACTGTCAACAGCAGGATTAAGCAGACAAGCCCCCTTACATGAAATTGAAATTTACACAAATATTTAAAAATCACCATTAGTGGGGACATCAGAAGAAATGAAATTAGCTATGGCGACAATAACTTTTTACAGAAAAAGATGCATTGGCTTTACATTTAACATTGAATATCGGTCATGGCCCCAATGAGGTGGGTAGAGTTTCAAGTTGTTCTGCAGCCAGCCAATAAAGGGCAGCAGAGGGCAGAAGTCCACCAGAAATTGCAAATCGTATGCCTTTTCGCAATTACAAACTATAGAAAACAGGGTATCAATTATTACATAACCATTTTTCATTTGTTAAGTTTGAATACGTTTTTTTTCATATCCTGTATAGAAAGCCAAATTGTCCTCTAAGCTGCCAAACCATTGAGAAGGTGGGATCAGCCCCTAATTAATGTTCATGAGTTAAATTTGAGCAAGGTACTGGTGATCTGAGTTGTTGATATAGAGCAAACATTAGCTGACAGCAGGCACAACAACCACTAATGAAAACAGGTGGTAATATAACTTTACTAAGTTTGCTTAATACAGTTAACCTTAAGAATTTTCAAACCAAAGCAGTATAAAGCAACTTACTTGATGTGCAGAACCCACTCTGCTTTTGCCCCCACTTGAGTGTTCGCTGCAAACTCTTGTCATCCACTCTGAGCAGTCATATGCCAAAAATTGCATCCACTTTTGTTCCTTGTTTCGCTGTCTTTGGGCAGTTTATGCAATGAACTGTCATTGCTACAGCCCGAAACCGGACAAGCAAACTTGCAGAGTGACATTCTGTAATGTAACTCTCAGGTTGTTGTCACCTCTGCGGTTGCTTGCTGCAATGACAAGAGACACAATGTGACAAGAGCGCAGCCATAAGGGGATAAATTGGAATGCTATGAATGGCTGTATGCAAATGTGTTACCCAGTGATGCAACTGGAAAACATATTGTACAGATTGTATCTGAAACTGAGATAGGTGGCTCCCTCATGACGTTGAAAAAATTAAAAATCAAATTTTTTGTTTTAAACATTGAATTTCTTAAATGAAGAGACAAGACAGTGTGAAAGGGAATAGTGTTATTAATACTGCCGCAAAATATAACTTTAAGCATTGGCATCAAAAGCCATCATTGGCCCCTTGGTAAGAACACATTCCAAGCATTCAGTGAAGGAATTAGTGGACTGAGATCATTATGATTCTTTGTTGTTTTGTTTTTTTTAAACATTTGGGTAATTTTAAAGGGTCTATGTGTAATTTCTCGTCCAATGCAGACCTCTGTCAATTAGCGATGTCATTACAACAACAAATCAGAGCTTGACCCCTCCTCCACCTTCTTCAGGAACATGCCCGCTGCAAACGGCCCAATCTCCATAGAGCAAGACCTTTGTCCTGAGTCCAAGCCAAGTCTTTTGGGTGGGGTGAGAGGGTACAACACTGTGGTAGGACCTTCAAACAAGAACAAAAACATTAGCCTCTGCCCGCTCCTGTGTTTTTGAATGCAGAAACCTCTGCAGCGCGTGTGCCGTGAGCTGTTCACTTTGTTTCACTCACTACCATTCAGCAACCCCTGCTGATATTTACTAGTCATATTATGCTTCAGTAAAGCAGAAATATTAAACATTTAACCTTTCAGTCAAGGTCTGAATGGGCCCCTAAATGGATGTCTGTCACAGAGAACCAAAACAGCGCTGCTGTTGATTTGTTGTTGTTTGAGAGTACTTTAACTAAGAATTAGAAAACCTGTTACAGTTGTGATTACCTTTTGTTTGGCATTAGTTGTGGTGACCAGATAACCAAACCATGTGCTCTGGTCGAGTTTCATAGAGGTTTCATAGAGTAATCTATGATCAACAAAAGTAAATTAAGAATAAATAAATAAACAGGAATTTAAGCAACGAAAACATTTTCCAAGCCAGTACCAGTCAGTAATAGAGATGTAATCTGTTTACCTTTGGGCAATAATTTAAAAATACATGATTTCTTTGGCATATTTACAGGAATTTTGATTCGGGGGATTCTTGAAGATGTTGTTTAGAATTTGCTCTCAGCCTGAGGTAATCACAGAACATCCAACATGACTGTAAAAATGCAGCTATAAAATACGCGTGATAACCTTGTAAAAAGTAGTAAAACTATTCCCATACCAGTCTGTGGACTGGTATAGAAATGTCACGCAGAAAATGACAGTACCCACCCACAATAATGCGCAAATAAATATACTAACAACCACAATTGTGCTTATTAGCGCGCTACTTTGCAATCTAATTGTGTTTATTAGCGTCTGTCTGCACTTTCTTTTGTCCATGATGGGACTACTGTCCAGTATAAACAGCAAATACAAGAGGTTGTCTAGAGCGTTGAGTATTTTCCCTCCACATTAAACTGTGCATTTTGCTTTTTGTGTGGCATGCGCACAAGGCAGCCTCGGGTGGTTTGAATGAGTCGATGAGAAGAATTCAGTGTGAAATGGGAACTGATGCTGCGTGGAGGTGTTCCAGTCCCACAGGCTGTGTGGTAGAGCAGTACTGGACTTCACTGACTCTGGCCCCCCTCCCACCCACCCCCTTTCCCTCGCTCTCTCCATTTCACTCTCTCTCTCACCTGATTTCTCTCTCCCCACCTCGAGACTCCTTCCAATTTCTCTTGCTCTTTATCACATCCATTTTCCTTTGGCTATTCTCCCTGTGAGTAAAACTCTGAGCCATACTGAGAATTTGCTGTTCTTAATTATTGCATAGTAATGAAGGAAGTCTTAGCTCCAACTCTCCAGAGTAGCCCATGCTGATCTTCACCAGAGAGGCTAGTGCCGTACCAAAGGCACTGCTGCTCACCCACATCAGTCTCATCAAGAGCTGCGGTTTCGCTTCACTTACAGCTTCATAGATGAGAGCTTAATAGAGACTGATTCATTGATATGCTAGCCAAACTGCCCAGGGATTTGGTAGGATAGGCACAAGCAGAGGAAAGAGACAGACAAAAACAGAATGAGAAAGAGATTGAGTGGGAGGGGAGGGAAAAGAGGGAGAAAAAGCAAGTGACACCAGATTTGCAGCCACACATTGAGATGCCAGGGATGATAAAACCATCTCTCTCAGACAGGCGACTGTGATAGACTTGATTTTGTCCACTCACACCCACCATCCCACCTCCCTCTCGCACTGGTCTCCCTCGCTCTTCTTCTCTCGTTCACTGAGTGAAACATGATGAAAAAGAGCAGGAGAGAGATGAGCAGCAGGCCTGGTCTCGCTGGGGGCTAGGGAACACATCTGACAAAATCAAATCAGGTCGGTCAAAGGTGAAGCCTGCCAGTTTCCCTGTAGGGCGGGGAATGGTATCAACACTGCACAGCTGACCAGAATACCGACATGGTGTAGCTCAAGATGAAAATGTGTGTTACTATCTCCAGTACAGAAACGTCCCCCTCTCCAAAACTGAAAAATCATCTATACATCTTCACAGCACAACCTAATGAATCAATTTAAACTTGATTAAATCCTGTAACTCTTTTGACTCTTTAAATTATATTAGGGACGTAATTAAGTTCTCAATATCTATTAACACAGCTGCCCATAAAACTGTACATTTTTTATCAGGCAGATAAAAGACAAATCAGACATGATTGTATGGGTCCTTATCTTCATTGTCATTGTGGTAAGATGTAAATGACACTTTTTTTGTGCAAGCCTTCTATTTGATCAGATCTGCCTTCTTGCTACGGGAAGTCAGCTGGCGGTGGATTTCGGCAGCTCATAACACTTTGATATGCAACACCTCTTAGAGCCAAAGCACCAATTGAAGCCATTATACAGTGTTCAGCTCACTAATAGCTTTATTAGAGGGCTGGAGCCAGCTTATTACGGAAGGTCTCAGTCAGAAAAAGAGCCGAGGGACTGATCTTTGGATCTGCATGCTACGCTAGCCTTGAAAAGAACCATAAATTAGTGATCTGGGGTAAGAAGGTGTGTGGGGGGGGGGGGGGGGGCAACATCAAGCGAGAATCCTCTGTTCTCAAAACTGGACAACGGCTGATGTGGCATCCTTCCCCATGCACAGTCATGGTATCAGTCTCATGCTTCCCTCATCAGGGCCCATCACCATGCCTCATCCTTAATCATCAGCAGCAGAGAAAGGTCATTACCCAAGTAAATTACCGCTTTAGCATTTGATTATTCACTCTTTTTCTGCTCTCTGGGGAGTATCATATCAGAGAGACTGTGGTTTGCTTAGCCTATATATATTTCAAATTGAATTTTAATACAACAATACACTTGGTGGTGATGTTTACGCGGTATGCTGATCATCATAGTTTGCGTCTCGATCAAAATGAATTTCTACTTAGAAAAGTTCTCAATTGTCAATTGTTTTTTGCTCTTGCCTTGAGCTCTCTACATGTCCCCATCTTCCCTCTGTTCCCTCCTGGCCCTGATGAAGTGTCCTCAACAGATGACATGGACCGAAAAAGGTACAGTTTCAGGCTGCATATTTGCATTTACGGAAAATGCTGAATGATAAAGCACTCTGACAGTCCAGTGCACTTATGCAGCACACGCCGTAAAACATCTGTTGAAAGCTGGGCATAATTCATTCCCCAAACACTCACACACATAGACTAATAAAATTCACACACTCTCCATCTATCTATGTGTATATGCAATGTGTATATACGTGTGTGTCGGTCTATCTCTCTCTGTCTCTCTCTCGCTCTCTTACACACACACCTCTGTCCTTGATCTTACGATATACGACAATTGCAGAGCACGTCCCAGCCTAAATTATCCAAAATGTTAAATTTGGGGATAAGATGAAAAAGCATCTTCACCTTTGACACTGAGTTGTCACCAGGGCTTGTGATTGTTATCAGTTCTTGGTGGAAAGTGTGGAGGGTTTAAAATTTTCATGAAATCTCATATTCAAAGGTCTCAAAATAGAACTGCACAAGCTCAAATTAGCAGGTAGAAATAGAACAATAAGTGTCAGTATGCTACTTTGATACTGGTTTATGCAGGCAGTAAATTAATGTTACTTTCAGCAAACAGTTCATAAATACAGAATCTCAAATGGTCTGATAGTCAGCTAAGGATACAAAAACATGTGTCTGTAGCCTATTCAAACCACAATGCACAAACATACAAATACAAATGCATGCTGCGCTTGCAACTCTGACCTGCTTCCTCATTATGATATGGGTCAAGCTGAACAGAGAAGGTTTGAATCAAAGAAACAGTTACTTGTTATTGTATCTGTGGAATGCTCAGAAGCCCCCAGAGTGTCTCCTTTATTGTATCCTACAAGGCTTACATTGCTGTTTATGGTACGCAGCCATATTGTGATTCGTGACATAGCCTTGATATTCCCTCCCCCTTCCCTGTCCTACCAAGATTATGTCCATTTACAGTTCCGAGCATTTGTCATCATGCCGCTCTCGTCCACCTTACTGGACATGCAAGGCCAAACAGTAGTAACCGAATAGCCAGTGGTGTATGTGCACAATTTCCATCTCTCCCTCATTCCGTACATCTCTCCCAACCCTTTTGAAATGGTGGCTATGAATCTTCATTGTATCCAGTGGTGTGGAAAGCGGCCCTTTCCTAAATGACTATTGATGATGATGCCACACTGTAAGGAATGTGAACACAGCATGGAAATGGTAGTAGCAAGCCTGGAGGACTAGAGAGCGGGGGTGTGGGTGGGTTTCAGCGGGGTGTAGAAATCAGCCTAGAGCCTGAATGTGAAAACATCCCCCCAAGACACAACACAATCCATGGGACAGATCTATCTGTTTCTCCATAGAGATATACAGTAGAGTGTAGGTGTAAATAAACAAACAAAATAAGGGGGTTGGGGTGGGGATGGGAGGGGATGGGAGGGGGTTGACGCACATGGGAAATAAGAAATGAGAGGCTTCGAACTCAGAGAACCCAACAACAAGGAGTGGGACAGCTACAGAACCTCACACACCACACTGAGTGGCAGAGAACTGGTGTCTTTACTCTGTCCAGAAATAAAAAAGAACATCCCCGGAGGCCAGCTTTAGTGTTCTCTGGTCTAAAGCATTTAATTTCTCTAATTACCGAACCATAGACAAATGAAAAGGAAGTATGATTCCCAATATATAGCACTGGCAGTGCGAAATGATGGAAAAATATGGACAGCATCTTGTGCGCACAAACACATCCACACTCAGAAACACATTTATATTTTTGATCTGATATTTGTGGTTCTGTTTGTTACAAATATCAGATCAAATGCATAAATTGCAATGTGCAATTTTGTTCCCTTGCATTATTCAGAGGGCTGACCTTCCTTTGTGCTTGAAAGTTGAGCTGTTGAAGGGGAGGAGCGGAGAGAGCTGGACTTATTATCAAAGAGACTGAATGAATGGTATCCATGGTCTTCTGAAGATCATGCTCCTCCCCAACATTTTCTTTCCCCTGCTGCAGGAAACAGCTGAGGCAGGTAGCTTCTGGGGCTACCAGGTTTATCTGATATCCTCAGATCAACATGACGCACACCGCTCACCCAAGGACCATACAATTTGCCCTGCTTATGGGAGCTATGAAAAGTTAGTCAGACATAAAAAAGAATCATCCATCTACAAGCCTTGAAAGAGATATTTTGATGCTCAGAGCCTTTTCTTAACAATATAGATGTCATCCATTCAAAGCCATTCAAAAGCACCCTGTAGTGTGTAACTATGGACAGTTTAAAAGGAAAAGTCCACCCGAAAACACTGTTCAAAAATAACAGTGTAACGCTTTAGGTTACAGCCCGCTAATTACAGTGTAACTAGTTTGTAATTATGGGGTACTAATAATAAGTACTGGTACAATGCTGTAGTTACAGGGTAACAAGACAAGAAGTCTGGGAATTAAAGGGTAACAATTTTGTAATTATGAGAGACTTTTTGTCAATTTTTGTAATTACAGTATACTTAGGTACAGTAACGTAATTACGGGGGGACAAAAATGTTATCGGTGCTTGTTCCTTGTAGTTATGGAGTAAGTACAAGGTGTGTAGGCTGTAAAACAAAGCAGTGCTTGTTCCCTGTAGTTATGGTGCTCAACAATCATACAGGGAGAAATCCATCACAGAAGAGGAAGAGATACCAATTTCTCTACTGACAGTAGCCTCAATATTCCGTAATGCAGGGCAGCGATAAGGCAGACGTGTTTTAAGTAAGGGCCGCTTTTTCTTGACTGGAAAAACTCACTGTCTTGTCGTTCAGATGTCCAGGCACGTTCACTGGGGGTTGTCGAAAGTCATTCTGGGAAATGTAGGAAATCACTAACTAAAGTAAGAGTAGACCAGGCAGGTTGAGGGAAAGTGGATACAACAAAACTCCTGGAATGCACTGAATATGACAGATTTATGATATACTGTATAACAGTGCAAGTGTCTGAGGGTGGAATTTGACAGTACACAGGTCCCATATGCCATCGCTTTAAATCATACAGTTGAAATCCAGTTAAACAAGATCACCTGAAGACACTGATGTGAAAACACTCAATATGAACTCCTACACTGCTGAACTGCTACAGACCAGCTCCCAGCCATTCTTCACAGCCCCCAATCCAAATAGTAACACGGCCGCTGCAGTTTCTGTCCCAGCCTCCACACCAATGAGACTCTTCTTTAGTCGGAGCATATCCCAATTCTCTCACCAAGGCCATAAAGTCAAACACCACAGAACATTATAGACTCTGACGGGGAATACGAGACCCTAATCAGGACTTTAATACACTACCAAATCTTCCCATGCAACATGAAAGCCCAGCAGCAAGCGCTTCCACTTTTTCTTCGCCTCTCTCTCTCTCTCTCTCTCTCTCTCTCTCTCTCCCTCTCTCCTCTCCTCCCTTGGAGTGGTGATGTTGAATAGCACAAAGAGGAAGGCAGTCGTGTCAGAGAAGATTTTCTGGAGGCCTTGACAGAACGGATGGGTCTCCATTACTGTAATGAGGCTGCAGGAATGGCCGCCGCGCTTCCCTCATTTACGCCATCTCAGCCTGCGCCTCCTCCAGGGGATACGCTCTTTCCTCTATAATAGCCTACTCAGTCTTCCTTTACTCTCTCTCTCTTTCTCTCTCTCTCTCTCTGTGCTCCTTGCCCTCCTTCTTTTCCTATTCCAGAATTTTACAAGAGGTGTGTACATTTGTGTGTATTTGTATGTGCAACAGTGCAACAGTGTGTGTGTGTGTGTGTGTGTGTGTGTGTGTGTGTGTGTGTGTGTGTGTGTGTGTGTGTGTGTGTAAAGAATTGTATCTTAGATTGTGAGGAACACTTGACTCATTTGGAATGCTGCTATGCCTTGAGATACTGGGTGTCCATAGCATGTAGGATTTCCCTTTACATCTCAAAGCTAACTCAACATTTCCCTTTAGGGTGGGCTGATTTAGTAATGTAGGGTTTTGATGCGAATATAGTGGGGGGAGAGAGAGAGAGAGAGAGAGAGAGAGAGAGAGGGAGAGAGAGAGAGAGAGAGATCAAAGTTAGATTCCATTTTAGAGTTTGCTGTTTTCTTATGGTACGTTCAGACTACGGCAGGGCTATTCAATTATACTGTTCAGGGGGCCACATCGTCAGAAAGCTAAGGGCCCGGGGGCCAGACATTTCATTATGTATGTACACTTGACACAACGCGCCACCACGTTTTCAAAACTTTTGTTTCGCTACATTGCAAAAGTAGCCTAATCATAAATTAAAAAAGAAAATAAATAGGCATTCTTTAATTTTCTTTATTTTTTTCTTTTTCTTTATTTACACATATTTCTCAGTCCAGTTGCTGTTGAATTGACGATTTTCAGCATCAACTTTTCTTTTCTTCAGCGTTGATAGTGACACTGATGATGTCATACAAAAATTTGCATATCAATATATAATGCTGCACTTGTTATGCACGCCGCTGACTCCGCCCACCCGGGCCAGTTTCGGCGTACGCTGGTAGCAATTACAAGTGGACCCTATCCTACAGTCCCTGCTCGCAGCAGAGGGAGGGAGCTACACGCTGTGATCATCAGACTCTCTGGATTAGACAGGCAAGTAGAGAAAACCGGCATCAGCCATATCAATTTATTGCCAAATGCTTTGGGATTCAACACATTAACATTGCTTCCCATGGTCAGAAAAAGTCGCCAGATTTGTCGCTAGTCGCTTTTGAGAAATAAAGTCTCATGGGGGGTCTGAAAAGTCACTAAGTCTAGCGACAAAGTCGCCAAGTTGGCAACACTGCACCTACCGGAGTATGTTGAACAGGATCTAGTTTACAGTACACAGGAGCGCTCTGCTGGTTTGAAGGATTTATTGTGGTAAAAATGTCCGTTATTCGCATGATTTTTTTTTCTTCAGGTTACAAATTTTATTTATTTGCAAACAGAACTGATCGGCGGGCCGGTGTGACTTGATTGGCGGGCCGGAGTTGGCCCGTGGGCCATCAGTTGAATAGGCCTGGACTACGGGCTACAAAGCAACAGCAAGTCATTCGTTTTCAATGGAAGCCGGCGGCACAAAGCTACAAACACCAGCGCGTAAAATGTAGCAGCGTGCCGGGCGAGCACAGCTACAAACTGAAGTTCAGCTGGCTTTAACCTTTTTCCACACTATGATGATGCAATGAAGCGCGAACCAATCTTAGTAGAAGTATACGTGTTTCACTATTCTCGTTCCCAATGGTTGTTCCCAACTGAAGGCTTCGTGCCAATCTGGAGACAAAGTACTTAGAGTAAGTATTGTAACTCTAGTTCTATGATCACAGGCAGAGCCCTCTAACAGGGCTCATTTGGCTTAGCCACTCATCTAGTCGCCTCAGCGCACTGAAATTTGCATGCACGTGCTCAGCCAATCAGGATGAGCCTATCCACCCTCTATGGGGCCTCGCACTATAAATGGCAAGCGGCCCCTCATTCAGCATCCACTAAGTCTTCAGCGACTCGTGGAGCGGCAGGGTGAGCTGTTAGAGGGCTACGCCTGTGATCATAGAACTAGAGTTACAATACTTAACTATCGTTCTATTTCACACAGGGTTCACCCTCTAACAGGCTCTATTGGCTTAGGGGGCGAAGCCCAATGACTTCACTCCCTGCCAAGACACTAATACGAACAACATGCTGTGTCATAGCCTGGATTGACTGTAACAATGCAATAGGTCAGCCAGATATGGTTCCGCTCACACCCATGTCTATAAAATGGGCGGCGTGAAAAACCAACGCTACACTTAATCATGTTGACAAACAGTATGGTGTAACGCTGACCAACCCAGTGGCCGGTCTCCATCGAGCTTCAATACGAGAGACTCAGGCCTAGTAGGTAGTCATTTCTTCACAGGTCTTGTGTGCCAGTACTGAGTACAGAACCGGAGAAAGACCCAGACACTCTATGTCCACTATGTCGAGATGTAAGCTCCATTTGTCCTCCAGGGGCCGCCCCTTCACATGAGGTCGGCCCCCGTGTTCTCCAGGCCTGGAATATGCAGTGGCTTGAGAGAACGGAGGTGCTCTGTGGCCCAGCGCCACAGGTTCTCAGCAGCCTTCAACAGCGGTGTGGATCGCACTCTGCCCTGTCTGTTGATGTAGGCCACCGTCCACCAGTTGTTGGTCCTCACTAGCACATCCTTCCCCTATAACACAGGCAGGAAGTGCTGTAGGACCAGCATGACTGCAGACATGTAGGAGGTCACTCTCCCCAGAGGTGTTCCCTCCGCCAGTATTTGGGGGGTCCCCCAGTATGCCAGGTCCTCCCTGGCTGTTGGGGGGATGGTTACCATGTGACGTTTGTGATGTCGTGGATCCAAACGCAAACTGGCAAACCATCTCTGAAGGCGTCTCATATGGCGCAGCCCCAGTGGAACCACAGGGTGAGCCGCCGCCATGAGACCCAGGAGCCACATAACGGTCAAAGCCGTCACTGTTACGCCCTGTCTCGCCCGCCGAACCGCCTCCAACACGGCCGTCTGTCTGGGATCTGACAGACACGCCCATAGTGTGGCGGAGTCCAGCTGCACTCCCAAATACACCGCCTGTTGGCTTGGTATGGGTGTGCTCTTTTTCCAATTGATGGCAAAACCTAACCTGGTTAAGTGCTGCACCAACTGCACTGTGTGGAAAATAGCCCACTCTTTTGAGCGGGCCATGAGAATCAGGTCGTCTAGATAAAAGAAGACCCGTATTCCCTGGCGGCGCAGGGGTGGGAGCGCCGTGTCCACACACTTCAAAAAAGTGCAGGGGGCCAGGGAGTAGCTGAACGGTAGTCTCTTGTACTCGTAAGCTACCCCCTGAAAGGCAAAACGCAGGAATTTCCTGTGTCTCGGCACCACTGGGACATGAAAGTAAGCATCTTTCAAATCCACTGTGGTGAACCAATCGCCCGGCTGTCCCAATTCCAGCATCTTTTTCACAGTAAGCATGCGAAATGGTCTCTGGGTGATGCATGTGTTGAGCGGACGGAAATCCAGAATAGGTCTCATATCTCCGGTTTTCTTGGGGACCAGGAAATAACCAGAATAGAGACCTCTCTCTCTGTCTTCCTGGGGAACCACAGAAACTGCTCCCTTCTGGAGTAGTTCCTGTATCTCCCTGGAGAGGGCGCTCATGCCTTCCTGAGAAGTTAAGATTGACTCTCTCACTCCTATGAATGTGGGTGGTACACAATGAAACTGGAGTGAATTGCCCAGTCGTAACGTCTTGTCCATCCATTCTGTCAACACACACTGGGTTCGCCATTCCTGATAAAAAATTATCAGGGGTCAAGCAGACAGCTGTGGAGCAGAGGAGAGAAATTCTCTGTATACAGCCTCGGCCCTCGCCGCCGCCGAGCTGCCCGGTAGGGGCAGAACGGTCCATGGGGGCAGAACGGTCCATGGGGGGTCGGAGGCAAAAGGGCTGGAGAGGCTCGGCAGCCAATGAATGGCCCGCCGGCATCTGAAGCCCCGCCTCCACACTCGCATAGCAGTAGCCGCCGCTAATTGCTCAATGGCAAAAACGGCATTAGCATCAGCAGACGCCGTTCTCGCCATAGACTGTAATACACGGTCCCCTTTGACGTCTGCTATTCGCTTCGAGGCGGAGTAGGCGGCAGAGAGGGAAAACGGTGTTGACAACGCGGTGTGAGAAAGACTGTCCTCACATGCGTCCGCTTGCCTCTGAGGGGAGGCAACGATGACGTCAGCAGAAAGGTCCAATGAGCACTCCGTATACTCTGGCTGGTGTCTAGGAGAAATCAAGCCCGCTGTCGGAGATGAGAGGCAGGGGACCGACCTCTCGTTCGAGCCGGGCGGCCGACTGATTCCCCGTGCTTCATGAAGGATCTGAGAGGCCGCTCCGCCGTCATCGAGTCCGCATTCTTGTGGACGAGTGAGGCGGGCCGAAGAAACGGCGTGCCAGTCTGTTGTTTATCCACCGTTCTTTCATGGAGAGTTGGGAGCGACTCCCGGCAATGCATCCCGTCATCCCGAAGCATGATCGGGTGGGTTAACATTGCCGATACCAGCCTCCAACTCACGCCGACTCACGAGATCGGAGAGCGGGGAGAGGTTACGCAACGTATCAGTCGCCTGCCGCTCTGCTGTGTTTTCCGTGTGGAAGACAGGCAGAGCGGTAAAAGCCTTCCGGCTTCCTTCCTGCTGTCCCGTGGGACAGCAGGCCACATGCGGATCTGTCTTCGCAATCAGGCCGGGGCAGCCCGGGCAGTCTTTAGCGATGTTGGTCTCAGATGATGCCATCCTAGGCAAACTTGTTTGTCAGGCGCTGAAGAAAAAGTGGATGCTGAATGAGGGGCCACTTGCCATTTATAGTGTGAGGCCCCATAGAGGGTGTATAGGCTCATCCTGATTGGCTGAGCACGTGCATGCAAATTTCAGTGCGCTGAGGTGACTAGATGAGTGGCTAAGCCAATAGAGCCTGTTAGAGGGCGAAGCCTGTGTGAAATAGAACTAGAGTTACAATACTTAACTATCGATCTAAGGTCTAAGGGTACATTCACACCAAGCATGTTTGGAGCAGTTTACTCAAATTCAGGAGCATTTATTCCTTTAGTTCAGATTGTTGTAGTTCAGATTGTTTGGGAAGGTAAATGCCATTTCAAATCGGATGCGCACCAAATATGCTACAGGAAACAACCTCAAAAGGCACAGTGTTATAAGGAGACAGATGTTGACATCTGAGAGCCAGCAGTTACTCATGCTTGGAAAGCCTGGCATAACAAGATGAACCAAGGGCAAACCGATGTCTTGTGTCAGCAGTCTCTCATATTCAGCTATTTCTTCATGTGTCCTAGGATAATTCTGGTTATTTTCAACCTGGGCTGTGTTTTCCTAGTTTTTGCCATCATGATAATTGATTACGTTCAAAATTTCATCACTTACTTCACTGTAAAGTTTGGTGAAGCTTCAGTTAGCCAGGAGTGCGGCTGTCCAGCACATATCCACAGAGCAAACACACTCTCCAACAGTTGATTCCAACGAGTGATTAAAATACGTCATTTCAACACAATAACACTCAATTTTATTGCTCTTTTTGACATTTTGTCAGTTATCTCATTTCCCTCCACACCAACATGAGCAGGAACCCATTCTCTGGAGTCCCAATCTCTGTAGACAAACATCTCCATTAAAAGATAATCTCTTATTGTTTCACCTGATGTTAAAGATCCAGTACAATGATTTCAACTTGGTCAGGAAATGTGCCATATACACTGCATGCAAATATTTCTATCTTTGGGGAACAAATATCCTGTGTTGTTGATTTAAAATGCACCATTTAAGACTCATTGTCAGAGTAGCAGAAAGCCCACTCAATATGCAGACTATTACCTAGTCACACAATCTTCTCTCAATTTGCTGACACTTATTATGAACCAATGTCTCAGCGACATTGCCTTGATGAAAACAATGCAGCTGAAATGTTTGTGCGTAATAATTGTCATGACAACTGAGAGGTGTGTACCGCTTCTCCAGCTACATTTAACTATATCTTCACAGGTGTCCAAACAGGTCTGTTTTTTTACATCCACTAAATCATGCTTCCGGTGCTATGTATGTGATATCGATTTTATTATTAAAATGGTATTTGCCATTCTTTGCAAAACCCTAGAGGGTCTTTTGGAGATTGCCCTATCACCTTTCGTTTTCAGTTTACATTTTGAAACAACAATTCTTTGTGGCGTGGGACTAATTGTTGGTGCTGCAGGCGGGAGCAGTCCGAGAATCAGGTGCGGGATGGTGAATCCTTCTTTAAAGTTTCAGCACCACGGCTTGGAACAGCACCGGAAAGTGGCACTTAACCATGCTTCAGTTCAGCACCACGAGACTGAGTAGTGAGTAGACGGATCACATTCTCTCTCTCTCTCTTTCTGGCAGTGTATGATTGATGTTATTTTCTATGTTACCTTATGCTTGGTTCTAATTATATACAGTGCACAACTCATTCATTGTGTGTACTCTTGTGCTAGCTGGGTAACAGGCTAGCCTAGCACGCTTGCTTCATTTTGTGAGTGGGACAAAAGTTTTAGAGTATGTAGTACAGAGCACAGGGGCCTTACCATTTATTAGAAAGTAAGCGGTAAGTTGCCATAAGAAGCAGAAGAGAATTGGAATTCATGTCCTGAATAAAGGTTGATAACTCCTCTACTACTACTTTAATCAAAGGGACAGAATCACCCTGACTCACTCATGTCTCTTTCATCATAAAAAAATCTTAAGTATTAGAAGTGAAGTCCTGGCAAGTAACGGATGTGTCTGACATAGGCCTAACATTTGGTAACCAAAATTAAGTTAATTGGGGACGCAGTAGGTAAGGGGCAAACAATTTTATATGTTTCTTTTTATTTCTAGCAGTAGTTCTGGATAGTGGTAATTCATTTACAATTCTCTACTAGGAAAATATTGTACAAATATTACCTAGACTGTAACAGTTAAGTGAACGCAGGCTTTACACAAAGCAAAAGGTACATACACAGAAACTTAAGAGAGAAGAGGCTTACGATTTGCTCATTTCTCCCATAACAATGAAATACCTGTGATGTATGTTATTTTTTATTTTAAAGCTTATCTACAGTATTGTGATGTTATGATGTATTTAATCTCAATCATAATGTAAGTTAATGGCACATGGTAATTTCACCCTGGGGTAAAAGGTCTCCTGAGTAAGATCAACTAATTAACTCATTGCCAGAAAAGGCTCTTTTAGCGAATTTCTCACTCTAATTGGAAGACAAGATGTTCATTTTCAGTGTCTGCATAAAGAGCCCCACATATATGAATATTGATTGTAATATATTGTCGTTGCAAAACAATGAATATGCAGACTGTACAGGCAAAGAAAATCTCACAGTTTAAGAGTTTAAAATGTATGCTCATACCCCAACAAGCACTTAAGCATTTTATGTAGTTTAATTTTTTATTTGTTAATCAAAGGTCATTACTGGGACACATCTCCTGTTCTGCTGGCCTGTTTATTGCTGAGGCCCATCGCATTATGATGGCTATATGGGAGGTAGTTCATGTTGTTTGTGGTACAGCATTAATCACTTTTATCAGCTTTTTCAAGAGAGGGCAGAGATGCATATAATGGACTCCTGAGCTGGGAGAACTGTATTGGCAGGGTTGTACGTAATTTTCTAACATGTATGGGGAAACCCATTAAAGACATTAACATTCTAATTATTCTATGTGTGCACATATCTGTACAGTATGTGCTTTAGGCTAAACATACTACCTACACATTTGGCTGTTCTGTCTCACGTGGGTGGGAGAGAGAGAGGGAGGGTGAGGAAAGAGTTGGAGGCTTGTTTGTGGAGGTTAGAGTAGGGGTGGTTACTTATCTATGTAATTAACTGATAACTTGGCTTGGATGGAGTAAAATGTTGTTGGAGTCATGAAGTAGCCACCTCACATTACAAAGTTTCATTGAATTTAGCCCCTGATACCCCCAGAAAGCTTAACAGTATATTCTAGTGTCCCAAAACCAACCCCCTTTGTACCTGCTCTCACCACTGATCAGACCTCCACCACACTGACACTGCGCCTACACTTTATTACAAAGAGCTCACAACACAACATCTCACTCAATAATCTCCATACTCAACACCAGTCTCAACAGTAAGATGGTGGCATGACAGACCATCTGACTTGAAATAGCCCACTCAGCAGTTCAGAAACTGCTTTGTATTAACAATCAGAGATTAATGGGACAGCTGACCCTTCTGGCTTGAAATGGCCGGCTCAGCAGTTCAGAATAGACATTCTACCAGCAAACCACAGACTTAACTATATAAAAAGAATTAATCTAGGAGCTGTGGATGGTGTATGACTACCCAATTATGCTACCTTAGATATGCCATTATATGATGAATTAAGGCACCTATCATAGCTATGAGATATTATTATTACGGTGTGCGCTTTTTATGCCGTGCAGAGCCCTAAGAGCCCTGCATATGCGAAGTACGGCATGCACTCGTACACCAGGAAATATGGTAGATCGCACTCAAGCATGAACCAGCTTTAGGTTGGGGCGCCATACTTTCACATAGCAGGAAGTAGCTTGGTTATTCTCTAACTGCAGTCAATGCATTAATTAAATATTTTGTTTCTTTTAGTTACAACAACACTGTGGTACCCCAGCACTTTGGTGTTAGCAGGGGAGTTTTTAATGTCAGTGTAGTTTCACTCACTCCAATCATGCATAACCCCCCTCCACCCGAGCACCTGCAAAGCATTATTATTAAGCTGCTTAAATGGCTTCATGTGGTCCATGATGCCCATTTTCTACAGGACATACCTCATCTATGCTTCTTCCTGTGTATGCCTCATCAAATCCATCTTCCCATTAGTCATTGTCACTCATCTTCACTTGTGGAGAATGGCAGCATATCCCAGGCAGAGGAGACCTTGAGTCCTTGGGATTGTAGGTGTCCCTGATGTTGGTCTGTCCACCTGAATCTTGGCCTTCTCTTGGTTGTGGTCAGTTATGATGTGACTCCCTGACAATTAGGGAGGTTTCAAGAGGTGGATCAAATCTAGCCAGGTGGCCAAACATTAGATGTGTAGGTCTGACTAAGTAGGAGATACAGGGTTGGCACATCATTTCCCAAACTGTAGTTCTATGAGGATTTACTAAGGATTCTCCAGGGGCAAATGCCTCTGTCCAAGGCATTCAGACAACAAGTAAGGTCCAGGGTGACAGTCCAATCCAGGATTGAGGTAGGCTATTGTAAAGGCAGTATACTTTTGTTTAAATTTAAAGGACAAGCTGTTATTCCAGACAGTATTGGACCTGGCCATGGTAGAAGCTGCCCAGCCTAACAGTGATTACTGTGTGCCATGCTTCTGCAGTCTGATGTGATTATACCACCTATCAAGGCAGCAGAATTTAAGAATAATGTGATGACAGTCAGTGACATTGCTGGCAGGGAAAAGTTCCAAGGATTTTGCTTCATTCTTATTCATCATGAGGACAAACTGATCATATAATTATGAACAACAGCTCATATGGATATGAAAGTTCAGACTTATATTTTATGTATCTAAGGAATAATAGGTCTCCTATTAATTGCCAGTGGTTTTATCTTAAGGAAATACTTCATGTTCTCAAATACTGATTGAGTAGCCCCAGGCCACACATCTGTGTCCAAAGGAAACCTTATATATCCAAATTAGCATTTTTGCTTTATTACTCTAATTGAGATTTGGTTGTTTGGTTTTTAGCTGTAGGAAATACTTAATGTTAACAAATACTGATTGAATGGCCCTAGGCCACATCCTGGCCCTATAAATTGTCGGTAACACTTTATAATAACCATCATTAATAAATGGTAAATTGATAGTTAATTAAACTTTAGTTAATAGTTATTTTACTGTTAGCAAACAATGAAATGATCATTAATAATGTTTACTAATTATTAGTAATGCTATAATTTATGTTATTTTATCATTAGTTTGTGTAATATAAAATCATTTGTTTATAAATTATATATTGTATCATAGCTGATAAGAGACGGTAAAAATTACATTCTGATTACATTAGTAAACTATTTATTAGTTTACTAATTTTGATGAAAGGATGTGGTAAGGACTTTGTAATACCCTGGGATTAAACATTGCTTTCTTTTACAGTACAGTTTCAGGTTACTTACTCCGTAAGTTGTAATGTCTTACTTAGTAATGTTGCAGAACATACATGGTAAAAGTTTGTGTTTATTGCATGGACAATGGAATAATCTATTACAAAGGATATGGTAATACCATGGAAACAAACAAGGCTTCCTTTCACAGTACAGTTTCAGCTTACTTACTGAGTAAATTGTAAAAACATCTGCAAGGACGTACCCAGTATTTAAGAAGATGTACCCAATAATATACTATAATTTACCATATATTTACCAGGTAAATACGTAGTAATTAGGGGACCGTAAAAGGAGGGGTTACCGATTAGGGTTACTTGATGCTTTATAAACCACTCATTAATCATTAACTAATTATTATAAGCATTAGTTGCAACTTTATAATAGCCATCCAAATAATGTTTATAGATGGTATACAAACCAATTATTTACCATTGACAAAGTATTAACTATCTATCTAAATATTGTTTATAGATGTTTTACAAAGGATTTATTAACCATTTAACAAGGTATTATAATCATCAGTTGCAACTTTATAATAGCCATCCAAATAATGTTTATAGATGGTATACAAACCAATTATTAACCACTGACAAAGTATTAACTATCTATCTAAATAATGTTTATAGATGTTTTACAAAGGATGTATTAACCATTTAACAAGGTATTATAATCATCAGTTGCAACTTTATAATAGCCATCCAAATAATGTTTATAGATGGTATACAAACCAATTATTAACCATTGACAAAGTATTAACTATCTATCTAAATAATGTTTATAGATGCTTTACAAAGTATTTATTAACCATTTAACAAGATATTATAATCATCCATTGCAACTTTATAATAGCCATCCAAATAATGTTTATAGATGCTTTACAAACCAATTATTAACCATTAACAAAGTGTTACAAATATCTGGTCCATCTATCTATGTAATGTTTATAGATGTTTTACATACGATTTCTTAAAGGTTTACAAATCATTTGGTAATCATTAACAAATACTTAATATAGTATATAAAATCTTATAATGTGTGCAACAATAAACTGTTAATAGTTTACTAATGTAATCAGAATGTAATTTTTACCGTCTCTTATCAGCTATGATACAATATATAATTTATAAACAAATGATTTTATATTACACAAACCAATTATTAACCATTAACAAAGTGTTACAAATATCTGGTCCATCTATCTATGTAATGTTTATAGATGTTTTACATACGATTTCTTAAAGGTTTACAAATCATTTGGTAATCATTAACAAATACTTAATATAGTATATAAAATCTTATAATGTGTGCAACAATAAACTGTTAATAGTTTACTAATGTAATCAGAATGTAATTTTTACCGTCTCTTATCAGCTATGATACAATATATAATTTATAAACAAATGATTTTATATTACACAAACTAATGATAAAATAACATAAATTATAGCATTACTAATAATTAGTAAACATTATTAATGATCATTTCATTGTTTGTTAACAGTAAAATAACTATTAACTAAAGTTTAATTAACTATCAATTTACCATTTATTAATGATGGTTATTATAAAGTGTTACCAAATTGTCTCTCCAACTCCAGCCAGTTTTTGTTTTTATTGTAACTGACAACTAACATTGTTGCCTTCATATAGAATATGTTTCAGGACGCTGGGACAACCTGGGACTTTTTGGAGATGGGAGGGTTTTCCAGTGAATTCTTAAACTGAATTTCTCTGTCTCTCTCTCTCTTTCTCTCTCTCTCTCTCACACACACACACACACACACACACATACACACACACACACACACACTGTGTAGGCAATAGTCTCTGGCCCCATACCCATGAGGGGTAATGATGAGGTCATGAGGGGGTGAAGTCTCCTAGCTTAGATTTCATAGCGTGTCAGACTGAGACTGTGTGCCTCCCTCGCCATGTCGCTCGCCATTTTCCTCACACGTCTATAATTTAGTTGATATCACACTTTCTGGTAGTAGCATTGTCCGAGTTAAAAACTACAGCGCATGTATCCAATTAAGACTGTGTCTCTTCTCTGCCACACTCAGTGTCAAATTATGCACTCGTCTATAACTAATTATAGTAACTTGATTGCAATTAGACTTAGCGAGTAACTCCAGCAGAAATGAACGTCTGAAGATTGGCCTCATCAATATTAGATCACTCTCAACTAAAGCAATGCTGATTAATGACCTGATTTAGGAGCATGGTCTTGACATGATGGGTCTATGTGAAATCTGTTTAAAGCCTAACGTTTTTCTACCTCCCAACAAAGCCTCTCCATCAAACTACATTAGCTCACATGTCACTGGTACAACAAATAAAGGCAGGGGCGTTGCCCTAAATTCTAATCTTAATGTTAATCCCAACACTAATAGTAATTTTGTATCATTTCAGGTCCTTGTTTTATGTCCTTTTACAACTGCAAGTAACTCTAGTCAATATTTTCTCATCATCATTTTATTTAGCAATATTTTACTGCCCACCAGGGTCCTATTCTCATTGTTTAGATGAATTCTCTGATTTCATCTCAGACCTGGTGACTCATGCTGATAACATTCTTATCATCAGTGATTTCAACATTCACTTAAATAATATCTCTGATTCTATCAGCATGGCTTTCTCAGCACTTACCGATACCTTTGGTTTTACTCAATTTGTTTATGAACCCACCCATCATAGTGGTAACACCCTTGATCTAGTCCTGGCCTGTGGCATTGCTGTCTCTGATTTAGTAGTCTCCTATGTGCCTTTTCGGACCATTACCATTAAATTTCAAGTTGAATTGACCCTTCCTCATACTAATCGTGACTATACCAATAGCAGCTGTCATATCAACTGTATACACGTTCGCAACACCTCTGCTGAATAACTGCTTAATATTTTTGCTCCCTTCTCCGTTTGTATTGGCACATTTGATAATTTTACCAGTTAATTAAATACCACCCTGCTTATACACTTGATTCTGCTAATTATTAATGAATTACAAGAAAACACAATTCTAGAAAACTTCATTACGGTTTACCAATGACATGCAGGTCTGCAGAAAACTAGAGTGTAAATGGCATTTGACTAGACTTGGATTGATAGCCTACTGAACTATAAACACTTGATTTCAGTAGCCAAAACCACATATTTGGGTCACCGAGCATGTGGTCATGGTCAGAGGGGAGGAAGGTGGGGACAGTGGAGAGGTAAGCTTGTGGGGGTCTGGCAGTCTGGTCTCAGTCGCTGCAAGGGCGTAACCATGGTATAGACATTGGGGGGGTCCAAATGAGAGTCCTCCCCCAGAATTTCTTTTTTTTTTAAAGTGCATTTCCCACAATTCTATGATATTTATATATGAAAATTTGCACATTTAGAACATAGTTTTGAGGACTACATTGACCATTTGAATTCACATTTAAAGGAATAGTCTGTGATTTCTCCAAGATAATGGCTGCCCCTCCACTTCGTTTTGTTTTGATAAGTTGCTTACTGTTTACTGACTTTAAACACACCTACCAATTAGAATTATGCCTTTTCCAGTAGTAGCGAATAGGATAGCTTCCAATGGGGAAAAATTACATACCCAAAGCATGTTTATGTAAATATTGTGATTAGAACGACAACTAATGCTTGAACAAATGACAGATTATCCCTTTAACAAAAAAATGTGCTATGGACTTTTAAGTAAGTCCAAGTTAATTTGTATTTTGTTGATTTGTCTCAAAATAAAAGTCCCTCTCCCTCTCTCTCTGTGCTGCCTGCATTGTGACCAGATATCATTATTTTACCAGAAGAACAATGACTGACCTTGATCATCATTTTAATTTTTGAATATTCTGCTTGTATTACTAGTTTTATTTACTGCTGACATGTAGGCCTAGGTTAAAACTAATGTTATCAAGCTGTTCAGTCTCACATTTCAATTTCTCACCTGATCATCTGTATCTCCAGAGCATGTCCCTGTCCGGCCATTGCTTTCAGCATGCCTCTCCCTCTCCCTGTCTCTCTGTGCTGCCTGCATTGTGATCAGTTATCATTATTTTACCAGAAGTCCAATGACTGACCTTGATGATCGCTTTAATTTGATACATCCCAGTTAGCACCAACCAGGATTTCAACGTTGATTTCTAGTTGAAAACTGGGTGATATTCGGTCTGAACGTCTAAGACCTCTTTTCGCCCTCTTTTCAACCAGCTAAAGTGCGGTTACAACATCAACGTGTCACAAAACACAAATTTGTTTAATCATTTGATAATTTGTTCAGTTGTAGCTTGAAAGAGAGATGATATTGATTCGTGTGAAGGTATTTCTCCAAAGTTATATTGCACTGGTCGACAAAATGTGGTCTACACGAAGACGTAATTTCAACGCATTTGATGTTTCATTTAAAATGTCATAAATATGGAACTATATAGGCTGTGTGCTGCCAACAAGAAGCTTCCAGGACATCATAATGTAAAATAAGACAAATAAGAAATTACGCTTACTGCTGTAACGCGCATGTGCAAGTACTTAGGTGGTACAGCTTCGACTACAACTGACACTGACACCGTTAAGTGGTGTATACAGAATATTTAATGTCAAATGCAGCGTACTCTGGTAGCCTACTGGTTAATACGCATACCTCATAACTGCAATGTCTGTGGTTCAAATCTGGCTGTGGACTTTTGTTGCATGTCGCCCACCATCTCTCTCTCCCTTTATTTTTCCTGTCTTTGAACGTTGAACATTCACATTTAGACCAGTGAAATATGGTCTAAATGTGAACGTTCAATCAACGTCTTCAACCTACTACCTAAAAAACGTTCACTTTTGAACCTAGTTTTGAACGTCTTTTCACCATTGACCATAGTCATTTTTTAAATGTCTTTTCAACGGAAAAATGCTCACTGGGATTGAATATTCTGCTTGTATTACCAGTTTTATTTGCTTAATGTTATCATGCTGTTTAGCTAGCTATATAGTAAGTGTATTAAGAACAGTGTACAATGTAGAGTAGTAACAGTTACCTGAAACGTTAGCTATTGCCTTATCTACTAAGTTAACGTTACCTATTTAGGTATCTGTCTGAAAAAAACATTGTATGTCCGGCTGCCGGTCCTGTTTTTTCCGCTTTTTAGGTAACGTCACTTCCTCCTACATTTGTTTACTTCCACTGACTGAGCAAACCCGTCAGATTACCATCACAGCAGCACAGAACGATGTGAGAGCTTATTTAGCGAACATTAGCAACAACAACATGCTAAATCAGACAACCGAGTTGTGTGTGCTAGCTAAGTTTGGGCGCAACCAAGTGTACAATTGGGGGGGGGGGTCACACACTTATGTTTTTCTTAACAAACGGAAATAAATTGAAAATAAAGAGGAGATAACAACAGACAGATCCATTGAGAGGGTTCATAAAAGGAGGACATACTTAACATATTTTCTACTGTATATTGGGGGGGACAAATTGGTATTTTCTCAGTATTGGGGGGGACACGACCCCCCCAAAGAATGCATGGTTATGCCCTAGAGTCGCTGTATTCTGGAGGAAGAAGCAAAAGTCAGTGTGAGTCGAGCGTAATGTTTGTCATAGGCTGTAAAAAAAGATGGACGTAGTGAGTGTGAGGTCACCTATGGGTTTCTGTAGGGCCGTTTTGAAGCCTAAAGATTGGGTTTACAATTGCCACCATGTTTACATTTTTTGGAACCAGCGCAGCCAAAGCAATGTTGAGCGTTGTCCGCAGAGCCGCAGCAAGGCTAGTATTGGTCCATAATCAGTGACCTGTTGATCAGTGGACAGGCAACCTGTCAGTCACTAGGAAAACAACCCTTTTTTATATCCATTATATCCCATTAATGACACAATTTGAAAATCACCATAAGGACACACATTAGAAGAAGTGAAATTAGCGGTCGCACTTTATTTTACAGTATACTAATAAGACGTAACAAGCCGTACTTTGTATCAAAATTAGACAAAAACTAGAAATAATATGTTCTTTATTAGACAGTAAACAAACACAAATACCCTAATTAGACATCATACACTTAAGTTATGCTGTAATTAGAAGCTGCATATAATAATGTATTAGACCCAAAATACTATACTTAGACACTATTATACCAAATTATACTCTAATTAGAAACCAAATAGGAGATCTTAATACACTATTAGACACCATTTTGCAAGATCATAGTCGAATTAGAAATCAAATACAATGCCATATCAGATCCAAAATATGCTAGTTAGATGCTATACTACCAAATTATGCTGTAATTAGACACCACATTTAATGCTACCAATGATAGCTTAACAACACAGGCTGTAATTAGACAAATGTAATGCCATATTATATTGGACATGGCCTTTTTAATAGACAAAACACTGAGAGCTCAGAGGACAATACATTTATTTGGCCTTTATTACCTCCGCCAAGGAGGTTATGTTTTCGGTGCCGTTTGTTTGTTTGTTTGTCTGTTAGCAGGATTACTGAAAAACTACTGGCTCGATTTTTATGAAAGTTTGTGGAAGGGTGTAGCATGGGCCAAGGAAGAACCCATTAAATTTTGGAGCGGATCCGGATCCGACTCACGAACAAGCAATAATAGCACGAACCATGGCGGAGGTCTGCGCTCTCCGAGTGCCCTTCTATTTTAACAGTTTCACTTTAATACAGGGTCATTTGTTGCTCATTAGAAGCTTACTGTACCATAAAGTCAAACCACATCTGGTCGCTACTTCACACGTCCCTCATAGTCTGGATGTTCTCCGGAGTCCCGTGGAGTTTGTAGGTAGTAATAGCGTAATACATAATACATGCTTCCTCGATGCTCTACTTATACCTTACACACTGTTTACACACTGATAATTGTAAATTGTAAATTGTTTATAACTGTCTACCTTTCTAATTTTTTTTTTATCTATTCCTTGCTATTTTTATTTTTTTTATTTCTATCCTATGTTATTATGTACATATAGCTTTTATGATACTTGTCATTTTTCCCTGTATGTAGCTTTATATTATTATTATTATTGATATCCTGTTACTACGTTCGCTATTTGCACAGTTGTCGGAGTTGTTGCAACCCCATTTTACTGCTGTTGTACATGTACAATCATGCATGTGACAAATAAATCTCTTGAATCTTGAAACTCCCATACCAGTTAAGACCATTTAATGCCATGTCACTATCCGACCTCAGTAACATTAGGCTCTGGAAGCTGCCAGGACATTGCATCTTTATTTATTTATTATAGTTAGATCCTTATTAGACTTTCTTAGAGGGTAATTTGGGACACATTACAACAGAACTGTACCGTAAACTAAAGTGTATTATTTCCCACTGTTAGACTTTCTTAGAGGGTAATTTGGTACACATTACAACAGAACTGTACTGTAAACTAAAATATATTATTTCTCACTGTTAGATATTTATTTATTATTATTATTTTGTTTTGTAAACCCAGCAAACATTTCAACGTCAATCAGAGGTCTAATCGACATTGGTCCTGGAGGTCGATACGACGTCTAGTGGAGGGGCTAGTTTTTCTGACGTCGGTCTTTCGACCCACGTCGTTTCAACGGCTCATAGACGACATCAATCCACGTCGTTTCAATGTTTTATAGATGACATTTCAGAGTAGGGGTTTCTGGGGTTTCAACTACTTCCAAGGTGCATGGAGAAGGGAAAAAAGTCTAAAGAGGTCAAAACTCCAGCAACACTTGTAGTATATAGAACAACTTTATTGTTAGACCAACGCATTTCGGCTTGTGGCCTTCATCAGGGTCATCATGAAACATATTACAGACAGCATTTAAATAGGGTAGCAGAAAAAATTCAAAAAGGTAAAAAAATATAAAAGACAACCAATCATATACATCCACACACATATCAGCCAATGGGATACCTACAAGGATGGGTTGGGTATACGGTCATATGGCTTCAGGCCAATCGTAGTCCAAGACTGGCAGAGAGGCAAGGGGAGTGTCCAATAAGGGGCATGGGTGACACCATATTGGGTCATAAACTGGAGAAGTGCAATTAAGGGGTGGTGCTTGAGTTTGTACAGAGGAGGCCTTAACCCAAAATGTGCCTATTTGATGTGGCCTGCTTTAAAGACACTTTAATCTAAGAAACTTTTTATACCATAGCTCCTGCATCACATTGCTAGCTTGCCTGGGAAGCTAAGCAGGTTTAGCTGTGGTCAGTCCTTGGATGGGAGACCACTTGGTGGTGGAAGTGGTGTTGGAGGACCAGTAGGAGGTGCTCTTCCCTCTGGTCTCATGCATAATATCCCCAATGCCCCAGGGCAGAGACAGGGACTCTGTCCTGTGAGTGAGCACCGTCATTTGGATGAGACGTTAAACCGAGGTCCTGACTCTGTGGTCAATAAAGATCCCATCGGCACTCATCGCTAGAGTAGGGGTGTAACCCCGGTGCCCTGGAAAAATTCCCAAAACAGGCCTTCCTTCCATCATGGCCACCTAATCATCCCTCGTTACCTAATTGGCTCTTTCAGTCCTCTACTCTCCACTGAGATAGCTGATGTGTGGTGAGCGTTCTGGCGCAAACTGGCTGCCGTGCATCACCCAGGTGGGTGCTACACTTCAGTCGTGGATGAGTTGAGTCCCCCCCCCCCCATATGTGAAGCGCTTTGAGTACCTAGAAAAGCGCTATATAAATGTAATCAATTATTATTATTATTATAAAGTGCTATATATAGAAAGAGTAGAAAGAGTAACAAGATACATCATAAAAAATATATCATAAAAGAATAACATAAAAAATAATACATCATAAAAAACAAAAAACACATAAATGAGAAATATTTACAAACCACTATAAAAACTCATTAATTGAGAAGTCCTCATTCATGCCCCCTGGAAATAAACTTTTGAAATAGAAAATCCAAAATGCTTCTCTCTTTTTCCTGAGAAAATTGTCCATTACCACCTCTTTGGCTGGGCTTAATCATTCCTCTTAATGGAGCTCCTATGTTCTGTGATACACTCTTTAAGGGAATGAGATGTCTCACCGATATATATTTTACCACATGGACACTGTATCATATATACAACATTTTTTGTTTTACAGGTAATAAAGTCCTTACTGTTAATGGTCTTTCCATTGGTAGGGTGGTTAAAAGACTTGAGGTTTTTGGTATATTGGCAATTTATGCAGGCTCCACACCTTGCCTTGAAGAGGTTTAGTTGTAAGCTTACTGTTCGGGACTTCGGAATGTTGACAAGCTCTAACAATCCTGTCCCTTATGTTTCTTCCTCTTTTAAAAGTTACCATAGGTAGATCTTTAAAGGTTTCTTGCAAGGATGGGTCATTTTGAAGAATATGCCAATGTTTTAAAATTGTGTCCTTGATGTTCTTTGTTTTAGGGATGAATGTAGTGCAGTAAATAAGGTGTGGCTTAGATTTAGGGGATTTTTTAGCTTGCAGATAAGCCTCTCTGCTCTTTGAATCCACTTTGTTTTCTGCACATACAAGCCAATCTTCTTGGTAATTCCTTTCTCTAAATTTGGATAGCGTCTCCTCTTTACTTTTATCATATTGTTCTGGAACATTGCATATTCTTTTCAGTCTAGTGAGTTGACTTACAGGTAGACTTTTCTTAAGAGGGATGGGATGAAAGCTTCCAGCATGAAAAAGTGTATTCCGATCTGTAGGAGGAAGAGAGGAAGAGAGGAAGAGAGGACATAATCTTTTTTTGTTACATTTATATCGAGAAAATTAATTTCTTCAAGGCTGTAGTTAAGTGTGAATCTCAGGCCTGCAAAATTACTATTTAGAAACTGTAAAAACTCTAATAGAGTAGGGATTGATCCTTTCCAAAGTAAAAACACATCATCAATATAACGCTTCCAAGAAATAATAAGAGGAAAGAAGGGGTTTTTTTTGTGGTTCATACAACATTTGTTCTTCCAGGTGACCAACAAAAAGACAGGCAAAACTAGGTGCCATTTTAGTGCCCGTTGCAGTGCCAGAGGTCTGGAGGTATGGTATATCATTAAAAAATAAGTAGTTTCTCTTCAGAACAAAGGAGGCCAAATTAACTCGGAAAGTGGTAGAGGGTGTTCTCACTGGTCTGGTGTTGAGGAAATGTTCCAGTGTGTCTAGACCTTGCTGGTGGTCAATATTTGTGTATCAGGACTCAATGTCTAAGTACACATGACTACATCTGGATCAATTGGTGGGAGTTCTTTAAGAAAAATTAAGAACTGACTGACTGACTGACTGACTGTCTTTAATGAAGGACCTTAAAGTGGGTACAAAGTATTTAATGTGGTAGTCTACAAAACTTGATATTCTCTCTGTTAGACTTCCAATTCCAGAAACAATGGGTCTACCAGGTGGTTGTTGTGGGATTTTGTGAATTTTAGGTAAAACATATAAAAAGGCTTTTAAAGGACACTCATTCAACAAAAATGTTGACTCCTTTGGAGAAATATCACCATCAAGAAAACCCTCTTCAAGTAATATTTGCAGCTCCTTAAGGTATTCCTTGGTTGGGTCGTATTTCAGCTTTTTGTAAAAGGATGTATTTTCAAGTTGTCTGAGAACTTCATTGTCATAATTGCACTTGTCCATAATGACAATGGCGCCCCCTTTGTCAGCAGCTGTAATGACAATGGACCTGTTACTCTCAAGTTCAGACAATGCTTGCTGTTGATTTTTTGTCAAATTGTGTGGAGTGAAACTTTTCTTTTTGAAATGATTTTCAAATTCCAGTTCTACAAGTCTACAATATGTCTCCACTGAATGATTTCTGTTCTTGGGTGGATAAAAAATGCTTTTAATTTTAAAAGTATTTTTAGTTTTAGAAGTGTTATTTGGAATAGAGTTCTGAGAGGGATCATTTTTCATGAAAAATTATTTTCGTCTTACATCTCTAAGAAATTTCTGTAGGTCTAAAAAGAGTTCAAATTGACTTACAGATGGGGTTGGAACAAAGGAAAGACCAAGTTCAAGTACAGAGAGCTGGGTAGAGGTCAGTACAGTTCTGCTCAGGTTGACAACAGCCTGACCCTGTAAGGCCTTAAACGTTATCAGTAAAATCTTAAAATCAATTCTAAAACTCACAGGCAACCAAAGGAGAGAAGTGAGGATAGGTTAAACATGTTCCCGTCTCCTAGAATTAGTCAAGAGCCTGGCAGCAGCATTTTGAATTAATGGGAGATGGGAGATTGTCTTGTGGCTCAGACCTGAATACAAAGAATTGCAGTAGTCCAAACGAGATGAAATAAAAGCATGAATTACTTTTTCAAGGTCGGCAGTGGATAAAAAGGACTTAACTTTGGCAATGACCCTGAGCTGGAGGAAGCAAGGCTGGACAACATTAGACACTTGGCTGTCAAACGCAAGGTTAGAATCAAATATCACGCCCAGATTTCTGGCAGTGTTCTTGATATTAGAAGACAGACAGTGGAGAGTTGAGTGCATGGGACTGGTAGAGCTGGGGGGGCCAAACAAAAGGATCTTGGATTTGGAATCGTTAAGCTGGAGGAAATTCTGTGACATCCAGCAATTAATTTCAGCAAGACAGGACAAGATATGAGTTAAGTTGACTGATTCACCAGGTTTGAATGGAACATATAACTGGGTATCATCTGCATAGCAGTGGAACTGGATATTGGTCTCTTTCGGGGGCATGGAGGGTTCTTGGTGGCTCCGGACTCTTGAACGGTAGTGTAGCCTACTCGTACCTGTATGTCCATTTTATTGCCTTTTTGTGTTTTGGCGCACACTTTTATTTAAAGTTCCATCCGTTTTTAATTGTATCTCTGTTTGTTTACTTTAGTTGCACCTGTTTATCACCTATATTACCTTTTATTATTATTTTTTATAATTTATTTTCGGCACACACTTTTATGTAAAGTTCGATCTGTTTTTAATTGTATCTCTGTTTGTTTATTTTTAGTAGCACCTGTTCATCTCTTGTATTACCTTTTATTCCTATTTTTTATAATTTCTTTTTGGCACACACTTTTATGTAAAGTTCGATCTGTTTTTAATTGTATCTCTGTTTGTTTGTGTGTTTTTTAGTTGTACCTGTCTACCTCATATACTACCTTTTATGCCTATTTTCTTTTATTGCTGCTTTTGGATTTTATTGTATGTAAAGCACTTTGTAAACATTGTTTTTAGAAAAGTGCTATACAAATAAAGTTATTATTATTATTATTATTATTGTGTCTGTGAAAAATAGGGGAAGCATGTAAATGGAAAATAATAACGGACCTAAAATTGACCCCTGGGGGACACCACAAGAGAAGGGGGTAGAGGAGGAGGAAACACCTCCAATTGTTACTGAAAAGCTTCTATCAGAAAGGTAAGAACGAAAACACTCAAGAGCCAAGCCTTCGATACCAACCCAGTTTTCCAGGCGGTCGATTAAAATAAAGTGATCAACTGTATCAAAGGCAGAGCTTAGATCCAAGAGAAATAAAATAGACAGTTACCAGAAACAGCAGCTAGCAATAAATCATTGGTAACCTTAATAAGAGCTGTTTCAGTGCTGTGCCAGGAACGGAAACCAGACTGGAATTTTTCAAAGATGTTATTGTAATTCAGGAAGGATATCAATTGCGTAGAAACAGTTTTTTCTAAAATCTTGGATAAAAAAGAAAGTTTTGAAATAGGCCTAAAATTGTTTAAAACAAGAGGATCTAGAGAGGGCTTCTTCAGTAGGGGTTGGACTTATGCATGCTTAAAACTTGAAGGGACTGAGCCAGAAGACAGGGAGCAGTTGACAATCGAAAGAATGTGTGGTCCAATGACATGAAATACAACTTTCAAAAACCAAGTAGGCAGGATGTCTATTGAGCCGGTGGAGGATTTCATGTGGGAGATGTTTTTCTCGAGGGAAAACAGAGAGATTTGCTCAAAATGGGAAAGTATGGCAGTCGGCACGGAAGAAATGTTAAGTTCTATGGGGGTAGAAGAGATCTGATGCCTGATCCCCTCGATCTTACTAGTGAAGTGTTAAATAAAATCCTTGCATCTTTCAGGAGAGGCTTCGAGAGGCTGACTGGGAGGAGGGCTGATCACTGGTCTGGAATAAAACCCTTGGATTATGGCTATGAGAGGCAACCAGTTTGGAGAAATATGCATTTCTTGCTTCCTTGATTGTATTCTGACAGCCATTAGGTTTTTGAGAGTTTCATAGGATTCAGTACCTTTGTCTTTTTTCCAATTTCTTTCAGCTTTTCTGCATTGCCTTTTCATATTTCTGGTGTGGTCATTAAGCCAGGGGGAGGGGTTATGTTTTACTCTCCTTTCTTTAAAAGGTGCAATGGAGTCTAAAATATTAAGACATGTGCTGTTAAAATTCATGACTAGGTCCTCGGCGGAGAGATGAGGGAGTGCCGGGACACTAGAACAACCAGCCAGAAAAGCTTGGCAGAATCGAGGAGCTGACATGGTAAATTGTAAATGGACTGCATTTATATAGCGCTTTTATCCAAAGCGCTTTACAACATGCCTACATTCGCCCATTCACACACACATTCATATACCGATGGCGGCAAGCTACCACTCAGGGTGCTGGCACAACCATCGGGAGCAATTTGGGGTTCAGTATCTTGCCCAAGGACACTTCGACATGCGGACTGGATTGCTAGTTTCCCTAGGCACACTTTCCAAGATAGTATTGGCCTCAAAACCCATTACCTGCATGCTTGACCTCCTCCATGCAAAATTTCTCAAAGAAAAAAACAAAAACAAATCTTGACCCAGAAGTCCCAGAACTATAGACCAATCTGCCAAATGCTCGAAAAAGGATTGTAGCCAGCCTACTTACCGATTAACTGTCCAATTACAATTAATTTGAAGCGTTTCAGTTTGGTTTTAGATCTTGTTATTCTATCAAAACCACACTGACAATGGACAATACTGTCCTGCTTGCTACTGATTCTGATTCAACCTCAGTACTATTACTATTCAGCCTGAGCACAGCTTTACAGTCAACCATAACATACACTTAGATTGTCTCAAAAATAATTTTGGTATTCAGGTATCGGTGATTTTGTAGTTTAGGTCCTATCTAACAGAAAGAATACATTGCTTCAGTATTGTAATGTTGACTTTGGTGTGCCACAAGGCTTTGTTCTGGGCCGGTTGCTATTGTCTATCTACATGCTATGACTGAAATCAGCAATAGATTTGGCATTCATTTCCATTGCTACGCTGACTCAACTCTATATACCTGTTAAACTGAATGACCGTTTCCAATTCCTAAATCAGAAAATGGATGTCTCCATTTGCTACTGCTCAATTCCAACAAAACAGAGATTTTGGTTATTTGACCAACTACACACAGGTATCTATTTGAGAATACTACTCTAAACTTTGATAACTGCACAATTATCCAAGTTATAAAAGTCTCACTATCAAAAAATTTGGCATTACATTGGATCCTACTCTTGATAAAGTCACACATCAAATATATTACTAAAACTGTGTTTTTTGTATGTTTGCAATGGTGCAAAAATTCTACCTATATTAACAACAGCAGATGCAGAGACCTTAGTATACACATTTGTATTGTCAATACTTTATTACTGCACTGTGTTCTCTGGTTTATCTAATGCTAGAATTAAGAATCTTCAGCTCGTACAAAATGCTGCTGCAAGATCTTGGCCAAAATAAGAACATTTGACCACCTGTCCTGTCCTCCCTACACTGGCTCCCAATTTATGTCAGATGTGACATCAAGATGCTTTTGCTTGCATATAAATTATTACATGGGCTTGCACAGTTCTATTTATCCGATCTCATTGCACCGCCACATGCCCTTTGATCGCAAGATACTGGTTGCTCATCTATCCCAGCAGTTAAAAAGAAAACTGCAGGCTGCAGAACAATTTATTTTCATTATCATTTGGCCAACCTTAACTTTGCACAATTACTGGGAGTGACTCAGTCTTTTCACAGAGGAAGGCTAGACTAGTTAATTAGCACTAGTTCAGGTTCCTGCCCATGGGAATGTAGTCGTGTGGCCTGATTTCCCGGTCTGTGTGCACCTGTTCATTCATGTTGGTGTGTGTGTCTGTTTCTCTGAGTGGGAGTAAGCAAATGAGCTTGTCTGATGTGTGTATGGGTGCGTCTCATATTTCTTTTAATTGCAGGTTGTGGCTGCAGCTGGGCAGTAACACTGTCCTTTGTGGTCCCCGACTCTTCCTCCCTCTTTGCTTCCGGTGGTAGATGTTGTCCACGTTGCAGCATGTGTCGTTCCTGTGATGACTTTGATGAAGACAATGACGGTGGTGACCAAGCTGGGGTTGATGGCCCGCACAAGGTCCGGACATTTCCCATTTTCAGTACCCATTGCATGCCTGATCATCCTAGAAGGGGGATCTTACTTTTTTCGCACAGGCATCCCAGAGGGCGTCACGACGCAAATTCAGGTCAGGCAGTCAGTCAGTCAGTCAGGTAACGTTTAGTGAGATGATGCGCTTTGTCAGATGGCCTCTAGAGGGCGTTTTTGACTGTACGATGCAGTGTTTCCCATACAGAGGCACAAAATCAAAAGTTGGTCAGTGTGTAGAAATGGATCTAAATAGATCTCTAAGGCGCCTGATGTGCGCATCATGTCATGTCTGTAATTTGGAGATGTACAGACAGAAGACCAGCAGCATTGAATTCAATCCAGAGTCTCCCGGTGTGAAAACAAAAGTGAAACTCAACATTCCACGGTCAGTAACAGGTTTTTGCAGACAGTAACTCGTCTTCGCTGCCCTACAAACTTTAACTGTAGGTGAATTTAACGTTACCTTGTGGTTGGGGGGTGTCGTTTTCATTTTCTCATTTCATTCATAATTGAATGGGAATTGTGAAGATGTTTGAGACTGTAACTGTGTTTAAGGGCTATACAAATAAACTTGGCTTGACTTCACACACACAGATACACACATCCAAGCGGTCAGCCTTGGAGCGCTACTGACAAGAACAGAAACCATCATCAACAGAGAGGCTTTGATATTCTCAATTTCCATATCATTTAATCTGACATTCCTGCTCCATGATCTCAGTTGTATCCATATGTATCTTTCCACATTAACAAATGTTAGATATCAGTTCTAAAAAGAGATACGAGCCACACTTGAAAGAAAAAGCACATAAGTCAAATGACAGGTTGCCAACCCACAGTATTTCATCTTGAAACAGCATGCATTTTCACAGTGTTTCATCTACCAATCAACTTAACACATGCCTTGAGATGAATGGAATCCATTATCTTTCCTCCGCTCTGAAGGTCAGCCAACAAAGTTTTAAAGTTATTGTCCAAAAAAGGACACAGCAGTGGTGGAAAAAACATTTCCACTTTCAAGAGCTACCTCACTGGAAGTCTGAAATTTCTCATTTGGAGTTGACAGGGTGCTGCTGGGAGCAGAGCAGCATCACTCAGGGACAGCTCTCTGGCTGTGGCTCCTATCTCTCATTTTCTCTCTTCTTCTCTGCAAACACGCCCCCATACCCACTCACATCACCCAAAGACAGCCAGGCTGCTCAGCAGTATGGGCTCTCCACTCATAACAACACAGCGTGCTGGCAGGCTAACAACAGAGAGGTACTATAGTTGCGCCTTGTGCCAGGAGATGTAAGTTTGTTGCTGTAAAGCTGTGATTGCAAGGCTTTAAGTTGGTTGTTGTAGTAAGGCGGTGATAGGTGAGGAACAAGGCGCAATTTCGCTCGTCAGCACAGACACTACTATCCTCAGAATGCTCCAAAAAACAATAAAAATAGCCTAAATTAGAAAGCAAAGTGAACAAGTAAACGGGATATGTATTGAAGGCACTACCACCAGCTTGGTCTTGATCTTGGAGTCTTGATCTGGTAAAGATGGGGAAAGGTTTGGAAACTTTTCGTTACAACCCTGATGACATTTCCATGAGCCATGGCCCATGACAATGCCCTTTAGTCCTCAGACATTCACGAGGTAATTAATAGTTGACTTAGAGGGATTATGGTACATGAAGCAGCCTTTGTTTTGGTGACCTTGGAGAGGTTGACTAATCTCTCTAATTGAGTAGTTGTAAACACTAATGTTCTCATTCTGTTCCAATGTCAATTTGCTCACGTGTGTGGACAACTTCTTGCAAAATACGCAGACCATTTGCCCAGTATGTTTAGGGTGAATTCAAGTGTTCATGCCTTCAGTGTAAGTATTATGATAATCTATTTATCTACAAGCAATTTGGCGTCACAAGGCATTGCATCCACTGAGATGCTTCATATCAGGGAACCTGTATCCACCTTGCTCATAATTAATGTATTCAAACTGAAGAAAGAGAAATAACTGTGCTTGTGAGTCACATGTAATATTAAAGTCGTGTTCTCAGTGTTCCTGCTTGTCTGTACCACTCTGCACAGCAGCAGAGGAACGATACTAAATATTCATACTCTAATAGTATTTCCGCATTTTACAATGTGATGATGGATTTCCCTGTCTATGCCCTCCTTGAAAACCCCGTTTCATACATATTTAATGGGGTCCTCTAAACAATTTTTACATTTTGTCATCTTCAATGATGCATGCCATCAAACTCATAGGAAAAGTGTTTTATCCCACCCCCATTGTCCCCACCACCACCACCCAGTGTATTTATGATCAAATCTTTTAACCCCAGCTCAAATGGCTGGCTGTAGTCCCATAGTACTTATAATGGATTTGTAATAACATGCTCATGTGATATATTAGTGATATATATATATATATTAGTAAACAAAGACACATGAATTTGAACGATGCAATTGCAGTCTCTCTTAAAAAACATGTCTAGAGTGTGGATGCGTCAGAGCTAACTGGGATGCATTAATCACAATATCCCTGAGGCTGATCTCAGTGCATGTTAAAGCAAAGGTTCCTGTTCATTGACAGCTTTAGAAAATTAATGTAGATAAGACGCACATTCTCTGAATAAATCAATATACAAATAAACACGATGGTTGTACAATTATGTGCAGCAAGTTCAGAAGACCCATAACAAACAATCTGGGGGCGAGAGAGCATCTGTGTGTATGTTACTGTGTGAGCATTAAAGGAATAGGGTTTTGTTCACTTAGGTCTTTGTGTGGAAGTGGGAATGGGGAGGCATACAGTGTAATGGTATAAGGTGACAGCAAGGAAAAATATGTAAGACCTTGCTTGTAAGTGCATCCTTGCCTAGGAGGGTCCAAGATATTGTCCTGGACCCAAATTAACCTGGGTGATATCACCGAGTGGCTGGTGACAGTCCATTTTATTTTGACAGAGACACCATAGTAACCCTACTGGAAAGAAACCCATGGAAAAAAACATGGAAATTGCCACTTAAGATACAATGGCAGTCCATGTCAACATTAACCTCTCTCTCTCTCTCTCTCTCTCTCTCTCTCTCTCTCTCTCTCTCTCTCTCTCTCTCTCTCTTTCTCCTTTATTGTGTCAAGAGGCCACATGACCTTCAAAACTCTGAATACCAAAAAATGCAAATAAAGATATTAAACATTTGGTGTATGCATAACTATTTCAGTGTGTATACATATTTAATTAAAAAAGTAATCCCGAATATCTATTTTTCCAGACAGGCTACGGAAATATTCATAATTGTGCTTCTTTTTTTCCTATATTTATCTTAGCTATTGACTGAGAACAATGTGGAAACAGGTAAAGATAACCTTTGATAAACACTTACAACCGCAATACAGAGATAATATTAAACAGAGTATCAGAGTTTCTCTCTCCATCAGCAGCCATGGGCTTTCAGAGACTTAACGAACACATAACTTCATTAATTAGGATAAGAAGATGAAGCACCTTTTTAAAATGAGGTTTAATGGGAATTCCACATCAAGTTTTTTGCCCAGTTTAAATTTATAATGAGTGGGACAAGCTAGGTTAAACCTGCAAACTGTTGACATAAATGGTAGCCCGTCTTATTCCCAGACAACACCCAGAACCTTCATATTAGTACACAGAACAACTTTATTTGACTCTGGTATACAGTTTCTAAAATGAATATGGCTAAGGTGGCATAAGGTGCATGGATAACTTTATGAATTCATTAAAGTGGATACAGACAACTTTTCAACTTTCCCCCCGTTGTCCCCAAGGAGGTTGTCCCCCTCTAGCGTTTCCAAGTGGTATTGTTGTTTGCGCTGCTGTTGCAAAGACAACCGGATCGCTTTCTGTTAGAGCCTAGCTCTGTGCAATAGAACAAACCATCTGTCTGCTTATCAACTCCTTGATCATAACATATAGTAACTTTCACCACTGCAAGGCCACTGCAAGAAAACGTGTTCTTTGTTTAGATTATCAAACGGACAATGGATCTATGTTTGTTTCTAGAACAAAAGAAACAAACATCTAACTATGTTTGTTTCTGGCTGCTAGCGTTAGCGTTAGCAACATGGCTAACGCTAGCTACAATAGCTAACGCTAGCAGCCAGAAACAAACATAGTTAGATGTTTGTTTCTTTTGTTCTAGAAACAAACATAGATGTATGTTTCTGGCTGGTTCTGGCTTCCTTGTAGCTCCTGGTTCGTTTTCTGGCTGCTAGCGGTAGCGTTAGCAACATGGCTAATGCTACCGCTAGCAGCCAGAAACGTTAGCAACATGGCTAACGCTACCACCAGCAGCCTGCTACTGTCCAAACTACTACTGTCCAAAGCAAGAAACAATCCCAATTTGAACTAGAAACCCCGATCTCAGTGCTATGATAGAGGGTAGTGTTTCCACTGTCACTGCAGTTGTTCCATCGTCCGCCATTTCCGCTACTGGAAATGGCGGAATATATACACACACGTGTATGTATGTATGTGTATATATATACATACATACATACATACATATATATGTATATATATACTGTATATATATAGTTTTTATTCTTTTCCACTGGGGTAGAAATTCATTTCAGTTCCTTCTCAAAAGAATTTTGGTTTTGTTGACCATCCTGTTAGAAAACAGTAGATTTTGGAATTGAAGACTGTCAGCCACAACAATCATGTTTTTTTCTTGTCTGACCATCAAAGGTTTTGATCAGAACCTGCTTCCCTTTACTTTCAATACGCTTGTTCTAAATCATTTGAGGATTCTGGTTTCTGCAAACTTCAAAGTGCTGATTTTGATCTTCTAACCTGTGCGCTTGAGCATTTTGTTAGTTTTGCATGTGGAAATGAGGTTGACACTTGGCAGGAGACTTTTAGCGTGTTTGGCGAAATTGATATGTATTTTGGGGAATGGCAATGGTAGGCTGCAAAAATAGAGTAGGAGATTATTGAAAGAGGAAGCAGATCCAAACTCGGCTGCTGTGTTTTGTTCATAAAACAGGCAGGATGACAAATAAGTATTTCATTAGAGAATTAGTCTCTGTCAAATGGCAGAGGTTGAGATAGAAAGAAATTATAAATTGCCAAGTCATAAAAATAATAATAATAATTATTATCATTATTATTATTAACTTATCACTGGTTGATGAAATGAAAAACAAACTGGAACCTCTGACCAAGAGGAGTCATGCCATATCCACAGTGACAAAACATATGTCAAACCTTCATCTCCATCTTCAGCGCCTCAGGTATTCTAATTGGAAAATCGTGACTGACTTGATTTGCATAACTGGTCTAAATAAATCAGGATCTAAACTGGAGAAAGCTGTGCTCCTTACATTTTTGCACACGGTAGTAATTACATTCCTCTAGCATGGATTTGGATTACGTGACAACACCACAAATTGGACATGCCATTTTTCACCTGTGAAAAGGTTAGGTAACAGTTATGTTTAGGCAAGTAAAACAGCTTTGGTTAAGGTTAAGGTTAAGCAACTAAAACTTTGGTTGAGGCTAAGGTAAAGCTTTCGTCATGGTTAGATAAGAAAAACAAAAAATTAAAACTTCACTCACAGTAGTGTTTGGAATTGAACCCAGGTCATCAAAGATGAAGGCAAATGTGCTCTACTCCTGCTTCATACCCATAATCCTTTTGTGGTGAGGAACCGTATTTCTCTCACTTTTTGTCCACAGAGCATGTATTTACATTTTTAAACATGGTGCTCATTTCACACGGTTTCTGGAGACCAAGCTGAATGCTCCCAAGTGATTTATTTAGATGCATCAATGGACATGGAATGGACATCTTACCAAATGAATGAATGAAAAAAAAAAGTAAAAAAATTTGTATGCACTGAATTCAACAGTGTGTACAGCATATTATCATAAGTCTTGAGAGGTCATTCATTTCTGTGATTATGTGTACAGCGGTGATGCGGTGGGATCCAAGGTGGAGCCAATGGTTTTTATACAAGTGTTACCAACATTTGTGTACTCTGCTTTATTATGCCATGCTCTATTGGAATAATATACATTGGAATGCATCTTTGACTGATCAGACTGCTCTGTTGAAACAATCTGTTGCACAATGTGAATTGCATTACAGCCTGTGCAATAATAAAAGCACTGCAGTTCAAAGTCTGTCCATCGACACAGTAATTAACTGCGATAACACTCAAACTTTTAACCTCACTCTCACTTTTAACTTCAAAAACAAAAAGGTCATTAATTGCTTTTCCTCCTACCCATGTGGCTGATTTAATTTCACATAAGATCCTCCTCTCCCTGTTGGAATCTTTTCAATCAGAAAGCCTCTCTCTCTCTCTCTCTCTCTCTCTCTCTCTCTCTCTGTCTCTCCCTCTCTCTATACTATGTGTAAAAGTTCCCATCAAACACTCTGAAATCCTGTAATTGCAAATACCTCAACTCAACCTTTTTGATCATGTATTTTTCATATTGATTGAGTAATTAATTGAACTGTATGCATATTTAAGTGTCACTTCCGCTTTGAGCAACACAACACTGATGATGGCTTATTGCTGAAACGCGTCCGTCCATTTAATTAAAAAGACAAAAGGACATTATGAGTGCTGGCTTTCCTTTCTTCATCTATTAATCTTTGGCCGTGCACCTAAGGAGGATTTTTTGATCGAGTTGTTCAAATACCTCAACCAAGCCTTTCACTTTCAAATTATCAACAGGTCCGGCATGGCATTATGAATGTGACTGTGTCATTTTGTGTGTTCTGCTGAATAGATAAATGATAAAGAATAGTTTAAATAATTAGTTTAAAGTATCATCTGTGATGTCACATAACAAAGCTCATAAGCTCGTACAGATGGTGCTAGCTACAGCCCATGCCTTTACGATACATAAACAGAATTGATAATGGCAGGATTCAGAGGATGACAAGGCCTCCACAGAGGGTGTGTCTGCTATCCTATAATCAAGTCCAAATTCCATTAACAGACATTACCAGAGCCCTGTCTTCAGCAAAATTTCTCCCTCATTAAAAGGTTTAGAGACCTCTCCACTTTCCCGTATCCACCCCCACTCGAAAACATGCTCCTGCCTAATTCATTTACTCATGCTTCCTATACACACCAACGGTATAATTGCAGTGGTAATGAACGTGCAAAAGCAGCAAATTGGGATGGGAATAACATTAGCAAACCCAGCAATGCACACTACTCCTTCTAAACCACCATCCCTCAACGCGTGCATGCACAGACACACACACACGCAGATGCAGAGTAAACACTACCGCAACTACTATATCTGCTCTATCAGCACAGCTCGGTTTTCTGGTAGGCCTGATTCGGGCAGCTCTTTGCCAATGTGCAGCTGGCACTCTGGAGGCCAAAAGGGGTCCACAGGGAGCTTTCTGCCCTCTGTAGTCAGCTATGCAAAGCTGCAGCTGAAGGTCACACAGCTTAGGTCACGTGGTAAAAAAAAAATAAGCCCATTACATGTTTATCAACAACAGAAAGAAAATAGGGGGAGCTTTCAAAAAGCAATTACCCATCATATTCCAAAGTTGCATAATAGTACTCATTTTTCATGGAGGGGTTGGAGGGCGATATTAGAGCCAGAAATGGGAGCAGTTTTGATCAGAGGCTGAAATGGATAAATGGGAGTGAGTATGAAGGAATGGATAAACAGTCCGAGACTTGAAGTAAATACATTTCAAAGAGACGGGTGAATCATGCCCAGAAATAAGAGTCGGGAAGTGAAGATCGCCATATAGTATGCTACAGCTGCGGAAGTTTACATTTTAAAAAGTGGGGTCTTTTCATCCAAAGAAATAAAGTGTTTAAAACAGGCTAATATGTATCAAGAGGTAAACTCCCCTAAATAAATATAAATGAGATTAAAGAAGAAATTCATTCATTAATTTTCTCTACCCACTTAATCTGTTTCTGGGTGCAGGTGGGCTGGAGCCTGTCCCAGTAGTAGGCAGAAGGTAAGGAGACACCTTACGCCGGGTTCAGACCGCAAGCGTAAGCGCCGCGAAGCGCCGCGAAGCGTCAATTCACGCGCGAGCAGGAGCCTGGCTGTTCACACCAGACGCGCATTTCTCCGCGCCGGTCACCAAGCGATTCTGCTCTACAGGAGGAGAAAACCCTGTGGAAACAGGCTGTAGCTGCTGACACTGTGTTCCAACAGCCACCAAAGCTTCATCTGTTCACTGCTGTCCTTGTAGAAACACTGCTGACAGCTCACTGGACTTTTCCACATCAGGGATGAACTTTATATTTTCCATCTTCTTAATTTCCCCCTTTCTTCACAAACTCCCTCATATCAAAGCTGTCACGTTTATTTGTTTGTTTTCTCAGCAAGAGTCGTGACTTGTGATCAGGCAATAATTAGGAAAGCCTAGGGGACCGAGCTATCTCTCGCTCCCCCTCTCTCTATCTCTGTCTCTTTAAATAATGACATATAGGCCTAAATAAATTAAGTAGCCTATAAATAAACAAACTTTAACATGTATCCTTGTTTACTTTTGTGGTAACTCAATAACAGATGCAATTTTCAAAAGACAAGTGATAATTCAAAACCAGATAGATCATCATCCTACAATGTATTGCATTTAAAACTTGCATCAGTGCAGATTGATTCATCAACAACAACAGTGAAGACCCTGGTAAGTTGATCATTTAAAATATTTGTGATTCTGTGGTGATATAATGGAGATATGACCATCTATAGTGTTTTCTATGGCGTTTTCCTGTGAAATGCGCGCCGCGGCTCGCGGAGAAAATAGACCAGACGCCGAAACTGGCGCTCCAGATCGCGAGCCGGCCGCGGAGCTCCGCGCCGAGGCGCGGCGCGGCGCGCCCGGTCTGAACGGTCAAATCGGTTAACATGGGCGCCGAAAGGAAACTGGCTCCGCTTCGCGGCGCTTCGCGGCGCTTACGCTTGCGGTCTGAACCCGGCGTTAGACAGGTTGCCAGTCTATCTCAGGTCTAACACACATAGACAATCACTCACTCTCCCATTCGCACCTATGGGCAATTTAAAGTCTCCAATACACCTACTTGCCTTTTTTTGGATTGTGGGAGGAAACCGGAGCTCCTGGAGGAAAACCATGCAAACACTGGGAGGAAACAAAACAACAAAACAAAACAGACTGAGGCTGGAACCCAGAACCTTCTTTCTGTGAGGTGAAAGCGTTAACCACTGGAAATTATATAGATTTACTGAGCAAATGTATCGCTAACCATTGAGCCACCAAACACCTAAGACAGAAAGTATGAACAGAAATTATATAGATTTACTGAACAAAAATAGCGCTAACCACTGAGCCACCAAACACCTAAGACAGAAATCATGGCAGAAATGATTATATAGACTTAACAAAAACCTTTCTGTGCACAGCTCTTGAGTAGATACTGCACACTCAGAATCCATCTGTACTCTCTTTTTATGTGGAGTTTTCCCACCGCTAACCCCGGTAGCTGGATCTAATATGCCCTAAATTTTTCACCCTCTTCCGTTCTAGAGATCTCTGTTCCTCTAACCCAATTAATGCTATGCATTTTGCACATAATGAGGCATCAGCCCCAACTTCATGTGGGCTTGCATGTGCCTTTTTCTCAGAGGAGGATGCAAGGACAGGGATTAAATTGCATTAGCTGCATAATTATTTCCCTTGAAATGGATCATGACAAAAATAAGTGTCTTGGGCTGCAGCCTGTGTGATGGACTATTGCGAACACTCCTGTGCTCTAGATATCCTTTTTTACTTTTTTATTTCTCTTACTAATTTTTTGTATGTCTCTATATATATATATTTATGTTTGTCTACCAGTCCATGTGTTTGTCTGTATCTATTATTGATAGTCTGCATGCATAAATGCTCGCACACACTTGCACACCTGTATACACTCAAGCATATGAACCTCACACATAAGATTAAAACCTATTTCATGGATGCATGCTTTCTCCAGGCCATTCAGTATGATGCAATGCAGTGAGACACTGTGAACTATGATTAATGGTTATTTGCCTCCTGCGGTTGAGAAGAAACAGAGGACAGTGTATTTGCTGTAAAAGGATTGGAGACCTAGTCTATCCCGAATGGTTTTGTTTTACCGAGTTTGGGGATTTGGAACTAAGTATCTGGCAAAAGCTCTGAATTCTTACTCACCCAACCTTGAAAAAATAGCTCACTGCAGCATGATTACGCCTCTCACATTTTCATTTTCACAAACTGTCACAAAAACAACAAGCAGAGGACACACATTGCTTCAGGGAAGAAATATGCATACTAAGATATTGTTTTCTTTGAAAATACATCGGAGACCTTTTGCTTTGGTATCTTGCCTTCTGAGTATTGTTTTTGCAGTGCTAAGCACAGCAACATGTCTTAGGGTAGGTTAGAGTGACACTGTCAGTACTGATGGCAGAACATTAGTCAGCTATCGCTCAAGTGACAAAACCAATTAGGATCACCTAGAGAAATTCAGTTCAGGCTTGCAATTACATATGCTTGATAAGCATTATTACCCAGGCTAGGTGTTATGTTTGTATGCAGAATTATCTTGAAAGACCTCTAACATGATTCCCATGGTGAGGCTGAGAAGCCGACTATAAATGTTATATCTCTAATTCATTTGCAACAAGGCACAGTGGCGTGGCACGCCTCGGCTGAATGTTCTGCCTGCACTGTTCTGTTTGAGATGCACACAAACCCCGTATCAATCCACACTCAGTAGTCTGTCTGCATGACAAAAATGTATAAATGTGATATACTCTACATATAAATAAATAAAATCTAAATGAATAAATACTCTAAACCTGTATGAAAAATAATGTAACAATACATTCGCTGTGAGATTGCAAAAATCACACACAGCACTATGACACAAATCTGATTCCTCTCTCAATAAGTCTCTCTCTCTCTCACACACACACACACACACACACACACACACACACACACACACACACACACACACACAACCAACATGGACTGTAGCATAGCTCAGTCAAGTCAATCTGTTAGCTGTTGCTGAAAGATGTTGATTCAATGCAGAATTGGATTTCCTTGGCAGTGCACTTAAATACAGGGCGGTAACGGTAACTTCTTTCAGATCGAGGAAGCTCAAAACAAGGTAGGGAGCCATATAGAAACTGCAGGAATCTATTCTAACTAAGAGGACCATTAAAACTAATTGCTCCTCTTAGCTGGCTGAAACTGGCTGGCAAATAGTGTCTGATTTAACATCACCACAAACAGTAAGCGTTCCTTCCCAAGTTCATACCGGTTGTGAGCAACCTCACCAGTGTGGTGGATTGTTGTACATGCTTAATTAAATTTGTTCATCGATTCTTCATCAGTTCTCGCTGTAATGCAACTCTAGTGTATTCCTGTGTTTTACTGTGGATCATCTCTGGGGTGTAGTGAATATCCCAGTAGGCTGAGTATCGGGCTGTAAGGATTTGTAATGATGTTTATCACATGAGGCATCTCTAGAGGGGGAACCCAGACATCACTGGAGTCAGACAGTTATCTCACCTATTTTTGTCTGTGAACATGTGTAAAGTCTGGATGCTCAGCAAAACTGACCGATCCCCTGAGTTGATCTTTTCAACCATCTCATTTCCAGATGTGTTGTTGACCATCGCATGCATGCTGTTGTATGAGAGTTCACACAACCTAATATTACTATGTGCACCATGTGCACACGAGAGGATAGATGGATGTGTAGGAGTAGAAGCACCACTGTAGTAATATCTCTGCTTTTGCTCTTCTTCATGACAGTCCTCCAACCCCAAATTTTCAGTCCGTACTTGAATTGGGAAAACAAAACAAGAGGCTCTCATGATTTGCCATTTTCACAAATGCTATTAGCAAGATTACTTTTTGACTTCCCAATATAATGAGAGCTGGAGATGCTGTATAATGCTCAACAGAGACCGCTACCATGTTCCACTGATTTGACCGTACCAACTAAAATGGCTTTTTTAATGCCTATGATGTGAATGTGACATCACACAGCCATTCTGTTTGCTGTGTACTTAGTAAGAAAATATGCAGTAAAGGGAAAAAATCATTTTAATCCTAACGGGGTGCCATGGTGTGGAGTCTTATTAATATGTAATATTGCTGGATTACTGGGTCTACAGGCGGCTTAGTTTGTTTGCCCAGAATAGGGCGATCATCCATGACAAGCAGGTGTATCTGCCAGTCTCCAGCTTGCTACGGCATTAACAAGATCCTCACCTGGGAGCCAAACATAGAACATCAGACACAAGGGAAAGAGGACTGCCGATTGAAGCAGATATACATCCACATCGTTCTGTGTTGGGCCACATCATTGCTGAGGCTACCGCATTAGGGGAAATGCTTGTTCATGTGTGTGGAAGGCAGAAGACATTTGATGATGACTCACACTGTCACAAAAGGAGAGGAGGGGGAGGTGGAGGGGGGGCAAGGAGAAAGACAGAGAAGGAGAAAGACGGGGGAAGAAGTGAGAGGAAAAGAAAAGACAGTGTTGTCAAGGTCTCTTGGCACCCCACTAGAGGCCAGGTGAGGGAGACCGAGTCCTTTCTCCCTTTGTTGACATTCATTCCATGAGCTTACCAGGGTGCTGCAAGTTCAATTGGGGACTTATGAGCATCCATTCTGCCACCTTGTAACCTGCAAAGTTTGGATTCATAGCATATACAGTAGCGTCCACTGCGTTGCTTTGCCCACTGTTTGACACACACACTATCTCTAACAGTCCACAGCTTCATGTTTTTCAGTCCTTATATAGCCCCGTATCAGCATTTAGTATGAACTTGAATGTGTTGTGCAGCGAAGTGCTTTCTTCCTGGCACCATTAAAGGAGGGCTAGGACTTCTGAATCCTGCCTGTCAAAATTCAAATGGACCCTTTGGGAGCAGTGTCATTCATCTCTCCTCAGTCAATAGCTGGCAGCTCTGTCCCACCATTGATTATCAACTGTGAAGGAGGCAAAGAGGGACGACAGGCGGGCCTTTTGTTCCCTCTACTGAAGGAGGATTGCCAGTAAAATAACTCGCCACAATTAAAATCTCAATACATCAGTGGGAGTTAAGTTTATGGTTGAGCCCAGCTGTTATCTAAACCACTCAATGAAAAGGAGAGAGAAGTGGTCCAAATGCAGAGAGATGCGTGCGGTGCCAAGTATGATTACCTGCTTCGTCTCTCTTGTTGGCTCTCTTGTTTACGGCTTTTTCACTCCTCTCCCTTTGTTTTCAGATTCATGCTCATTTCTTACACTCACCATAACAGTTAGTCAACATGTATGCAGAAAGGTCTTTATTTAACCACATGACATGTGGGCATTTAGCAGTAGATTAGAGTGGTATTTGTTTGCAAGATTGGAATTGCATTGAGATATTGAAGGGAAAGAAATAATCATTCAACACCAATAGACAAACAGCTCAACTGCCAAAGTGGAACCAACATACCGGGGTTGGGTTCAGGATCAAAGGTTAAAGAGAGCTCAGTGGCAAAGGTCAAAGAAAAGGTCAGAGCACTTGTTCCACTTTAACCCCACATATTATTGCTCATCACTTTCAATTAAGTCTCCTTGACAAAGCAGGGAGCCAAGTGGACAAGGGTAGTGCCTGGAGACGTGAACTTCAGCTCGCTCTGTCAACTTTTATAGCCTCCTGCAGAATGAATCAGCTAACAAGCTGTCATAACATTAGCAAGTGAATATCAGGAGATTTGGATTCCAAATGCAGACAATGTCCTGATTTACCAGTGTTATGCTGAATGTGGCAACCGCGATAACAATATGATGCAAAAACAAATGGAATTTCAGGAAAAAATATACTGTCCAGTGTGTCATTTTTTTCTACATGGACATTTGTGAATGTAACATTTCAATCACACAAAAACAACCAGAGAATGCCTCCATAGCAATGAGTCAAGGCAAAATGGAACCTGGAATGAAATCCGATTTCACCCTGCATTCATCCAGCGAGGCACCGTACCTGTGTTTAATGTGAGCAGTATACAGAAAGAGGGACTTTAATGGATAGATGCAGCGAGTAATTCAGGCACTGCATGGAACCTAATGAGGGATAGAATTCAGAGAAACCAATCTTCCTTTTCCCATTGGTGGAGCCAGGTTCTTCCGTAGAGCTAGGCTGCCCTCTAAAAGGTCTGAGAAGTACTGCACCATGGCTTTGGTTAGTAATGAGCCACTCAGGCTTTGATAATGTCCCTTTTTTTGCGTATTCCAAAAATGTACATGCAATGAAAGCATGCATCATTTCATGTAAGCAACTGTAGAGACGTAGATTTCACTGTCTGCATGGTAGGCATGTTTTGAAATGGCAAACTTGAAGGTTTGCCACACAACACAGCTCTGAAATGTGCCTGAGGGGAAGCCAAGGAAAGCACAAATGTGAATTGATCTTTCCAATCAACATGATGAACGAGGGATGCCAAGCATTCATTCTGCAATGCCAGGTCCTCACTCTGCAGTATTGTTCATTTCATTGTGTTTTGGGAGAGGATCAGGGTATCTCAGTCAATACGCCTATAGCTATAAAGTGAATCTATTTTGTTATTACGCAGGTCAGGACACTTGCCATTTCATATAGAGTAGCATATGCAGAAAATGTCGCTCTAATCTCTCCTTGGAGTTATCCTGCAAAAACTGAATCAGGAATGTAATCCTACTTTGGACTAAAGGCATGGCTGATGTAAAACATTTTTGTCTCACATTACTAAACGTGGGCACTCCTGCATCTGAGTGCTTCTTTTCATTTATTTTGTATTGACCATAGAATGTAGAGAGAGGAACCTGAAAGAATAGGCAGGCATGTGCATTGTAATTGCGGATGCTGAATTTCAAACACAGGCAACAACAACATCAACATTTCAAAAATGATAAAGATTCAGTCCTCTTTTTCTTTTGAGAGTTGTTGTGGTACATATTTAGAATATAGCTTCAAACATGCTTTTATAACAAAGCAATGTTTCTCACAGCTAGTATCTAAGATATGCTCTCTACACAGCACATGTATACACAATACATTCAGAAATTCACATACATAATTACTTTAAATCACTGAATTATTCTGGCCACCTGTTCTAAGAAATTCATGCAATGTTCACATCAAAGCAGGTCAATGCAGGAAGAGGTTTCTTCTAGCAACATGTGTCTAAAATTAATACTTAATGCACCATTTTCCTTTCCATTCCCAGCGCTCTCTAGACAACAGGGTGAAGCAGAGCAGATGGTAACAGCTGCAATCTTTACCTCCAATTTCACACCATTGGATGATCTCATTATATATAGGCTTTATGCATTTGTTTTAGCACACTATATGAAAATAGTGTCTCCTTGTCATTGTTACAGCCTGACCAACCTGTGGATTGCGCCTGCCCCTGTCAGTGTTACAAATGCATACACTCCATAGCTCTTCTTTGCTCTGTCTCATGTAGAGCACAATGTCTTGGTGGCGTAGTGACAATGTCTCATCTCATTCTCATCACTACGGTAACCAGGTTGGCAGGCAGGTTTTTCTAAGGTATGTTTTTCCTGCAGGTGCAAGTTGTTGTTTCGTTGCTGTCCCTGGTGTTTTTAGAGTGTAATCTCGTGAAATAAAACCAAGGGAAAGTCAAGTTTGCTGTTATGCGGTAGCGGTTCACCTGTTATCAGATTCCATATACTTTAATAGCAAGGCTGATCAGTATATGAACAATGCTGGTCTATTGATTTTGTGATTCCGACAGGGCAAAAGCAATCGAAGGGTGTCCTTTTACCTTGTCAGATGTCACGTAAACAGAGTGCCTTTTCTCACACGGTTTGTCTCTCCTTCTCAAGAGGGAATGTCACGGGGAATGATCCTTTAACGTTGATCAATTCTGCCACCTGACACCATCATGAGGACAATTAACTCCCATTCTAGCCCTGGGAGGAGACATGGGTGGAAAGCTAATTCTGTGGATGGATAGCTTTTGTTTTGAGTACTGGTTTATGTGCCAAAATATCCATTCACAATGTCATCTCTCAGTACTGTGTGTAATGTGTCTGGCACTGTTGTCAAGTGGGCTCCAGAATTCTATTCGCCCTAATAGAGTGGCTTTCAAACTTCTCTGGGAACCCTTTTGTTTTGTGACCTACAATGATTTAATGGACTATTGTGCAGGCTTATCCAACAAAATGTATCCCATTTTCAGGCTAACCTGTTCGCCTGTGTTTTATTCAGCTCACCACACATTGCAAAGACTTGAGAGGGGCTTTGACATCATAACATAGCCAATAACGTATGATATTGGTTTATACAGAAAGATTTGGTGACTCATTTTAATCTCCATGTGAGCCACCTTTGGGTTTTTACCCCATACTGTGAACACCAGTCTCTAGTGTGTGGACTTTGTGTGCAGATTCTGACTGCAGCCAATTGTCTGCAGTACATAAAATAATTGTTTCATATTACACAAGTGATGACACAAGACAACAAGAAAATAACAGCCTCCAGATGTCCCTCAGTGGTGGGTTAATAGGAAAGCAACAAAGGAAAATCACAAAATGGACTTCAGACTTTCATTCTCTTCTATTGTATGATGGAGTATCACATCTCCACAAATGTATCCAAGCACTCACATACTATTCTCTCTTAATACTCTCTTCTGTGTGAGCTTGCCTGGACACATTTCTCCTTTGAGTAGCATCTTCCCATAATCATCTTATGCTCTCTGATTCTCTCATACACATAGCAGTGTGTGTGCAGAGTGGCCTGGAAGATAGGACAACCACAACTGATGGAAAGAGAAAATGAGAGAGAGACAGGAAGAGAGAGAGAGAGAGAGAGAGAGGATGAGCTAACTCATTCAGGCCATCTGTGCCAAGACAAAACAAACCCAGAGAGTGAAAATCATCTTATCAGGACGATAGCAGACAAATAAAGAGAGACTGTCAAGAAATTATCGCGTTGGTATTCAAGCCATGACTTGCTGTGTCTTGTCACAATAAAACAGAGGGAATGCAAGTGGAGGCTCAGAGAGTACAAGGCAGAGAGAGTGAGAGAGAGAGAGAGTTGTTGATCTGTTTAGCCTGCTTGCCTCACATGCCACTGCGGTGCACCTCTTCTGAAATGGCTGCATTTGAAATCATCTTTATAGAGTAGGAGACACTGCGGAGCTCTGTGCCCAGGCATGCCTGTCAGACCCAGGAAGAGTAGACTTCACGGATGAATTGTGATTGCTTACATACACAGCTACACACCAAACATTAATCACAGACACTGGTCTCTCCAGAAAAAAAAAAAAAAGGTGGAGGATCAGAGACAGGTGGAGAGCTGTACCGAAAGACAGAGGGAAGGACCGAGTAAAGCGAGAGAGAGAGCGGGTGAGAATCGGAGAAAAAACGGAGCGAGCCGTATTTAGTTTTAAGTTATAACAACACTTTATTTTGCCTCGCAGAACTAAAGAGTGCAGGGGAGAGATTGTGAGTGGTGGAGGAGTGTGTTGCTTGCAATTTTAATGCAAAGCACGGCTACGCTGCAACCTGTCTGAGACAGCAGGGACCGTCTCAAGTGGCGCTGACAGGGACCGTCTGTGAACCTGCCTGTGGATCATCGTAAACCCTGCACCTGCTCACGACTGTATCACGGTGCCCCACCGTTTTATATTCACATTAGCATACGGTTCAACACATGCTGAATATATGCACCATTATGGACCATAATTCATCATGTGCCCTGAGTTATTGATTATGTGCTCAGTGATAAGACAGTGGAACATGCTTATTGAATATGGATAAAACATGCATCTGCATTAATTTGTGTGTACTTCTAATTACAGATGAGCGAACCGACAAATAATCACAAGGGAGCGAATGGCTTTCATTAATCAAGGCTTGCAAGAATGTGAAAATACAGTGGATGAAGGGCAAAGTTAGCAGAACTGCCAAGCCAAAGATATCTTGGCATGAGAAATGTGCAGGCCATATCACTTTTCTTTGTTTGATAGGGACTTTTTCCTGCTTTCTGGTCTAATTGACTTTCATGGCAGAAGTGATTTGTAATTAATGGTGGTTTTGTTACTCATCTATATCCCTGAACCTTGACGAGACCGGTCGATAGCTCTGCCTGTGGCCCGCCCTGTATGCTCTCTCCTCTCTCTCTCCCTCTCTCTCCCTCTCTCTCCCTCTCTATCTCTCTCACACTCTCGCTCTCTCTTTTTCTCACTCACTGCAGCAGAACCCACAGTCTCCCCACTTCTGCTCTCACCCACGGGAGAAGTGGCCACACACACACACTCACCAACTCGCTCACTCCAACCAAGGCCTGCTCTTTATCAAACATAAGCAATGACAAGCCATAGAATGTAAAAGTGTGCAAGCATCTGCAACATTTGCATTTGGTTAACACCAGGAGGACCAATGCATGATGAGTGTCTGAGAGAAGGCCAACAAGCTGTCAACTGATGACAAGCCGTTTCCAACTTGTCTCCCTTTGTCTCTGGAATTACCATCCACAAATAGGCCTTCTGTTGAAAACAATAAAAATAGAGGTAGAAAAAATGATCCAGAAACTTGCACCTAAATGTCTCTAAACTTCCTTTCCAATCCTTTCCCGTCATGCTGTGTTATTTCACTGTTGCATCCCTCTGCTCATTGCGCTAATGTTCTCCCCTTTATATTGTCTTACATCCCGCCATCTCCCAGCTCACTCCCTGGGCTTGCAGTCAGCTCAGGTTTTTATTTGATTTTACGTCTCATCCAGACAAGTGACAGTCTCTCAATCATTCCCCCTTAGGGTCATACCCCTGAGCTGTCCACACAAAGAACATTACGCCACCAGATTTCAGCTTCCAGTAAAAAATAGCAAAAACGAGAGAGACAGAGAGAGAGAGAGAGAGAGAGAGAGACGGAGAGAGAAAGAGAGAGAAAAAAAGAGAGATGGGGTTAATGATAGACACTAACCACATTTTTCCTAAAAGGTCACTCCACAGACAGATGGCAGCTCTGTGCTGTTCTGCTAATGTTCCCCAGCATAATAGGTCCTGATTTTCATCTTCCATTTCCTTTATTTTGGGAGTCACCCATGCAATTGGTGCTGAGAAAGTTTGCCCGGCCTGACACGATATCAATCACACCAGTGCTACAACCAACCAAAGCACGTAGCACCAATGTTAATAACAACCTTATGAGATAAGACGAATAGGGAACCAGCTGCTTCTTGCACTTTCATCTCCTTTCTCCCTCTCTGTGCGTCCAAACATGAAATGACATGATCAAGTACGCAGGGACGACACACACAAGTCAGATGAGAAGGGATGTGTGTTGGGACATGCTCTCACCTTGTGTTAGGTTCTGGTGAAGTGGCACTATATTTGGTTGTGTCAGCATTCCTATGGCACACACACACACACACACACACACACCCACACAGCCAGGCTGGCTGCTAAGGAGTCCGAAGAGCAGGATGAGATCGCTGTAAAAGCAATTTCCTCATGAGAGAAAGGTCTCATAATTCTTGTGAGACAAAGCGTCTGGGATGATTGGGGACAGATGGGAAAAGCTGTATGAAATTCAGCAGTGCCCTCATTCACTGCAGTTGTGTTTCGATAACCTTTCTCTTGGAAGTTTCTCTGATGTATTTCCCTTGTTTTTGAGGGACTTCGCATTAATCACGGTTGACAAGCAGCAAGGCTTTCCTGTTGACGGCGGTGTGGAGCCCGCCTACAGGCATAATGTACTACATTCGCAATAATATGTACAGTCATATCATCCACAGTGAGCTCTCTTCATCACTTATCATTAATGAACATATATGTCCAAATGCAAGGCTTTTCTTTGAAATTTTTGCTGGACAGCCATCTAGAGGATGGAAAAATCATTGTACATTTCCATGGCGCTGCACGCTAGTTTTGTACTGCATTTGTTTCTAACCCTGAAAAAAATGGGGCTTATTCTGCAATACCAAGGAGAATATATCCAGCCAAGCGAAAGACATAAACAGGGCTCTAGTCTGCTATTATGTCCAAACATAGCAATGGCTAGTCTAGCTGAGGCATGACTCGCTGATTCAAAAAAATAAATAAATAAAATGTGGCTATAGCAGGTAGAATGCAGGAGCAGAGCTGGGTACTGCCTTCTGGGGCAGTGATATTTATGCTCTCTCTCTCTCTCTCTCTCTCTCTCTCTCTCTCTCTCTCTCTCTCTCTCTCTCTCTCTCTCTCTCTGTTTTAGGTGTAATACTTAATGCACATGAACCCATTATACTATCACTATCGCTTTGCTGAGTTGGATGTCATTGCAAAGTCTTGAAATTATTAATGATTTAGATTTTTACTGATTTTAAAATTAATCTTTACAGGACCCAATGCCATTCTTTCCTCTATACAGTATCATTTTGCCTGCATTGTACCTTTATATTCAACCATTAAATAGAAAGACTACTTACCATCGCAATGTGAAATATACTCTACAGTGTGCCACTGCCACTGCCTGGGTTCTGTGTGCATTAGCATTGGATAAGAGGTTTCCTTTAACATTTTTACAATGATTAAATCAATGTAAGCAAGCAGCACAAAGACCACAAACATCAGTAGCCATGCACATTGCAGCCTTAGAATGACTTTTTGTATAATGCACCCATTTAACAAATTTGCAATGATGTCATAACTAATTTCCACTGTAAAATAACCAGCCTTGGCTAAACAAAGAGCAAGCAAATACTGTATTCCACAATAACAAAAAAGGAACAAAAATGTTTGACGGAGACAGGCATAAATATACAGTAGACTCCCAAAGACTGGCACAAGGGATAAGGATCCCACTAACCACAAACATGCACACAGTCACTGTGCTCACATGTGTCTGTAAATGCAGCCATGGTGGATTATAGCGCCTGAGTCAAAGATGAAACTGTGATCATGTGAGCACCAACCCTCGCTCCCTCAGCTCACCCACAGCCTCCTCTTCTTTCCCTCCCCCCTTTCCTCCATTTACCTTCCCATGCCTCGCTTTTTGTCTTCAACAGCCGTCAGTCCACCATGTTATGTGGTGCAACACGACAGCCATTATCAGGAATGAAAGTGCCTTGGCCCAGTAGGAGCACAACTTTTAGTTTTCCATCCTTAGGATTTTGTCAGCGTTACCAATGAGACGAGAGAGCGAGAGAAAGAGAGCAACAGAAAGTGAGAGGTAGAGAGAGAGAGAGGGATGGAGAGAGGGAGGGAGGGAGGGGAGGGGGGGTAAGTAGGCCACATTGCTCCCAACTCATCCTCCAGAGCTGGCACAATAATGTGAAAGTCACCCTATGCTGGGAATAAACCTTCCTTTCTGACACGGCCACCATGAGGGAACATAAAAACCCGACTGAAGTTTTACCTTCTGATTCCACTCGCAAAGTTTTACTCGGAATTAGATGTTAATTCTTTATTCAACAAAACAAATTCTTCAGGGCGGGAGCCAGAGAGAAAGACAAATTGCATTGGGCACAAACTTGTGTACCCTCTTGTATACACTTGTGTTTTCATTCTGAAAGAAATACATAATGAACCTATCCAACGCTGCGGAAGCAAGTGCTGTAAAGCAACGTAATTGATTGACAGCCCAACTTCTCGGGATATAAACCTACGTGTCAATATTGCATGATGCCTGAAATTCAAAAATGAGGGAAATTGAACAAGACTGGACACAGTGCTCTGCGAAATGAAGTTTTTAGAGCCCTAAAATAGAGGAGTGTTTATTTTTTAAGGGTTGCTAAATAATTAAAGGGTTTGGCTGAGGAGATTTCAAAGGTCTGGTGGAAAACAGATGAAAATGCAAAACAAATGGGTAATGAACTCCTAAACATGTGAGGGTGCAGGGAGAGGGGAGGGGGGAGGGGGGGCTGGAGCGGGGAGGGAGATGCTGAGTGGGACAAGCCGATTGGAGTCTCGGCGCTCCTGAACTGTCAGATCAAAACGCCTTTTTGGGCATCAAAGGCACCTGCAGCAGCAGTGTCTCCGGTGATAAAGATGCCACTCTCCCTGCTTTCCCCCTCCATTTTTAATTACAAATATTTATAAGCAGCTTAACTACATGGACAGGGGCTTTTTTACCAGGGAAGGGTGTGGGGGTGTTGGGAGGTGGGGTATCTACGCAGCTGTTGGATACGATAAGATTATTTACCGTTTTTTTTTTTTTGTTATTTTATTTGTTTATTTCATTTTAATTATTCATACCCCCACACTATCACCAACCCCACTTTCTCCTTCTCAATACATTTAATGAGGAAAGACATAAATAAATAAAGTCCATGGGATAAACATTCTCACTGAAAAGCTAGAGGGTAAACTTCTCTCCCTGGAAATTAGACTCTTGTCTTGTGGGTCTGAGAATGAGAGTAAGTTTTGCACGTCAATTCATTTTGCATCTTAACCTCCTTACTGACTTCTTCCGTATCAGTGGACTCTGGTTTTCCATCTCCCTTTGCGCACGTTGCAGAAAACATAATGCAATAACATAGCTTGGTTGGAATCAGATAACAATTCACCTGACCACTGGTTTACTTTGCAAAATCAATCTCACCAAAGTTCTAAAACCTGAACCGAGAGAGAGAGAGAGAGAGAGAGGGAGGGAGGGAGGGAGGGAGAGAGGGAGAAAATCTAGAGCGCACCACTCTTACACTCCTCTCCCTTCAACCTCTGTGGCACATTATAGTCTTGGAAAACTTGAGTCACCTTGTATGAGCAGAATGTAAAAGACAGGCAGAGGGAGAGTGAGCGAGGGGAAAGAGATAGAGACAACAGAGGTGTTTGCTGTTTCTGTCACTGCACTTCAGAAACTTCAGAAAGCAAAGTACATTGTTTTCCAGTGAACGGGGATGAAAGGGGTTGAAGGAGGTTGGGGGGGTTGGGGGGGGCATTTATCTCATTTGGTTCAGATCTCCCTCTGAGTGAGCAATTCTCATATTGACTGGAAAGTTTCTGTGAGATACCGTTAGAATGTCAATGACTCAACACCTCCTGTAATTCTCTCTCTCTCTCTTTTTTTCATCAGTCTGTGGATGCCAGGAACACTAGCGGTCACTGAGGCATCAGCTAATGGGGATCCTAATAAAGAGTATGGGAGTCACGAATCTAAACAGCGACAGGAAAGCCCATTGCGGAGCTGAGTGGTGACGCGAGACAGCTAGCTCCAGGTTTATTCTCGTCCCGGTGCTCGCTGCCCCAAATGGGAGTGCAGGGGGGGTTTATTTTGTTTTCAAATCAGAGGTGGACAGTAATTACATTTAGTCTCATTAGCCGTTCCCCCTTGACTCTGCATGGTCATCAAGTTAATGTATGTGGCCCTTCCTGTTTGGGCGAAAATGGATTTGTGCTGCATTAGCTGATGAGACAGGTAAATTACATTATGTCCCCCAATGTGATCTTAATGTCAGTGATTCTGGGATGGATCAGCTTGTGGACAGCCTCAGACTTGTTAGTGTATTCACCATTCCATCCCTCGCCGCTGCTAAACGACGGTAATAGCGCAGAGTAAAGATAGAGGGGTAAATAATCATGGAAACACAATTTTAAAGACAGACTCCCTCAATAATTTTTTTTGAATTCTGACTTTATTTCTGAGCCAAAAATTACTGTTGATGAGGTGCATTTACCGAAAATACAGGGCCAAAGAAATAATGGTTGGAGGATCAAAGACTATAGTGAAGTACTGTGTAATAGCAGATAAGACGAGGGTTTGAATGAGGGACAAAGAAGAAAAAAATAGTCTCCTTGGATGAGAATGAAAGAGATTAAATTATCAATGGTTCCATCAATCTGTGGGCCGTATGAAACCTATGAAACCCTATTGTGTCCTTGTACAAAAAGGGTGTGTGTGTGTGTGTTTGTGTGTGTTTGTGCGTGCGTGCGTGCGTGTGTGTGTGTGTGTGTGTGTGTAGATTGTAGGTTTCACCTTGCCTTATAGGAGCGTTTACACAGCGTTGCTTTATGTAGCCATATAGCAATAAAACCATGTTTAGTCATCCAGCCACAAGTTGTTGTCTTGAAATCCGAAGCCACTGCTTCCATTCTCCAGCTGTGTTTGTTTGTCAAATTAAACAGGTTCAAACTCTTCAAACTCTCTACCAAGGAGAAGGGCCAAGCAATTGTGAGTTCTGATTGTTGAGGTGTAATTTGGAGTTGAGCACATAAGCATAAATCTATAAATTATTCAATGGTGTGTGAGTGTGTGTGTGTGTGTGTGTGTGTGTTTGTGTTTTACTGTACAATACCTTACAAAAGATACACACTTGTTAACTCAGTTTCCATTACGCGTTGCCCACTCGTTTTTGTGTTTCAAAACAAAACCCTACTCGCTCTTAGATGGGTATGTCAAGAAGCCCAACTCCTGTTTGCCAGCATACAGTCAAACCTGGCTTCAAATTGAAAACTGAGTCTTTTTCAATATATAATCATATAGAACCAACCACTCTTTTGATTCATTGTTCATCGGGTCACCCTAAGCCTAGCCTGCCCACCTGTATTGAGAAAATCACTTCTTTACACTCTACAAATTAAAAAAAAAAAAAAAAAAACCCACCCCACCCCCACCAAAAAAATGTGGTGAACATTTCAAACATGGTGAAATTATTAGCCGTGGGTGGCTATAAGACTTTCACTGAAACCCTCAAGGGATCCTGCTTGGTCCCAGAGCTTTCAGTGACAGGTTTTCAGAGCAAAAACATATCAATTGGGACCAAACCAATAAAAAAAAAGTGTTTGGGAAAAAGGTAATTCCAACAGAAAATGGGACATGTAGCCTTGGGTCCCCGGTCTTTCCAACAATTTTTTTAGCACTGGATGAAAAGCAAGCGCCGTGTAATTCACTGTAAAGGGGGACCAAGTAAATAACTTTCTCTATGAAGTAAATACACACCAGAAGTGGAGACGTCACATAATAAAACTAGTCCTCCCGCCTTGAGACATCGCCCCAACGCACAAGTCAGTATGAGACTCAACATGCTGCACAGACACACAACCTGACAACCTTTCCTCCTGTCTGTTTCTACATAGAATGATAATAAAAGACTCATGTTGAAAAAGAATTAAATAATTTTATTTCACAGGTATACAGTTACAACTTTGCTTATGTCTTCAACAGAACATTGTTGACATTGTATGAGGAGCTGTACAACATGACACATGTCACTTGTGCCATGATAGATGGACAACAGTGGACTAATGCACAGATGTCAGTTATTTCCCACTTACAGGCAAAGCTGCATTTTGAGCATTGTGGCATTTTGCTGTCATCACATATCACACAGTTTTTGACACTAAATGACAGAAAAATGTAACAAGTTGAGAAAATGATGGAGCGGAAAATTAGGTTTATCATAGACATGGTGAGACGATTGGGTCACTTTTTTGCAACAAGGTGCGGAGGTATGACCTCTTTACCGCTTTACTCTTTACCACCAGTCAGTCTGTCAAGCAGGTAACACCCCCCCCCACACACACACACACACACACACACACACACACATACACACACTGTATTTTTATCAGACATGGTGATGGCTCCTTATAAGTAATTTGGGTAGGGAGGACATAGAGGAGCACATGAGCACATCTCTTGTCCATGCTTAGATTTGCCTTACATCTGCTCATGTTGACAAGGAGGACATGAAGTGGAACTGCAGCCAATTCCAGACACACACACTCGGATATGATTTCCGGTCTTTTGGTGCAAAGAGTTCCCCACCAAAAAGAGTTCCCCACCAAAAGGCAAGTGACATGAATTAAAATATATTTGAAAAGGTATATACTGTATATAGACATATAAAGACAATCTGCTATGAACTTATACAAACCTGTGCGAAACTGCTTGCTTTTTGGGCTATGGTGTCTTCATGTAGAGAATCCATAGTTAACAGTAATTATCTGTGAGGAGTATTTCAAAAAGAGTATTTAAAAAACATGTCACTACCTAGCCTGCAATTCCTACAGCTATTTTTGACATTGTGAAGGTACAGAAAGGGCTAATATCGAAGCTGATATGAACTGAATTAAGTGGCAGGACTTGGATACATTTTTTGCACCATAAAACTATGTGGCGCTATCATCCATTTGCAGGGAACAGAAGAAAAAGGCTTAGAAGTGAAGGTAAAAGTGACATTCAACTTAAGAAAGACAAATGGAGCATGGTTGATTTATGAGAAACTTACAGGAGGAATTATATTCATTATTGATTGTAGATCGGCCGCACTGATGTTCCCTCAAAGTCTTTATGTACAGAGGCCTTGGGCTTTCACAGAAATACTTGGAAGCGCCGTTCACTGACCATAGGAGGATATGTCTTGCAGAAAATGGATAGAAAAGAACAGAAGAGGCATATCTATTTTTTCTTTCAAAGAATCTGTTCTGTTCTCCCCTCCTCTCGGCTCCAGCCAGAGGAAGGAACCGCTGAGCGCACACGGGAGGGCTGTAATGTGGTTTCAGTGTCTGGGCCCCCATGGTATAGTACCCTCAGGTGGAAAACCTCTCAGACTGCATTGGCACAGCACTGCTCCAATTATCAACGGCAGGAGAGCCCTTTCATTTCTATTCCATCTTTCTTCCTTTCTTCTCACTACACTCCTCCTCAGCTTGTGCCTCTACTCTCATCTCTGCCCCTGGCTCCTTCACCTCTACTCGCCCTCAACACTTTTCTTCTAATCTTCCGTCTCAACATTCATGCCTTTTTCCACTTGGCCGGTGCGTTGTGCTGCGCAGCATGACCGCCTCTGTCGCTGAGGCATTACTTAACTCCACCTGCCAGGATAGAGCCAGGCAACGTATTTCCTAATGGGAGCGTATTAGACAGCGGAGATGATCACACCGGAAAGAATCTGATGATTCAACTTATCTCAGACCGACCATTGCTGCAGAACTACAATCCAAGTCGGGAGTCTCTAATCAGAAGGCCAGTTCTACTGATTTCTTCCCCCCTACTTTTTTACTTTTAAGTCTCTTCCACCTCTATTCCTTTGCTTTTTTATTGCTTAGACTTTTCTTTTTACACGCATTCCAGTTACTTCTCATCCGAGCCAAAAACCATCTTACAATTTTTTTCCCAGCTCCTTCTCCTCTTCATTTCTTATCTATGCTGTTATATTCTATCCTGCATTTCCCAGGATGTTTCTCATGTGCTGCAGAACCAAAGTGTAGATTTTCTCCCTCTTTCACTCCAATAACCTTTCATCATCATTTTCATCATCACTTATCAGCTGCCGTGATTGTTTTTCAATCAAATCTCTGTTTATTCTAACACTTTATAACAATGGTTCTTTGTAAATTCATCATGAAATCACCAATAGTTTGATCTTTTTCAATTAGTTATAACAGTCCGTTGTAGATCATTATAACAATATTTCATATCATCCAATAAATTGTATATATGTGTAATTGTATTAAAAGATATAATAATATAAGATATGGAATTCCAAAACACCAACCGCTTGCTTTCAGTATTTGCTGTAAGTAAATAAGATCATGCACTGATAGAATGTGAATGTGGCATTTTTCACTAATAGAAGATGGATAGCAATGTAATGCACTGTTTGGCGGCTTCCAAATCAGGCAACTGGCTCACATTTTCTGCTCCACCAAATCAGATAGGCCTATCATCAGATAGACCTATCATCAGATCGCCAGTCATATTTAAAGTGATTCTCCGCCGATACCAGTGACTGAGATTTATCGAAGCATTCCTAACTGTGACGAGAGCCACCGTCCCCAGAATTACCATCTGATGCCTGTGACATTTGTTTCTCTCACCGCAATTTGAAGGCACAATTATCGAAAGACAGCCGGCCTATTGAGATGGAATGTGAGATCCTTTAGGAAACACTGACTTTTTTGATAAACTCGTCAAGGCTGAGTAGGGCTACGCTGAAGTCTGAAGTTCTTTATATCTGCTCGTCATTCCTCTCACAGCAGACACGCATGGCATTGCGATTTATGTGCCATCTCTTTTTGAAGGCTTACCTCCTTGAACAAAGGCAAATATTTAATTCCCTAATCAGTAAAAAGCTAGTGTGAGTTTGGACTTCATGACCACACAGACTCACTCACACTTAGGAGTGAGTCACTGGTGATGACATCAGCTAGGCTTCTTATTGGTTCTAACAGACGACATCACATCACCCCAATCCTGGCTTCTCTCCATTGGCTCCCTGTTCGGTTTAGAATCAATTTTAAGATTTTACCTATCACTTTTAAAGCACGTTTGGGTCTGACTCCAAGCTACATAACGGATATGTTGACCCCATATGAGCCAGTGTGCAGCCTTAGATCCTCAGGCGGGGCCCTTCTGGCTGTTCCTTCTTATGCTCCCTTTACGTACAAAAATAAATACGTCCGTTTCAAACGATGTAACCTTCACTGCCCACATACTTCCATGCGTCATTTACGTTGGCATGGATGTTAAGCAATACATCCACTAGAGGGCAGTAGAGAGTCAGAAGTTTCTGTCCACTGTCGCCATGTTTGCTGTGAACAAAAAACATGGCAACAAACATACAACAAACAAACAAACAACAAACACCGCCCATTTTTTGGCTATTGGCTAACTGTTACACTGCCCCCAAGATTTCCGGTGGTACTGCGGTGGTACTGCTCCGTTTCGTCCGTATCCGTAAGCTCTCAGAAAACATGCACAAATACGGACGAAATGAATGCAGAGTACGGACAGAAGGCTTCGTCCATATATGTATTTAACGTTGAGCATAATTGAGCCTTAAAGGTGACCGTGCTTTTTCCTTCAGGGCCCCTCGGCTTTGGAACGACCTGCCTGAGGAGATAAGGCTAGCAGAATCAGTAACTTCTTTTAAATCACTTCTTAAAACTCATTTTTATAGACTTGCTTTTAGGTGATGTTGTCTTTTTATCATCTTTTTATCTTTTATTGGCTTTTTATTGTCTCTTTATTGGCTTTTATCATCTTTTTATCGTCTTTCTATTGTCTTTTTACGTCTTTTATCTTTTATCTTGACTCTATCTTAATTTTATCTTACTTTTATTCTATTATTTTATTTATTTTGGTTTTCATCCTATGATTATACCACTATTTACTTGAATGTTTGCTCTTTTCCACCTCTGTCCTCCTATGAATTTAATCCCTGTTTATTATTGTTTTATTGCCTTTTAAATTCGTAATTTGAATATTCTGCTTTTATTTTGTTTGTCAAAGCACTTTGTAAACTCTGTTTTTAAAGGTGCAATATATATATAAAGTTATTATCAACAGCAATTCAATTGGCCGAAGCAGCTTTTATCATTAAATAATTTGAAAAAACATGAACAGAGACAATTACTATTGAATGAAATAACATTCCTAGAGGGAGCATAGTTAGGGAGAAAGGGAGATAGAGATTGTCCTCTTTGTCTCACACATGAACATTCACTTTATCATTGACTTTACTTTCTCTAGTTACCTTTCTCTTGGATTATTTGATGTGCTTCCTCTTTATAGGATATTTTTTCTTCTCTAGTTAAGCGTTTTTCTCAGAGTCAAAATTAAAATATTTTACACACCGAAAATACGTTTTCCAGATTAAAAAAAAACCACTTGTCCTTAACTGTAGCCTGAAAATACCTTGGCAATTCAAATGTTCTCACTATCTTGACTGTGACTCTGCATGTCTGCTGGCATTACAAGATATGTGCAGTCTATAGCACACAGCTAGTTCCAGTGTCATCATCAAACGCAAAACACTTTGTCCTTTGCCCTAAAGAAAACTTCTTCTTGAGATGGTATTGTTAAACAAACACAATTCATCATTTTAGTACCATTTGACTGCATGCTGAGAGCAGTGAGTGATAAAATAATGAACTCCTTATAGCTGCAGAACTAAAAGACATGATTCATCATTTTGGCGATCCTACTATATTTCTCTTTACTTGCCCGCTGGGGAGACTTTGTCTTCCCATTATAATTAGCATCAAGGCTCCCTCTGTCTAGAAGCCAGCCAGCAAGGGCACTCAGGGATGGTTGAGTCAATATGTCTTCTCTGCACTTTTAATACAGAAGTGCGGACTGACTGACAAGTCATTTCAACAGGGCCTGATTCCCAGATTCCCATCCCTTCTCACACTGCAGTCTCTTATGGAGGCAACTGACACAAAGCAGCTGCTTCAAGTTACCTTCAACACACTTTCAAGGACTAAGAAAACTTATAAAACTGAGGGAAAAACTTGTAACCCTTGCAGTCATGGGCTTGTGCATTAGCAATATTACGTTCAATTTCACAGTGGTTACAGACGCTAGTAAAATGGTTTAAAATAGCTTTAGATGGATGTTGATGCATAGACGGCAATTTTGTGTATCTCATTCCATCAGCAGAGAAATGGCTTTGTAGAAACCTGGCTGGTGAAACAACATTATAGCCTCACCATCCTGTTGGAAAAAAAGTATGTATAAAATAGTATGTAAATAGTATGCAATGTACTTTGCAATAAGGGAAGCGTAAAAGGTGATGAGTGAAAAACAAACATTACAAAAAACAGATTTCTGACAACAAACCTGTGGGGGGAAAAAGGCAAAAACCTCTCCTGCTTTAGCACTACAGACATTTCTTTCTTGAATGTTAGAGCCAGTAGAACCAAATTAGTACTGTAACACAGAGCTTTGCTTCTCTCAACTGACTAGTTAAAAAACATTACTTGTAAAACTTGTTTTTCCAAAACAATTCCTATGTGGAGTGCAGCAGTATTTCAGCAAGCATGTAGTAAAACGTGTGACTCTCATTGTATCTCATTGTATTGTATGGCATTGTAGTATTGTAAGGCATGTAACAAATACCTTTCAGTAACCCTTTACATTACAGGCTATTAATTATGCAGTGATGACCAGAAATAACTAAGTAATATCCAAGTAAATAGATGATAACACGTTAAAGCATTAGAAAGGTAATTACTGAGTAATATACAAATAAAAAAGGTGTGTTTACGAGTAAATGTATTATATAAACGGCACTACCATGCACTGCTGGAGGCGAAGGATGAACAAGTTCAAAAAGGAAGAAACACTCTCTCCATTGATTTATCTTCCACAGAGAGGAGCGACATTTATTACAGACAGTGACAACACCTGTGCAGAAACAATCAATGTTTTTTCATTAGATTTTCATTTGCTTATAATGTAGAATACATACAATAATACATTATATACTGTATTTTAGAAAAGACACACCAGTACTGACTATGTACAATATTCACATATACAAACATACTCCATAGTAACTCTATACACGCCTTTTTTTACTTGCATATTACTCAGTAATTACCAGTCATTTTTATGCTATAACTAGTTATTAGATCTATTTTACTTAGATATTACTTAGTTATTTCCAGTCATTACTATGTAATTAACGGCCAGTAATTTAAAAGGTTTCCTACCTTTCAGTGGCCTTCCACTGACTTAAAGAGCATGTCACTGATGTTAGCCGGGATACCAGGCATTCTCAACAAACAAATATGACCCAACCTGAGTGATGTGGAATTCCGACCGGTGTCTGAAACGTGTTTCCCCACCACCTTATAAAGATGGAGAGTTCAGATAATCATTCATAAAGTTAGAAGTGAAATGTTAGAAGTGATTGGAACTGAAAACCTTGCCCTTTGGGAGATGAATGGGCCAAAATCGTATGAGAAAAAGCAGCCCACACCATTACAGTGCCACCATCACTGACAGAAGTCTTTGTGGATGTGTTGCCATTAATTTGGCCATGCCCTGCATATTTCTGCCATCCTGCATGGACTCCAAGCCTGCTATGCAAGACTCTATATGCAGCTGCAATAGTAGTCCAACGCCTTTTCCCTCCGCCCTGCTTTTGTCTGTCCTGCCATTGTAATGCATCTGTGAGTATAATGAAAACAAATAACAGAAAACAGCCACTTCACTGGAGTTGAGTAATGAGAGAGGCAGGACATAAAGGATGGATTGGTGTAGTTATGTAAAGGTAACACAACTGGAGCAGCTCTTTCTTTCCCTCTGAAGGTTACAGAACAACAAGATTAAAGGAGTGTCAGTCTGCAACCTTAAATTGCTGGCAATGAATGCATCTCTCGCGACCGAGAGAGAAAATGGGAGGGTGTGCTAGGGATAGTGGAAGAGGAGGAACAATGGAGTGAAAAGTGAGAGATATTGGGGGAGTTTGGCGAGACGTTTAGGAGAAGACGACAGTGTGATGATGGGTGAAGAGGCAAGTGACGGATGAGACAGAGAGAGAGGAACAGAAAGAGAGAGGGAGGGGAAGAGAGAGAGCAATTGTGCTGTTCTTGACACCTCCACAGAAAACACCTTGGCAAGCTGTCAATCAGACAGGTTCACTTGATTGATTTTCTCCTCTTTTCAATCAGCATTTCACTTTGCGTCCCTCTTCCTTCAGAATGTGCCCTGATGCCAACATCCCGCCTATTAACCTCCTTTATACCGCACCGCAGGACCAAGTGGTTACAGCCACACTGCTGCGGTTCTGGAGCAGCAGCGCTAATTAGGTTAGAAATTAAGAATGTTCTCTGTGTTTATATCGCCTCTGCACAGTTAATCAGTGCACAATAATATATAGCATTTGAAAATAGAGTATATTTCATATAGTTTATATTCAGCACTGGGGAAAATATTCTGGAGTTTAGCAAACAGCTTCACATAGAAAGAGGGTAAACTTGCACCAACCCCCCTCCACACACACACACACACACACACACACACACACACAAAACTTTTAGCCAAACTAAATCTCCCTTTGAAAAAGGACATTCAAACTACACTGCAGCAACACGCAAGCAGCAAGATCTTATTCAGAGCTTTGGGTTGTAACATGGATAACTTTGTATTCAGAGAGGTAAAATGAAAAGGGAATGGTTAAGACAGAATAAATAAAGAATGTGTCAAAACAATAACGAAAAAGTAGGGAGGGAAATTTTTATGTAATTTATTATTTTGTGCTTAAACATGTTAACTACCTAAACTAAAAGATACCTACACACAAAAATACCACTCATCAATTGTATATAGAATGAAACTAACCCCCCCCCCCCCAACGCACAACACATCTTTCATAATATCCTCAGCAAAATACACCACTAGAGCAATATTGTGTTTCACACCGTTGTAAATGATGTAGCCCCATAATAACACAGACTGGGAGAAGAGATAAATGACAATCACCTCCCTTTGATAGCTTAGCAAGAGCAGCTTGCATGTTTAGTGAGCGCACCTGCTTCAGTTCAACTGCCTCTACAAATAAACATACAGGAGAGTCAACTTATAAATCAGAGGGGGGAAAACAATGAGCACAGTAACCTTTTCATTGCCATCTAAAAGGTTAACAAGCAGCCAATAAAGCCTGGGGCAAACCCACTAGTCTCATTTGGAGAGGAACAAAACCATGCAGTCAGTCTTCCCTACACACACAGAGACGAAGACTATATACCTAGATCTGCTCTTACACACTTGCCTGCTGTCAATCTATCAGTCTATCCTCATAAACATTTCAAATTATTCTACCAATATTTATGACACTTGGAATTCTGTATAAAATAATAGCTTTCTATTCTTTAGATATGTTATCATATCATTGGAATTTATGCAGATGACAGTGTTTATTCCAACAGCGGGCATCCGTGCCCCTGCCAATCTCCACTTTACACTTCTGCAGCTGACTCAGATGGTGGGCCGGATTCCTGTGGTAAAAAGTGAGCGTGGACGGTGGGGGTGTGTCTGTGAGACAGAGCCCATTGATTTCCATGCGGATGGATGAATAGATCAAATGCTTTTGCTTTTTCTCCTCAATTCCCCCGGCATCCATGAAGGCCAAGGCCAATCAAATAGCCACCAATTGTTTTGGTTTTGCAGTGAAATAGTGGGCCAAGTGGGAGCAGGTTTTATATTAATCAGAGAGACAAATGGGAGAGGGCATGAGGGAGGCGTCTTGGGAGAGAAATTCTGGAGTTATAAAGAGAGGCTGGAAGGAAAACCCAACAAAATGTAAGGGACATGGAGGAGGAGTAAATATTAAATAACAGCACACAGCATATTACAGGCTCAGGTTTTAATGTAAAGGACAACCCTGCATAATATAATAATAGACGCTTGAATTGCTGGTATGAGCAACCGCTAAGAGAAATGAAGAGTGGTGGATGGAGAAAACAGAGAGAATACATATGCATTGATATACAAAAGAAAATAGAAAGCACAAGAGGAGCAAACAGAGAACGCTGGAAATTACTTGGAGAGGCTTGCAGTTTGCCCCTCTGCCAGCTACCACAGCATTATAAGGTGATAAAATCAGACAGCTTTGCTTGTTCCTTCACTGATGACATCTATCCATCATTCAGCATGCATCTTCACAGCTTACAAAAGTGTCAATCACTCCATCCTTCTCACATCCCACCAGTACCACACGACTGGCCAGAAAGTGAAATCAATTATCTACCAGTCCTTTTTCCCTAAAGCTCTTGACCCTGTTGCTTTTTAGCATTAACCAGGTGTCATGCTGTGGCTTGGAGTGTTTTGTTAATTTATTTGCATATATGTTTTGGGTTGCTGTGGTTTGCTTTGAACATTTTACAGACTTTTATCTTTTATCCTGTTTGAGTTTTAACAATTCCAAGGCATTGGCTTTTATTTGTTATTTGTAATAAACATATGTTTATGCTCCAATTCCCCTTGTCATGGGTTACTAAGCACTGCTCACCTCTCATAAAAAGAACTTTGAATAAGATTATCGGTTGGTGGTCAATTTGTTAAGTTCCACTGCAAATTTAGTGACCAGCCACCCTTTTTACACATGAATATGAAATTCATGATGTAGATTACATTCCTGATTACAGAACTGCCGTCTTCCTATTGCACTGTGAATAGTAGGTAGATGTAATCGAGGCCCCGTGGCAAAGGGGTCCTTATTTAGTTTGTGAGTGGAGATAGCAACAGGGAAATGAAAATCCCTGTCTCATTTCCTGTCTGCTACAGCAGCCGTGAGGTTTCAAAGCACAAAATGTTCCTCTGGTGATACATATCGCTCAGCCCTTACACTCCAACCGTAAACCCAACACAAAATTACTTTTTTTCACTTTCTCCACAGGCCATCATGGAGGTCTACGCTGAGCAGGGCTTAGAAGGGGGCCATTATGCAAGTAGCCATGCACTTCACAATTTCCTTTTGTCCTCAGCACACTGCCCAGGCCTGGAAACTCACTGGGGTCACACTAATAGCCATGACTCCACCACTAATTAGTCCAGAGGAAATAAAATAGCATTCATTGCATTTTATATCCTGTCTGCAACAGATACAGGCTTCATAAATATTGTAACTTCAAGATACCCATACGGTTATTAAAAATGACAAGAGTGGTTGACCTCCACCACAGACCATACATTTCCTCACATTGCGCCTTGTATTGTGTCTCCATGGGGCCTCCCAGGGAAGAGAGGGATGAGGGAACCTAGAGGGCCTTCACCATCACATTAAAGATCCCTCGCTCCTCATTTTCTCCTGACTGAACAAGTGTTGATTGCCCTGAGACCGAGAAGAGCCACTGGAGAGAAAGGCCAGCGATTAAGGCTGACAAGTCAGCCCCCTTGTGAGAAAAACATACAACAGTGTCACAGCAGACCGTCTCCCTGGGTGGAGGAGACTATGCTGAATCACTGATTTTTGTGGATCCCATGCTGCTTTGTGTTGCAATAGGTTATTTCTGATATTAAGGGGCAGGAACACAGCCATTTTCATGTCACTCCAACTCCTTCTGTATGACAGGTGTATAAATGACTTGGAGTGATGGAGAAGAATTGAAAATCAATAAGGGCAAACGGGGAAAAAAAATCCACTTTGAAATGTCACAAATGTGGTGTATTTAAAATGCCGAACAAACACAACTGGGGAGAAGCACATTGACCTGACAATGGTTTCATTTAAAAAGAGATTTAACTTATTGTTATGTAAAGCAATTTTTTTAATGTCTGAAACGTCTCTAATGATATTATTCGCCAGCAGATGCAGCCATCACCTCCTGCTGTTTAGATGAATAGCAAAGTTTGAAATAATTGGGTGATGTTGTGAACTAGGTGTGAGTCTGTGCAGGTATACAGTAGGTAGCATAGGTGATTATAGCTCTGTTTAGTGGCAGTGGGTTTTTCTGGGACAACTAACTGTTGCCTGTAGCCTTCTGGAGGTGTTGTCGGTCTAATTCAATTCTGTAATGGGAGTTGCCCAGTTATAACCTCAGTGGCATGCCTGCTCTCACCCTTTTCCTCTAACATCCAATCTAGGTTTCTACACTGGTGTTATCCCACTATAGCACAAGGGAAAGTTACATCAGATCCTGTGTACTGGTAAAGAAAATGAAGCCATGTGCAGCTGGCTGCACAATGTAAAGAAAAGACTGTGTCGCATGCCATTGCAATAACTGTTGTCAAAACTCCTACGGTTGTGACCTCATCTTACGTTTCATATGCAAGTGTCGGGATCATTACTTGGAACATGATGCAAGCTGCAACAGAACTCAAATAAATTCATGTCTCATTTAAATTCTACCTTTCCTTATAAATCATCTAGTAGAGCAAGAAACAGTTATGTTTTTAGCACCTGGAATGTGCTGAATAAAATCACTGCAGACTTTAGCGTGAACTTGAAATACCCTCTCTCTCTCTCTCTCTCTCTCTTTGCTGCTGTTCTACAGTCTCCCTCCAGTCCCATCCTCGTCAGAGATTCAGGCAGGTGAAGCAGAGATGAGGAGCAGCACAACCAAATTGAGTTTTCCACAGCATACATGGAAGTATACAGTAGCAGTCTGTTTGTCCCTCTAAATCCCATTGATCCTCCACAAAATCCAGTCTGGACCAGAGAGGGCTCTGTCTGGGGCCCGAGGCAAGCCCTGACAGGTGGTGCCATCCTGGGTATTGGCAAGGTGACTGTCTGCCACACAGGGATGGGGGGTAACTCAGAAAAATATAGCTCTAGAGCCCGCACACTGAGCCATGTACTAGTCTCTTTCCTCTCTCTCTCTCTCCACACGCATAATGCCTTACTATCATACGTTTTTATTACCGCATCATGCAGCGTAAATCAGAGCAGCCTTAGCTGCGGTACCAGAGATATAAATGTGTTTTGAGGGAGAGCTCGTGGAGAGGAAATCAAATCACACAAAGATAGCATTTTCACATAAATAATCAAGAGTAAAAGGACACATTCGTAAATCACAGCTCCCACAGTCCATTTGTCTAAAGCTCTGAATGACATCACAGGCCTGAAAGGTCTATTATATGGCAATAACGTAAGGCTGACTTGCACCAGCCGGGTTTCTCGTCTCTCTGTCTTCAAAACTGTGAAATGTACTTACTATTTGCAGCTATTTTAGACCGATTGCTTGGTTGTATTCCTCTGTATGTCTAACAAGTCATAAGATAACCGAAGTTCCGCCTTCACACACTCTCACACAAGGACTGCAGAGCTTGCTGCTCTCTTCCTCATTTTCTACTGCTGTGAGTGTATATGCATGTACGCACACACATGTGCAATGCATGTATGTGTGTCCAGGGTGTACATATGGATGCGTGTGGGTCCTAGCGTTGCAGAAATTTGGCGGTCTCTGTCCAGCCGCCACCATAACTCTCATCAGTGCAGCGTTGGTTGAGCCTCAGCGCCACAGATGTGCTAACAGTGACACCCACAGGAGGAGAGTTATATTCCTTTCTGCCAGAGGGAAACAAACTCCCACTACCTTCACTGATTATACTGTGGGTGCAGGCAGTTCATGGAGACATATTGGGCAAGGGCAAAATAATAAAATATTAATGGTACCAATTTTTTATCCCTATCTTAAATGGGCCAGGAGAAAACTTTCTCAGCAAGAGTATTACAAATGATATGATATGCTATGAACCTTGGCTGCGTATTCCACAGTGCTGTTTGCATGTCTCTGCACAAAACAGCCTGTTCTTTCATTTGGCATCGGGATAACTCTTGAAAAGAAAATTCCCCGAGGATAATTCTTGTGATCTCTGTTATCACTTTACATATCACACAATATCTTGGGAGATGATCGTTCATATCAATAAATATTGTTGCTTAGGGGGGACAAAAGGGACTACAGTACATGAGAGGTGTATTTACAGATTTCGCTATCGAGCAGCGGGCTCTTCGATCGGTCTGGAGAACAAAAAGAGCTGTTCTAATAAAAATGTGGCTGCTGCTGTATGATATGGGCACTATACTTAATAAAAAATAGCTTCTTGATTATTTTTTGAACCTCAATTTAGTGTGACACCTTAAAATTCACGCTTTGTCTTTTTACCACGGTGCGGTCGTTACTGATGCTACTCTATTCTTCATAGAAGGCAGCTGAGGAACCAGGGAGCCAGAAAGCTGCTAAGTAAACTGCTAATGAATTAGCTCTATGTGTCATTACCATGAATGCAATATGGGACTGTACAGAATCTGTACTTGTTTGTTTTTGTGTTTAAGACATTAATAAAGGATCTGGGATAGGATTATAGGTATATAACAGTAAAGGGAAGGTGAATTACAGTAAATCATCCATCACTCTGGTTTGCATCTGCATGCAATGGTACAATGGTCAAATTACAAATTACTGTCATCCATCCAGGTCTGGCATAACACCAGTCAGATAGCACAGTCACCTATTCTGTGGACTCTTCTCAGTGAAAAGGTTTAGGCCAGTCACGACTAACACCACTCGCCATAAGAACAATATCTTACCGATTGCCTTGAATCGCATCAATCAGCCATCTGGCCACACTAACGGTGATTTTGCAGTGAATGTCCTCACAAAAAAGTTGCCTGCAGAATTTCAAAGTATAGTCAAACTGCAGTCTGGTTGGCAGGACTTTCAGCTTAGCTGGCTAAATGGCCCTCTTGCTTGTTGAATCAGGGTGGTAAAAATGGTAACTATGGTGATAAGCCAAGGGGCAGTGTTTCTCAGTGGAGTCGCCGCAGGAAATTTGGACCTAGTTCTTAAATTCAGGGAGTGTTTAGAAAAAAAGTTCCAGCAGTTTCAGCCTACAGTGTGGAAGTACAGTATGCTCACACCCAAAGCCAGACTGTAAATCACTATATTGTCATGTGTATATTTCATAGTGTATATCTGTTTATATCTCTATTGCCTTACATCCTTGTACTGTCCAAGCACAACCATTTAAACATGTATATATTTGATGTTTGTTTGGATCTTGTTTATTACTGTACTAGTTTTCCTTCTTTTTAAAGATGAATCTGTATGTGTCTAGGGCCTTTTTATCTGGCACTGATCCAGCAGGACAAATGTCTAGTCACAAATATATATTCTTGGCACATTGAGCAAATCTGGTTTGGAATGGCAATGCAGCAAAGGGACAAAGTGTGCTAAACCATGTACAGCTGGCCCAGACTGAGGCCCTGTGTCTCTCCTCTGTTTGATTCGCTCTCTCTCAGCATTAACACCTGGATGTTACTGTTGGTGCCCCACTAAAAGTGCACCTGTGTACAGCAATGGGGCCAGGTTGGGGTCGGGGTTGCCCTTCTATCTCTATCCCCATCTCTCCTGGTGGGGTAGACACCAACTGAAAGGCTGTGGTCATGCCCCTTACTCCTCTCCCACCACATGCAGCAGCACCACCTGGGGAGAGAATGAGCCTGTTCCATCTGCAGGTCCCCTGAAGCACCAAAGTCTATTTATCTATATAGAATCACTTTCTCACACATACAAAGAAAAACAGGAGCACACTGATGCATAGCAACACAACACTGGGCTTAATCAAATTTCAGATCAGAACATTTTTTAAGTTAAATCAAAAATCAGTGCCATCTTTCTCAACAAAATCTACAGTTTTAAATTAAAACAGACAAAAAACAAACACAGCATTCATACCAAGTGTAAATTAATGATGTCAAATATGCAAAGGTTGCGAGGCAAGTCTTTTTGTTCAATGCAGCTGTTTGAATATGACTTATACTGTATATAGAGAACATACTGAATCATAAAACATGCAGTACAGAATATGGCTGAGGAAATGTGTTTCATTGTTGTTAGATGTTTTTTTTTTTACTGTGAGTATCTACTGTGAAAGTTGAACATAACCCTGAAAAGGTCTTGTCCTTTTGGTCTTGCTCCACTGTGCCAGCCACCAATTAAATTTGAGGTGACAGGAACAGACATTAAATATGCATTGCTTCAGACTGAGTAGGCATATGTGAACACATTCTTCTTAATGTTTTAGAGTAAAGTAAACCAACATGCGTGCTGGAAAATGTGTTCCGATTTTCTGCAGTATGAACTCTTGCCAACTCCTGTCACGCACACTTAGTTTCTCTCTCTATCTAGTACAAACATTCACTTTATTTCCCTCACAGTCCCTCTTCGCCTCGCCACAACACACACACACACACACACACACACTCAGAGGCTGGTAGTGGGACACAAGACAACAGCATCAAAGATTGAAACATAAAACTCATGACACAGAGAAGAGAACCCTCACAATATAAGGCAAGGGAACAAAACAGTAGGAAGTATTCTCAATCTAAACAGTGCTAAAAAAAAAGAAGTCATTACATTAAAAGTCATATCATAAAAGATGCACAACACACAAATGTAGCCTGCATTTAATTAGGTTACAGGTAATATTTGCCTTCACCTCTCAGGTTTCCAGCCTACCCCAAAGCCTTTTCTAAGCTGTTTGTTTCAGTGAAAAAGCACACTGAGACACAGGCTGTAGCGACATGAAATTAATTACAGTGCTGCGTGTTCACCCGGTGGGGTACACACACTGAAAAGCTGACAGTAGTGTCCCCTCCCCCCCTTTTGCACACACAAACACACACACACAGATATCTAATCTGCGGTTATTAAAGGGACATTTCACTCTCACTCAAACATCTACACCAGTCCCTGCCTGCACTGATTCCCCCATATCTATAAATGATTCCCCTACAAGATTCTGCTAGAAAAAGCAGTTCATAAGTTCATGTTCATATTTGGTTGTCATGCTTTGTTTTGATTTTAATTCTTAAAAAAAAAATACTACTCTAACACTTAGAATATAATCCAACTTCTCAATTTGAGATCATTATTTTCCCAACCGTATCCGTCGGGTATGGGGGAGGGAATATTGTTTTTTGTTTTTTTTATCCTTCATTAGTATTGCAGTTGTGATACAGCAGCAGTCTGAAAGAATGAATTTTTCCAAGATTCTTTTTAGGTGTTGTGAGTACCTCGGTAGTTTACGGCTGCATGCAATACATGCATCAGAAAGCAGACCCTCAGTGGTTACATCTGTGCACATTTCAAGCTGTAATCAGCACAAGTATTCAGTATATTGTGATAACATCCAAGCATAAATTCAAACTCATTAAAGGGGTGCTCTCTTTTCATCCTCAAACCAAATAAAATTATGCAAGACTGCTCATAATGTGGTTTTGGAATGTATGAGATGATGAACATGATAAATCAGCTTTGATTTTTGGTAATTCCTTATTCCTTAATGAACCCTGGTAAGTCAAGCCTCCCATTTTAATGTGTTGCCCTCTGTGATTATGTGAACATAAGCCAAGATCATCCTGGGAGAGAACACTCAGCAAAGCACCGACATTTCATTGTGCTGTTCACGATCTTTGCAACAAGCTCCACTGATATAAACAGCCATGACTATAAAAAAAAACTCATCAGTAAAAAGCACCAGATGAAGGAATGGTCTTAACAATATTTACTCATCGTACTTGGCAAAAGTAAGTCAGACAAAATGTTTCAAATGAGTCAAATTCTGTCCTTTTAGGGACAAGCCAGGTTAAATTATTTTAGAGGTAGTTTAGACAATGGATATTATCACCATCACATCATCACAAGTTTTGTGGTTGCCAGGCTCCTTAAGTGTTGTTAGCTGTGTCGTGAATGTGGGGAAGAAGCGACATGTCCCAGAACCCGTCACCCATCCATACTGGCCGCCCGACTCGCCAGCTGGTGCAGGTCTTTGGGATGCTTGTGTCAAAGTCTCCATCCAGACTAAAAGACACAACCTCATTCACTTTCATTCTACAAGGTAAAGAAGACATAGAAGAAGACATGGCAAGTTACACATTTTCTTAAAATCTTACTGAAACCCACTTTCTATAAAATGGCCACCACTTGGCAAGTCCTCCCCATTTTCATACTCATCATAAGCCTTCTTTACTAGGCCCTCTTGTCTATCCTGTCTTGTCTGTCTCTGTGTCTCTGCTCCCAGGCCTGTGCATCCTCTTCCACCTCCAACACTACCAACACAGTAGAGTGACATATACAGAGGGCAAATTGTTCTCAGAATGACAGCCTCTCTTACCTGCATGGCAAATCTGTTGTATTCCTGAAGATTAAAATAAGTACAGAATTACACTGCAAATGATTATCTCATTGGCTTTGTTTTGTGTGATCATCAAACGCAATTCAGGAGTGTGACAATCAAATTAGGGGAAATGAGAGCTGACTCGCTGTTCAATTAAAATCAGGCTCCAGTTGTTCTGAAAGGGCTGCTTGTCAATGTAATTGAATTGTATCACTAGGAAATCATGCATGGAAATGATAATTTTGCAAAGTAATTATTTTACCTTCTCAAATTCTCAACCCGTGGACATTACAAGCAGTAACTTTGGTAACCTTTCGGAATGGAAAGTGGCACAAAGTGCTGGCAGGGCCTGCCAAACACAGCACTTTTGTTTGACACAATCTGTCTCTCAGCTCCACCCACAGCACAAGCAAACAGCACTCTCTCACTAAGAGAAAACACAGGCTTCAGCCAGTGTGTCTGAACTGAAAAAGAATTCCATCAAAATGAAAGGCCTTATTAGTTGTGTCAAATACTGATATTCACCGTGGCAAAGTGCACAGAATACAGATACCATTACAGGAGCATACAGCAGACCATATCAACAGCTCCAGGAAAAGGGCCCCAGACAATAAGTTGAGGGATGGTGCGATGGCAGGCATATGAAAGGCATCACAGATGACGTCTAATCTGTATTAAAAGACCTGGGCTGGCTGTAATCACCTCTCTGTCACTGTGCTAATGGAATCCAAAGGCAGATAACAGACACGAGAGAAAGGGGGGTCAAATACAGCGCACCACAAAAACCACAAAAACGCTCCTGATAACAGCAGCCAGACAAAAACATCAGGACAATCGCAAAGACCCAGACAGAGCAGACTGAAAGGAGAGCAGAAGGCAACTGTCAAAGACAGGCGAGGGTATATGATTATGTATTCCCGTGTTCATAAAAAGGAATTTAAATCAATTTAAAAGCATGAACACCATTAAATATTGACACTCTCTTCCTCCTGCTTGCCTGCTAACCCTTCCTCCTCCTTGGTTTGGCAGTCACAGAGCCGATGTTGATCTTAATTAAACCGCTAATTACTATGACTGTGAAAGTGACACTGTGGGAAGGGAGAACACAGGAAAGAGGCTGAACCCAGAGGACAGGGAAGTAAAACAATGCATGGGTGGGTTAGTGGACAGCACAAAGGGAAAAGCAATTAGTTGCTGCTAGCAAACAAGTTGAAACCCAATTTGTGGGCTTTGGCTACCGCGCACTTTTGTCAGTGAAAATTCTGATAACATGTACGTGTAACGTGCGCACATTTTAGTCCATTCGTGCGCACGAGATACAATTCGTTCCCTCGATTTCGTTAAACTGTGCAGTTTAGGAAAAATGCAACTTAAAAGGTACCTTTTAGGTATTGCAGATAGGCCTAGTAAGGATTTGGTATGTTAATATCCATTGTCTGTTTACACTGAGGCATATCCCCCAAATATTGCAACATATTTAGCCACTTAACCTTCAGGCCATGTAAACACAATCAGGTGGCTGCAACACACCCAGGACAGCGCCACATTTAAACATAATCACCAATATGTGCACTGACTCTTTATAAGCTTGTGAAAAGCACATGTATTATATATCGAGAGCACGATATCACTATTTTGAGGGCACGTTTTGGCAATTTGTGCGCACGTAAAGAGGAAATCGAGGGAACAAATTGTATCCCGTGCGCACGAAAAAAACAAAACGAGGGTTCATTTTAACCAGATCGAGGGAACGAATTGTACTTTGTGCACACGAAAAAATAATAATAATAAACGCTCAAAATTGCATATCGTGCGCACGTTACAGTAAATCGTGGCCGCGACATAAATTATTTTTCTCCCGATGGCCACTCCCGGGCTCCATAAACTAACTATGCACAATAATAACTAAACTTGTTGACTAAAAAGTGACAAGGCAAATATTTATTAAGTGACTACCGGATATTCAATTTGTTGAAACTGTTGTTTCACCCAGGGTTATGCTTAAAGGTGGCCTTTACCTTTATTAGATAAATGGAAGTGTGCAGATTTATACTACCAATATTTCTACCACAAGGGTGTGTTTAATACCAATTAGTTAGACTAGATTAGATAGCTTAGAAGCTGTTCAGGTAACTGTGTTAATAAATTCTGGCACTGTGCTCAGACTAGAAAACCAGACATCAGCCACAATGTTCTGGATAGTTTGATAGACTTATTGTTTTATCACTAACTTCTCCAGTAGAAAGAAAGCCAGCTCAATGCTCCACTATTTTTGTCTATTCAGGGCTTCTTTTTGCGTTTTATTATTGAGGGTACAACTGTTGGGAGTGGTGGTTTTTCAATGGTTGTTTCTACTAACAAATCAGCGAGTATAAGCAGTACACTTTCAATTCAGTATTGTGTTCAACAGATTGCTCTTATAGCTGCATGATATTGCCATTTGTAAATAAATCAACACAGGTATAATGTGTCATATAGGCTATGAAATGCATAATACAATGTCTGAAAGTAATACATACCAGCTATCAATGTTTATTAAAAGTTGAAAATAGTAAATGGATTAAACACTTATCAAACATTATCAAAACGCTCAGTTCAGAATGGAGTGAAATGAAAGTCTTCCTTTGTGCTGCGCTCCTGGCAGTTCAAAAATTAAAAACAGTGAGGCCACTTAAAGAAAGGAGGGCCCATTCATTTCAGTATTCAATTACTGTCAAATGGCATAAATAATGAATGTAGGCATATAATGTGATCGGGCAGTTGAAACAGTGATCAGCCAATCACCAAAGACCTATTGAGAACATCTATTGGCCAATAACGATCAGTGGCCATAATCGGTGGCCATTTGATCAGTGCAGTGATCCGTTGCTAATACACATTTCCATCAAAAGCCTGAGATTGAAACACAAAGTAAAACTTTTTTCTTTTAAATAAAAATGTACTTTCCAACATGATGTGAAAGACCCTCATAGAATAAAAATATTATTGGTTGTGGGGTGGGGGGGGGTTGTGAGCCTCACTGACCCTGGGAGTTATGTTGTTGGGAGCTTGGTGCTCCAGGTAGGGACACCCAGGGCAAATTGGTCTCAGGTGAGAGAACCAGCACAGGGCCTCTGCTTTGTGGGCTTACCACCCACAAGGTACAGGCCAGGGGCAGAACAGACCTTGGCGATATGGATCTTCAAAATGGAAGCTGGCTCCAAGCAGGTAAGAGGATACTCACGAGACGCCGGCTGGCTGCTGCCCAGTTGGAGTTTGTCCTATGGATGAGACGGTCGCCTCAATGCAACTACGAGTTGTAGCGAGGAAAACTCTCACTGTTGTTTGCGAGAATACATCTAACAGCAGTTCAGAGTACACAGCCTTCTTGGGTACGAAGGGGTGCTGGAGAAGGCTCCACTTATGACTACTTAGTGCCACCAGGAGATATTAACACTCACATTGACTGGGAAACCTGGAGGGGAATGATTGGGAGGAATGGCCTCCCTAATCTGAGCCTGTGCGGTTAGTTGTTATTGGATTTATGTCCTAGCCACAGATTATCCATAACAAGCACCATGTTCAAGGATTAGGGTAAACATGAAAGTGAGGATTTACTGGTTTACACCTGGTGGAAGACTGTGTCTGGAATGATTTCAACTCTCACCTCCAAACAAACTTTTCCTGTATCCAGGAGGACGTTGGGGACATGGAGTCAGAATGGATCCTGTTCAAAACCTCTGTCATGGAAGCAGCTTCTAGGACCTGTGGCCAAAAGGTGGTGAGTGCCTGTCATGGCAGCCACCCAAGAACCAGCAGGTCAAAAAGACTGCAACTGCTGTGGTTGCAGAAGCCACAGCCCGGGTATGGGAGGAGTTTGGAGAGGGCATGGAGAATGACTTTCAGGCAGCCTCAAAGAGAGTCTGGAAAACTATTCAGCGACTCAGGAGGGGAGGGACATCGCCCAGGCTGTTCTCAGCAGGGGCAGGTAAACTCTGACCTTGACTGGGGACATTGTCGGAATGTGGAAGGAACAGTCTGGGGTATCCTTCACTGGAATGGTTTGCGGCTGAGTCAAGATGGGGGTCAGCACTTCCAAGTCTGAGGCCATGGTTCTCTCCCGCAAAAACATGGCCTATCCCAGGTGAGGGGTGAGCAGCTTCCCCAAGTGGAGTTCAGGTATCTCTGAGTTTTTTTCACAAGTGAGGGTAAATGGGATCAGGGGATTGACCGCTGGTTATGGTGGTAAATAGAGAGCTGAGCCACAAAGCAATTGCTCTTGATTTATCAGTCAATCTTCATTCCAACCTTCACCTATGGTCACAAACTTTTGGTAGTGACTCAATGAATGTGACTGCAGCCAAAATGAAGTTTCTCCGCAGGATGGCTTGCCTCACTCTCTGTGACAGGCTGAGGAGCTCGGCAAGCAACTGTTAAGGTGCCTCCTTTTGGAGGTGTGCCAGGTACATCCTACTGGGAGAAGACCCAGGACATGCTGGAGGGACTACATCTCCCAGCTGCAAGTACCTGGTGATCCAGCAGGGGAAGCTGGAGGAAGTTGCAGGGGAAAAGGACAACCAGGTTGTTCTGTTTTTTGTCCTGCTACCTCAACACTGACCTGGATAAGCAGCTACAAAATGGATGGATGGATGGATGGATGGACATCATGTCATGATAAGCTTAAAGCTACAATATGCAACTTTTGGCCTTGAAGCATGAAGTGTATTGTTAGCATCCCTTCAGCTTGATGAGCTGTCTACCTTGAAATAGCATCTAGCCTGAGGCTGAGGTATCGGCATGCGTAAAGCCACCACAGACATTGAAGAGGCAGAGGGTGAACACAGACAATCTACAATAAAAAAAAAATCAATGTTTTGAAGTCTTGTCTGCCGCACATTTGTTGTTCTTTTGTTTCTTACCGTTTTCTGCCATAGTTGTTGTTGCTGTGACTTCCCTGTGCTTGCATTGTAAAGTGCTGCCCATGTTTCTATTAACTACATGGGTTGATGCACAGGTTGTTCTGGAAAAAAGAAATTCATCAAATCAAATTCAAGTTGCATATTGTAGCTTTAAATAGATGTACTTACACTGTAGCCTGTGTGCAATGGTTAAACTACTTCAACTAATATAAAACATTACTGTTAAAAGGTGGCCTAAATCTCTCCAAATAGTCCAGGCAGGCTGATTCATCCAGATGCCAAATGCTGAGCGGTCATTGATTGCGTGGTAGAGGCAATTACAGGCCGGTCAGTGTCAAAGAGACACAGCCACTTTCCAGAATGCCTCCTTTCAGTCTGATTTTACGCTCACCGCAGCATATTCATAATTACGCATGCTAATCAAGGTGGGAGTTCACAGTGAGCTATTTCATTATGTCAGCATCTCTGAGTGGCAGCAGGGAGACAACAGCCAAATCATTTTTATACTGTCTGGCAGAGACCACAAAGACGGTCTCCAACACTCCCCATGGCTTGTCTTCCACTCCACTGTTTATAACAGCCTACATCAGATCACACCGATGCTGTGAATGGAGCTGGTCTACCTTACAGGGAACTTGTCCATGTGCACAACACACACACACACACACACACACACACACACACACACACACACAAACAATGAGAACACTTGCTGGGCTGTTCAGGCAACGATCAAGGTTAGAGTTAAAGCCTTGTTGACGGAGGTGTATTGAGAGGTGAATGCATTAAAAAACATGAGAGCTGTACCCTCAACACTAATAGCAGGACAGCCAGGCAATTTACATGTGTTGAAGATGCATAAAAATGGAAATGTCGACTATTTAAAGCAAAGGAAATGACTTCCTTAATCACAGAAATAATATGCACATAATATTATCTAAATCCTATTAAATGAACGGTGGACCCATAAATGCCTTTCACATGCTCAGTGAGGGGCTGCTTCATATGTTAGCTTCATACTTGGATTAAGACATATTTTACTTTTATTGAGTTTTCCACTCTTTCCGGACAAAATGTGAGAACTCAGTGAATGTAATTTACTGTCAAAGAAGCGATTAAAGGAACCATTCTCCGTGAAATAGCATTGTAGTCATCTCAAAGCCTCATATCAATACTGCATGGCAAAATTCTACCTCTCTAATTCCAGCATAATCAGAAAAGATTAGGATAAAGTGATATTAATGAAGATCCATACGCACAATTAAACAGCCTTATTTTCAGATAACAAGAATGCCATTACTATACTCTTCTAAAGGAAAACCTTCCATAATGTGCCAATCTGAATTCTGAGTTAGAGGAAAAAGTTTAGAAAGAGTGAGCAAAGAAAAACTAGTGTTGTCTGGATCAGTGGTGGCATCCTCCTCCACACTGACTGAAGTCACCAACGAAGGGGTAGCTATCCATCTACAGAAAACAATAGACAAGATTGGGCTGATAGATTCTTTCATTGGCAAAACCATAGAAACTTAAAAAGAAAGGCACACTAACTGTGCCTATATCAAAATCTAGGCAATCAACACGTCTTTTCAATATATTTAAATTGGAGTCATTCAAGTGAAGTTGATGCTACTACTTGTCGAAAGCATCTGTAAGGGCCGTTTCTCATACCGGATGAACAAATCAACAGTGTTTTAATTCCAGTATTCAATACCTATTACACTTCATGACAATCAACCCCTCCCTTGAGGAAATCACACAAAAACACTGTTAAAACTGCATTGCGCAATGGCCTTTTATCAGTATCACATCATACAAATACAGAATGTCACCTGAATCACATTTGAATTATTAGCTTATTAAATAACAACTACATTAGGTCTATATACTGTAAATAATAGTGGGTGCAGAGGACCTACAGTTCTGCCTTCAGCGTTGTGGCTGATGGAAAGCAGCATTCATTCCCACAGCTGCCAGCTATCACATCAGCAGCACTATCGTTCATTACAATAAGATAATAAGACACTCCGTGCAGGAGAGCTGTGCGAGAGGAATATCTTTCATCATAATCTTATCATAGACTTACAACAGTGTCTAGCAGCCCATAAAATTCAATCATGATGATCAAGTGCGGTTATTGACTGCAGTTGTTACATCCAGTGTCCGATGTGTTTGGACAGTTGAGAGCCTCTTACGCTGAACTGTTTTTTATGTTGAGGGATCTTGTGCTCACTCAACTGCTTTTTAATCTTCAAAATAATCAACAACATGATTAATTAGAAGCCAAATATGGGATCCTATCCGAGACCATCAGTTTCACTGTGCAGTTCACTGATGTATTGTATCGATTGCAACAGGGAGCCCTCTAATCAGAATCATGCTAAAATCAATAGCTGGCATTGCCTGAGGTCCTGTTCATGCTTCAATGTACACATCTGAAGTAAACTCCCCTCTGCTGAAACAATCCAGCCATTTGCTTAAAGAAAATCGAGAATCAGTGAAATAGGGAGGATGGCGGAGATAAACTAGAGGAGGCAGACAGAGAGAAAGGGGTGAAGCAGTGGGACTGGTGGAAGAGAAGAGGGAGGGCCTTCAGTGTGATTGAAAACAGTTGTGGAGGTTTTCTCTCTCGAAGCCTCGGGACAGTCCATCAAGCTCGCAGGATAGAGCAAAAGATCCACAAGCCGTTGACCCCCTTCTGATCAGCAGGCAAGATGCAGCCACCGAGCTGTCTTTCTGGTGTCAGATCTCTCTCCCTCGCCACGCTGACCGCTCTGTTCCTCCTCTATGTACTCGATCTTGATCTCTGCATCTCCCCTGGGAAGGAGTTAAGTTGTGGGGCCACAGTTGTGTGTCTACTCCCAACATCCCCCTGTTGGTAGAAAGGGAAAGACAGGGTACAGGCAACTCTCTGCTTATCAGCTTAAAAGATGCCTGTAGGTCGCCTGTTCAACATATTACAGTCACAACCTGCGACCTGTGATGCTGACCCGAAGACAAGTGAATGAAGCAGGCCTGGATCTGGTCAGAGGACGGCTCACAGGAGCTGCAGAGAGACTCCAGGGCTTCCACCGGCATCTGGTGTTGTGCCAGGGTATCTGAGCCACTCTTCACCCCTGGCATTCTGCCACTTACCAAGGCAAGCAAACCTTAGTCTGTGCTCACCTACACAGAGAAAGGACAGCGGAGGAGAAACACATTTAGTGAAGCAGGGAAAATAGAAAAGAGAGCAATGGGAAGGATAACAGGATAACAGAAGATTGAAGGATTGGGAAATGAGGATGGAAGGGACAGTGCGGAACGAAATAAAGGAGCGTTGTAGCCTTGAAACGATGATACTGAGTGTAAAAGTTGAGCTGCGGCATTACGGGTCACTTGTCACGCGATGATAAGTACAGTACTGCAGCAATATTAGCCGGAGTGAGGTGGAATTACCCCACTGGCACTCAGTTCCAATCACCACAAGGGGAACAATTACCGTAACATTAAATAGTGATAAACACTGCTGCACGGTGATCGTCAGAACATCAGAGCTGTCACCGCGTCATCCGTCAAAACCCTGCTTCAGGGTACGAACAGTCAGGTAGTGATACATTACAAAGGACAGAAACAGGTGCTACCGTAGATTCTAATTACTTTGTTCTATCAATTATGTACAAATCCCTGCATGGCCTGGGGTCTGCCGCGCACTGCTGTGCCTCCTACTCACGCTCTGCGCCATCCCAGCTGCAGCTTCATAGCAGGCAGTACTTTCAACAGTGCTTTGTGTTGTTGCCTTGAGGTGACTATGCAGGTTTATTTTTCCGGGGCTGAATGGAATGTTTATTTGGATCTAATATTTCTCAACTCATGCCAAAAAAAAAACAAAAAAACATTTCCATTCTGCATATCCCACTGTTAGGAACTCATGCATTATATCCTCTCTAGCAACAAGGATAAATTCTTTTCTCCTCCACTCCGCCCTCTAAGCATCAGTTTAGACACAGGTGCTCTGCTGTTTTGTGTTTTCAAGCTGTAACGGTCTTCCAGGCACTTGTGGTTTCAGCCTTTGTTTTGCACACTCCATGCGTTTTCTCTCAGCCACTCAATGCACAAAAACATTATGCTAATGAGTGGGTAGACATCTGCTTCCAGCTCAGTATTTCTCTAGGTGCTTAAGCATGTGTGTGTGTCACTTAAACAATAGGCTCGCTACCTGCACCGGGGCTAAAGCTTTAAAACTGAGGCCTATATAAAGGAATTTCAGGCTTAGGCATAATTAAAATGAATTCATCATTCTGTAAGAATTATATTTTGCCCCTCTCTTTCACCCTTTGCTCATAAAACGGCATAATCTATTAGTCGTGCATTAGGTGCAGTGTACTGTGAGGGATCATGACTCACAGCTCCACTGACTGCACGCAGTATGGCACGTCACTCGGCTCTCAGGGAGAATGTCAAAGTGTTCACTGAAAGGGATAGTGTTGACTCTTAAGCTCTTGGTTTAGTAGGTATTACTGTGATTTGTCCAATGAGGCCCTGGATCCATATGTGTGTGTTTTACAGGCTACGCCTAATAGACACATTCGTTAAGGTGTGTGGGAGCTTTGCCAGTAACCTGCAAGAGCAGTCTCTGACAGTGTTTAAAGGGTAAGCATCAGATCATTTTAGATGCCAAAAATAAGTACAGTCATGAAGTGTGTGGAGGAGGGATCCTGAGAAGGCAAAATACTAGAAAAATAAGGGGAGGGGAGCAACTTCTAATGCAAAAAAGGAAGCTATTTATTAAAGCTAACAGTCGCAAAGCTGAAAATGTGTACATAAGCCGCGGAATAGTAAATATGCTTATACAACATATGCACACTTTCGGCAACACATTTTGAATGGACTCTTCTCAAGCACCAGTGCTTGAATAAATATTTTGGTTTTTACATTAGAAGTGGATCACCTCCCTTTATTTGTTACAGATGAGTGGAGGAAGGGTTCCTCTTGTATTTTTAACAACAAAATGTTTGATTAGGCCCCTCAGTCAGTTTTAGTAAAATTGTTTGAGTTTTGAGCTTTAGACCTGGTGAATAAACAATTTTTCATCTTTGTGAGGTCCATAATGGAGACATTTCAGCAAATAGAAACAATTTTGGCTTGAAGTGGAATTTGTTTTTTCATGTTTTGAATTGTTGATGGAGAATGGACTAATTCAAACCACCTTAGTGGGTCGTCAACATGCATTTCCTCCGCAGTATAGGTCATGTTGTCCTCCATGTTCATTGTTTAGATTAAGGCACGTCCTTGGAGCTATTCAGCAATAGCAATTTATTTTTTAATTGTCTGACATTTCTGTATATTTTATTACTTTTTAATCGTTGGAATTTCATTTAGAAATCTTTGGTGGGGGGTGTATTTTTGGATGCTATCACTTCAACAAAGGTGTGCTGCTGGGAATTAGGGTTGGATTGATAAGGTTGAGCAATTGGGAAAAATATTTCCATTTTAAATTACCTTAGAATATTTGGTCATTTAAAATGTAGTCTTGTGCATTCAACATTCAAGCAACAGCACCTGACAGCATTCTGTTTGTGAGCTGTTTTTGGAGGGTTTTTCTTGACTGTGAAGGCTTGCAGTATAATTTAAAATATTAACCACTGCTCAATAAAGAACTTAAATGAATTGGAGAAAATTATTTTGATAGGTACACAGAAGTGAAGCATCTCATCCCTAACTGAATGACCTGAATTTGCTTCTTGAGGTCCTCGGTGCTCTAGCAATAGTGCCGTGGTAAAAGAGAGAGCGATGTCAATTATTTCTTTTAGATAGAACAATAAAATAGGTCTGACCAATAGTTCCTCATGACTACTGGAAAAAATTATCTAAACAGTTTTGAATTTCTTAAGGTATCATACAAGTAGAATTCTTCAGTAGACAAGACACTCTCAATAGCCTGTTGTGCCTTGTTTGTTGCAGCTTATTCAGTGATATTATCACTGAAGTAACTCACTAACTGCATCTAGGCAGCACACCTGGCAGTGAGCGGCAGTCACAGACTGTTAACCTCAAGCACTGGAAGTGTTTCTGAGTCAACGAAGCTTCACAAACTCTGTCACTCACTGCCTTTGTCAAAGTTACGCTGCATAAAGAGCCCTTTAGGTTCATCGTTCTGATTCATTCAGATTCCCATTAAAGTGAGTTGAAGCTCTGCATCCTGCCCCTGGCCATAAGGTAAGCAATGCTAAAAAAAAATATGATTCTAAATTAATTGAAGTAATAGCAGTTGTCAGGCTGACAAATTAATTTTCTGTTACTCTCACCTCAACCTATTAAGCTTATGCACAGCCATCCCATTGGCTGTCAAACATAGGAAAAGAGTGTTTGTATTGCATTGAGTCCTTAGATTATATTGACCACAGCAGTGTTAACATTGTTGTTATTACAGCTAATATTATGACAATCTAAATATTGTTATACGGATCATTTATAGTATTATGGTGGCAGAACAGATGGCCCTGGCTAACAAATTCTAGAATTTAATGCTAATTCTAAAGGAGATTTCCAGTGGCATTCTCATAAGCTTGGAAAATCTATTCAGCATTTGTGAAGATGCACAAATTGATTTCAAAGATAGAATCCAGAGAACCAAAACCCTAATTCATGATCTCAACACTGTGCCATTGCTGCAAATTTACCAATTTGTTTCATAATGGTCCTTAGGCTAATGAAACAGAAAATGTACCCATATTCCTGGAAAATCATGCTGAGTACTGTCACAGACAGTCTATATTGCCAGGAAGTCCCTGACTGCTCCAGAAAATGTTTGTTGGTATCTCATGCTGCTTTCAAGTGCACCTTGTAAGCTCCTACTTCATAAATACTGTCATAAATACGACCTGTCTTGCAGTCATGGAAATAATAACACAATGGACCTAACAAAAGTACTTTTTTTGGTGGCTGATGTTTTACTTTAGGAATCAAGCGACACAGCACTACTATTAACAATATTATTTGTAATATTAATAAATGCTCTCTGAACACTGAATACCATTGGCTTAAAATTAAATCGTTCCTGTATTATTATCTAAACTTTTATGTGTGTGATGTATACCATCGTTCACTAAACTAAAATGACTTGTGGAGATGTTGACTGATTGCAGGCCCTTGTTCAGGCATTATCTAACCTACAGTACATAGTATGATTGATACTGATCTTTCAGTTGTTAATAAACAGGAAGTAATCCTTGCACCAAAACAAGCAACAGCTGACTGACGCCATTCTGTTTGTGTGCTGTTTTGACGCAGGCACCTGCCAGAAAATGACCCTGCAACCAGTAACTCCAGTGAACTGTGCAGCTCTTCTGCAGCCTGGGTGCTCCCTGCTACAGCTGGATGGAGAGGTTCTTCTGTTTGGCCAGAAAGGCTGGCCCAAGCGCTCCTGCCCAACAGGAGTATTTGGGGTTCGGCTAAAACATGGCGAGCTGAAGTTGAGGGCCATCTCCTTCTCTAACGACTCGTCCTACCTCCCTCCATTGCGTTGCCCTGCTGTTGGCCGCCTCGACCCCCATGACGGGTACCCAGAGAGCTATCTCATCCATGGTGGCCGCACCCCAAATAACGAGATCTCGTCGAGCCTGTACCTGCTGACCCTGGACAGCCGTGGCTGCAATCGCAAATTGACCTTGCGCTGCCAGGAGAAAGAGCTGGTAGGAGAAGTGCCGGGGGCCCGATACGGCCACACAATCAGTATGGTTCACAGCCGGGGAAAGAGGGCCGGTGTGTTGTTTGGGGGTAGGTCCTACATGCCTGCAGGAGAGCGCACCACAGAGAGCTGGAACAGCGTTGTAGACTGTCCTCCTCAGGTGTTCCTGATTGACTTGGACTTTGGCTGTTGCTCTGCTCACACCTTACCTGAGATCAGTGATGGTCAGTCCTTCCATCTGGCCATTGCCAGAGAAGACTGTGTCTACTTCCTGGGAGGTCACTCACTCTCCTCAGACTCCCGCCCCCCTCGACTCTTTCGCTTGCGTGTCGATCTTCTGCAGGGCAGCCCCATGCTCTCCTGTGAGGTCCTAGACACCGGTATGTCCATCTCCAGTGCTATCATCTCCCGAACAGGTCCCACTCACAGATACATTATCTTAGGAGGGTATCAGTCAGACTCCCAGAAGAGGATGGAATGTAGCACAGTGGTCCTGGATGACAAAGGGATCCACATTGAGTCCTTAGAACCGCCAAAGTGGACCGCAGATATCAATCATAGCCGCACCTGGTTTGGCGGCAACTTGGGCGAGGGAAGTGCCCTAATAGGGGTTCCATCTGAGGGAAGGTCAGCCCAACCGGATGTGCATTACTTCTATCAGGTGTGCTTCCAGATGGAGGAGGAAGGCAAGGGGGAGGAAGGAACCCAGAGCTGCAGCCAAGAGTCGACAGACTATGAGGACTCGACTCCACTGGAGGACTCTGAGGAGCTGTACTTTGGCCGTGAGCCCCATGAGCTGGAGGACAGCAGCGATGGAGAGGAGGACGCTTACAATGAGGAGGATGAGGAGGATGAGTCCCAAACAGGCTACTGGGTCAAATGCTGCCTGGGCTGCCAGGTGGACCCCAACACATGGGAGCCTTACTACTCCACCGAGCTCCACCGGCCAGCCATGATCTTCTGCTCCAGGGGGGAGGGAGGCCACTGGGTCCACGCCCAGTGCATGGAGCTGTCTGAGACCCTGCTGGTGAGGCTCTCTGAGGGCAACAGCAAGTACTTCTGCCAGGACCATGGAGGTCTGCCCTGTCAGGAAATGACCCCACCCCGACAGGTGCTGCCTCTGAAGCGCACGCCCATGAAAATGATGCATAGGAAGACCCCTCCCATAATAAAGATGACCCCTGCCAAGAAAAGCTTCTTTAGAAGGCTATTTGAGTGATGTATGGTCAAAGCATTTTGGAATATTATGTGCTGTAATTTTGAATATCTTTCCTGGTCAGGCAGTAACTGTTTTTAGGATGCTCTTCATGTTTATATTATATAAAGTGTTTTAAGTTCAAACTAAAAAAAATCCATATGCAGATCTGTAATATTTGAGCAAATGTTGTCAAAAGATAAAACAATAAAAATAAAACCTGAAATCAGAACTTCATGTGTTTTATCTTTCTAATGTGCTTCACAATCTTCATATGTGACACAAAACCTTAATATTATAGCAGGCCTCTGTGTAGTGTTTGTAGTAGTAGTGTATTCATGTGTTGTATGTCAATTTATTGTTTTCTATCAAGGACCACAGTGGAAATAAGTGGTTTAAGTCAGTGGTCCTCAACATGGGGTCCGGGGACCATCGGGGGTCCTTGAGGGGGTCCCAGGGATCCCCAGCAAGCTGATGAATTATTAAACTTCAGTATTATTTCATTTATAAGAAGTTAACACAATTAGAGAATGTAGAAGAAATGTTGACTATTGTGATCATAGTTTCACTGTTATCTCTCTGCCTATAATGCAGATCGTCTTGGAATTCTGGACAAAATCATATCTAACAATAAAAATATTCTCAGATATGAAAAAGGTTGAGAATCACTGGTTTACTTTCTTTACCCAAATTGCTTTTTTATCATGTATTTTTCTATTCTCCCAAATAAAATAAAATCAAATAGAAGTCATTTTAAGGAGAACAACCCAGAAGTTCAAGTCAAATTTTGTATTTATTCATTCTTTGATGAAAACAAGGACATTTTTGATAACAAACAAACTCATCACTGTCACATTATACAGAAAATTCACCCAAAACATAAAAGGTTGTCTGTTTTGGTGTAAATACAGCAGAAAGATTGAGGTCTGTAAACTGTTATCAACAACATTTAAAAATGTAATTAAGCATGTAGTGGATTTTCAATTTATCACCAGTATGCCAAATAAGACAGTGTTGAAAGTTTTCTGCATCCCCAGGAAACAACTGATTTTAGTGTAATAAAAACGAGTATGAATGAAGTACATGGTGAAAAGTGAACAAGTGGAATGAATCATCCATCATCCATTATGTTGGAAATGCAATTCATTATGATAAAAAAACAAATATGAGACATGTTGCAATATACTGTACTGTAAAACATGATGTTATTGTAGGACTGTGACAACTATCAAATGAAATATAAATATTTCACAGCTGTCGTATGGTTAAAGTTATGACAGCGAAATCAAATCAAAACATTCAATCAAATAAGAAAACGAAATTGCCTGTCACAATTCGAAATAGTGAGGGCAGAAAAAGACAATATAATCAATCAATCAAACAAATAAAGTCGCCAACAACACATCAAGTTTCTCTTGCTCCCGTCCATCCCTCTCCTCTGTCAGTGACGGTTGTGAAAAAATATCAGCAGAGAAACGGAGCCAGGTTATATACAGATCTGATGAAAAATCCCTGCCTGCAAGCAAGTCCATGGGGTATTAGGCTTAGTAATGGACCATACTGTATTTTTATGATATCAACAAAAAGGTCAGTATATGCTTTATTTTATGTGAAGAAGTAGAATAAGTATCATCTATCCTCCACTGTGCAAAAACTAAAAGAGATAAAATTGGTTCAAAGTGACCTGGCATCTATTCTGCCCCTCAGGGACTCCGCTATAAAGCACTAAAGTAATCTTTTTCAGAGGGCACTCATGAAACAAAGAACATTTGGGTCTCTGTGATTGCATTTTGTTCCAGCTCAAATGATATATTAATACAGTGGTCATAAATGTGGTCTTTTTAACACAATTTCCCTCCCATGACTTACAGCGCTTTCATCTGTTTCCATAAATATCCTCTCTGTATAAATCCATAAATGTGTCATAACCTTGCAATACAATAAACTGCACCATATTTCACAGGAAGCTCAAGATAAAAAAAAAAAATCTTTCTTGCTAAAAGCAAGGGAAGAGGAACTCTATGTTACCTCTATATTCCTGTACTGTCCCTTCTTTGTGCTCTAATGATTAACTAAAAATTAAGTATAATACAAATATAAAACTGGGCTGAGAATAACATTATGTTGTTCCTCTGGAAATGACCCCGTGTGAGTAAATGAAATGGGTCATTTAAGGAAGAAGACTTAAAATCCTACAATGAATGATGATGTATTGTGTAAAATTACAAAGATATTCTTTAATTACAGAAAAAAAGCAGCATCTTTGAGAATAGACATTACTGCTTCAAGTCCAAAACTTACTATAAAAATTATGCAGTCATTAGTTTCTCATAATGTTTTTGCAACAGACATTGAATAGGATATACTACAAGTAATACTCCTACTATCTTGTGTATAAAATCAATCACATCTTAACACATCTTAAATTGATACAACTCTCAAAACTCAGTAACATCCAGAGACATATTCCCCTCCTCCTGGATCTCCACTGGGTCAATGGTAGCTTGCAGAGCTTTGGCAGAATCCTTGTGAGCCTCCATAAACTTCTGCAAGGACTTGGAGGTGTAGAGCCAGTGGTGTTTCAACACGTCCACCAGCTCAAACGCCTTTGACTGACGTGCATTCATCTTACGGAAGCGCCTGAACAGTTTGTTTGCCGACTCGTTCCCCTCACTGGCCCAGGCTCCTATGGAGCCATCTCTCTCTATGATTTCAGGGACATGGGCCAGCGTCTTGTGCAGGTAGTTGGTGATCTTTCCATTGTACCTGTATTTGAAGGTAGTGGAGAGGAGATCTGCAAAGCGCTGGGAGTTAAAGCTGTAGCGGCACAGCTGGTCGGGGCACTCCTTGGCTGGGCAGGTGGTGCGCCACACAGGCTTCATCTGCAGGTAGAGGCCCAGAAGTTCCCTCAGGGCCTGCCTCCTCTCTTCTGAGGGCACCAGCTCACACACCACCTCCACAGCCTCCTCGGTCATTAGCTTCCGGGCATAGTTCCCATTCATCCTCATCACCGGTTTAAGCTTCATCTTCTTCCTCAGCTGCTTGTCTAGAGCTGCTCTCCAGCTCCGCCGTTGCTCCCGGGTGGGGTTGGCCTTCTGGTACACCTCCCCAATCTCATCCTGGAAGATTTTGTAGAACTCAGTGGCATTACCAATGTCACAGTGCAATGCATCCAGAGTGGGCTGGGTCTCCATGAAGGGCTTTGCAGAAACTCCTTTGACCCGGTCTCGCAGCTCGTCAGCGGACTCAGAAAAAGGATTGGTCCTCCATATTTCATAACGCTCCAGGTTTTCCACGTGACAGCGGGTGATGGAGTGCAGCACCATGTTGTGAGAGGCCTCTGCCCGGCTGGAGTCACACAGAGTGCAGATGTAGGTGGAGCCTGAGGCCTCCAGGCCCTCCAAATCACGCACCATCTTCTCATCATATCCTGTGCCTCTGAATTCGAAGCGGAAGGAGCGAGGCAGGCCACCCACAGATAGGATGAGTCGACTCTGCTTCATTGCATTCCGCTCTGCAACTACAGGCCCCAGGACAGCAGTGAGTGTCTCGTGGTCTGACTCATCCACAAACATCAGACATAGGGGCTTACAGGACAGTTCCGAGTTGGGCTTTGGCTCTCTAAAGATGGTAACCTCCTCCTCCTCGCCTTCTGCCAAGACAGAGACAGACATAATAGTAAAAGAGAAACGTACAGCCTTCTCAGGGACCATCGGCCCTCCGCCGTGCTTCTCGCTGACATCTCCCATGCCGTCACAAGATTCCTTGATCATAACACTGAAGCCTGAGGTGCAAGCACTGTCTTCCAGCCCACACTCTCTCAGGCCCTCCATGATGTCCTCCTCCAGATCCTTTAAGGCTGACACCAGGGCCACATCATAGCGAAATCGCCGAGTGATGGTGTCAGCTGGGGAATCGTCCACTGAGGCAGCCCATCCAGAGAGCCCATTAATAATGCCCACATGGCACGATGCAGACACATTTTTGAGGGCCGGCTGCCACTCGAATAGGTGATAGCCGGGGAGGAGCTCCTTCTCTGCAGCTCGGAGGCTGTGCAGGGGCTGGAAGATCTGGCGGCCACTGATGGCTTTGACAGTCCGGTACATCTTGTGGTATTGGCTGCAGCTCAGAAAGGTGTTGACGCGAATGGCCAGACACACAGCAGGATGCAACCCAAAGCCTCTGCCTGCAGAGACAAAGAAAATGTGAGTGTGAGTGAGAGAAAGAGAGAGATGAAGAGGAAAGACAGGAGCAAAAATAAGGCAGGGATTGAAACTCAAAGAGAATCATTTGTTTAACACCAAACTGTGAAAGTCCTTTCTCGTGCTTTGAAAAGAACTGCAGTATCTAACATTTCCTAATTTGGTGCCCTGCATTTGCTGTCATTAATACTATGATTCCAAATGCACCAAAACACCCAAATGTGGATGTATCATTGTCAAAAGCCCACAAAAAAAAGCCCATTCTAGTGCTTTGGTGATTATTACAAAATCCAATATTTCCTAATTTCCAAATGTTATAAGGGGACAGAGGGTGAGTCAGTGAAGCTGGCAAAAGTGATGTATTGGCTGCAGATGAAAACAGACACCAGCTGGCCTCTATTCCCCAGAGAGGAGGATGGTGCTGTCTGTGTAATTTGCAGATACAAGAGCTGCTGATGTTGTTTTGATTCTAACAGCCCCTTGACAAGAGTTGTTATTGTGCATTAAAGGGAGTGTGAGAGACTGACGGACAAGCAGACAGAGAGTGAGAGTGGGAGAGAATCAGGGAGGGAGTTGGGTGTGTAACAAGACTGGTTCAATAGACAAAGGCAGACAATGATAAAATGCTTTTCAATCAGAATCCCAGTCAAGTTCCTCCGCTCTTCTCAAATAGTGAACTTTTCAACTCATTGTTATTTATGAGATGAGTGTATTCCTCTGCGGTAGGCAGAATATTAATGAGCAAACACTATATCATTTTCATTCACTTGTGTCTTTGTTGAGGATGGAGGGTTATGTCCTAAATTTGAAAATGAGCTATGAACCAAAACCTTAAAATAGCCCCTTACCTTGCATCATGGCCTCCAGCTCGTCTGCCTGCCTGTGTTCGTTCCCAGATCTCAGAGCAAGCAGGAACAGCGTCAGACACACAGACTTCATGTCACCACCTTCCTCTTTGTCAGCAAACACCTTCACCTGGTTCTTCAGGTCCCTCAGCCGATGTTTCTGGGCACGACGCGTCAGTGATAGCAAGTGCTGGCGGGGTCTTCCTCCTTTATTGATTAGCAGGTACTGTTCAAGGAACGTCTCTGGGGACCTCTGGTTTGCATCCTGTTCATCCAGCTGGTGGCCTAGACAGTGGGATCTAAATGAGTCTAGCCTTACCTGCTCCCCACAGCCACCTCTGGGGCAGAGCAGAGGGAGAGAATGCAGGACTGCCAAAAAGGCCTTGGCAGGGGTGATGAGGTCAGCGGGCACAAAGGGCAGATTGCAGGCCGGGCAGTGAGGTCCCAGAGTGTGGTTATACTTCACAATACAGCTGCGGCAGAAGAGGTGTCCACAGGGAGACTGAACTGGGTCAGAGAGCAGGTGGTCGCACACCAGGCAGGTGACGGAGCAGAGGAAGTCCACAGGGAGCTTCTCAGAGATCAGCCTGGTACTCAGGTGGTCTTTCTGGCAGTGAGTGATGCTCTTCACCCACTGCTCTCTCTGGATGCTGGGTCTCTTCCAGGCTCTGAGCGTAGGACCATGGTGATGATCTCCTAGCGGTCTCAGAACTCTCCTTTCACCAGTGGCGCCGTTATCACAGTGGTCCCACTTGGTCCTTTTTGCCAGGCTCTGGGCTCTATGAACAGGCTTCCTCCTCTTCCTCCCAGTCCGCTGGAGTGAAGGTTTCCTGGGGGAGCAAAGAGGGCAGAAAGAAGAGTGGGGTTTCCACTCAGGGACTCTAGTACTGGAGAAGCTGCAGAAGCCACCACCTCGTATGGCAGCCATCCAACAGCGATGGCAGAAAGACGGAGGGTGGACGGTTTCTGTGTCCTCTGTAACATCCACTTTGAAGACCTTGAGGATGACCGCTGGCCAGCTAGTGAACTTACAGCCCGTCCTACGCAGGGCCCCCCTGCTTGCCTCGTCCAGAGCCCCGTGTACCTCATGCTCGGGGCCTTTTACTTTCCTTAGAGCCATTCCGCAGAGCCGACACAGAGACCTTCACACAGGAAAATCAAACAGCCAATGTTGTCATGTAATTTCTTTGAAAGAAAAGCATTGAAATTTTCACCGATACCTGTGATATTGTGGTGTACTGTATACCTTACTGTACAAATGGACATGTGATATTATATATGAGACAGAAAAAAATCATTGTTTTGTTACATGTATTCCACCATTTTTAGTATTGCATAGTATACTAGATACAGTATGCTGGTGAGTGCCCACTCACCTGAGGTGGCCCATGTGGGTGTCCATCTCCTGTAGTTTCATATCTACCCTCCGGCCCGGACCCTCCACATTTTCCTTGCTTTTTCCCCCGAGGCACAATTTCATGACACTCCCTGGAAGACCCACGCCATCATCTACTGTTGACCTTGGAGCTCCAGGAGGCAGGAGCCCTGACAAGGCTCCTTTCTCAGGCTGCGTCTCACTGGGTAGAGGAGCCCTCTCCATGGACTTTACCCTGAACAGTTTAAACTTCCAGCATGAGAACTCTGAGTGGGGATGGTGGAGCTCAGCCGGCATGGAAGATCTGAGGCCATCTGTCTCCAGGCTCTCCTCCGCCATGATTTAGGCCTCGGACCCTGGAGAGGAGAGGAGAGGAGAGGAGAGGAGAGGAGAGGAGAGGAGAGGAGAGGAGAGGAGAGGAGAGAGGCAGAGCTTAGTTAGATCTATTACAAAAGTATGAAATTATTTCAGTTGCCTATGAGAGGCCCATTGATGGATATAGTAGAGAAGAGATTTAAGTGTTCGAATCCTCAGATATCCCCAGTGCCTTTTCACTGTTGATCCCATGACAAAACCTAGCAGCTTTACTTGATTCCTGCTGAATTTATACACCAAGTACTGAAATCCCACTGAACAGAGAGTAGTGAGCCCTGACCTAGAGTGCTGTATTATACCATAAGTGGCATTTAGATCTTCTGTAAAATGCATGAGACAAGCATTGGGGGATCGATACAGCACCAAAATCTTCATTTCTCTCATCTCCAATCCCATCGCTCAGGGAGCCATTGTGACTTTTTTCCTTTGACACAGCGAGTTTGCTAAATGGGCAACCTTATCCCTGCAAGGCTGTCAATCATTTATATTAGTCATTTTCTTGGCTCAAGACAGAATTGGAGCCTCAGGAGCCTCTGACTGGCATTTTAAACCAAGAAAAAATTGGAGACACAGGAAACTTGTTTCATAATACATAGTTATTGACCAAACGGGAGGAAAAGTAAAACAAGAAACCATCATATTAAAACAAACAATATGAATAATTATACCAAACACAACAATGTTCAATTCCAGAGTCAAATTTTGACAGCGTTACAGATCAATCATACTGTAATGGTGAACCAGTGTCACAGACCTTATTCGCCTCTCATACTATTTGAGTTCCATTCCCAGTTCAGACAACAAATCAATAAATCAGTCAAACATTCTTAGAAACTATTACATCTATTGTTGAGTCTTACCCTTGCACACCTATAGCACACAGTCTTTAGCATCTTCCCTCTATCCATCTTTCAGTGTCCTCACTATGTTTTCTCCCTGGGAGGCTTGAGTCTGGCAGTCTCCTTCATTTCCTGGCTCTCTGTGTATTTCACATGCTGAACTCTCCACTGAGACAAACAGCTGAGCCTTGTGTGCATGTGTGTCAGCTGGGCTCTTACCTTGTTTTTCAGTCTCAGCTGGCGTCAGCTCCCCCGGGGGTCTTCTCCGCATGGGAGCACAAGGGAAGCCCTGGAGCCAGGCCCTACACACTGTGTGTACTGTATATATTTGTGTCTGTCACTGTGTCTCTCAGCTTGGTGCATCTGTTACCAAGTGCTGTGGCTCCATACAGTGGGATTGCTCCTATCTCTCTCCTTGTGTCTTGTATTTATACCCTTCCTAGTACGGGATCCCAACAGTCAATTCCTGCCACCTGATACAGGCAGCTGATCTGCAAAAAAAAAAAAACAAGGTTAACCCCGAAAACACAGTTGCACACAAACAAACACATGTACATACTGTACATATGCACACACATGCACACATGCACATGCACACCAATACATGCATGCATACCCTGAATCCAACACCACACCCCAAACAAACAGTTCTCTATACCACACTGATCTTCAGCTGGGGACAACTCTGTGTCACCTTTATCTCCCTTTTCTCCCCCTCCATCTGCAGATTCACCTCAACCAGGTGGCCTAACTGAGAAAAAGACACTGTTAACCCATGAAAAGGTTACTAGTGAAGAGACACAACTGATCAAGGAAAACAACCTCACTGTCCTGTCCCACACAGACAAAGAAAATCATCTGTAAACATTTCGATGTAGCCTGCAATCCAAAACCAACTACTTTATAATATTGACTTTGCAGATTCAAATTCCACTTGACACAGGCCACAGTTTCATAGACTGGCAGATGCATAGCTTTTCTCTGTATTTTCTCCTGTCTAGCTCTCAGGACATTGAAGCAGCACCTTTCATTCATTCCTTCAAACTGTCCCTCTGTCTCCATTAACAATGATTTTTAATTAGACAGCATCATTTGATGTAATGTCTCAGTAGGTAGAGGGAGTATTTGCTCAAGATCATTCTTGTTTGTAATTATCCAGGGGATTAATCTGGTGTCTTCACCACAGGAGCCTGTTGCTGTTGTGTTGAATTTGCCAGCCAAGTCATTAGATACACAGTCAGTGGGCACCAAACAACAGTTGGGTCTCTCCCACTCTTGTCTGCTTAACAGGGGAGCAGGATGAATACTGGCAGGCTTTGCTGCTATTATTCGGTGCATATGGTCATGCGTGACCTTAGGCAGTGATAGTAGTTATTTTTGTGATTAGCATAGACTTATCCACAGGAAATATTAAATAGCAAATATACAAATAAGTTGGTGGCAAAAAGTAGTGGTTTCTAGGTCTATTCAGATTCATCAAATGCAGATGGGAGATCGGAGGTATGCAGTGCTTGATACATTACATATCCAAGAACGAGCAAATGATGGATTGTAGCAAGATGTTCCAAGCCTATTTATAGTTGATATTTAGATTTATGATAGCCAGGCACCCACATGTTTCCAAGGTAAGCGATACACCTAGCTCTGTGGCAGACAGGGACAAAGCTGCAGATGTCTGTCTAGCAAACAAGCGGTGACCCCCTGAGACCCTCATCTCTCTGCGTCTGCTAATTGACTTGTTATTGATCAACTCAATGACAGTTTGATTTATGGGGGAAAAGACTTGTGGAGACAGCCACCTGGCATGAAGCTGAGTGTTATGAATGTGAGGAGCAGACCAGCGGAGTAGGAGCTGCGGTTTAGGAGGATATACTGGAGTTTTGTAATGCACCACTGAAAAGGACACCTGCCACTGAGAGAGTGTTTTTTTTTAATATGATGAACCCAAACAACGCCAATGGGCAATGTGTGTGTATATGAGTGTGCAGCAGGTGGATGGGGTGGGAGGGATGGGTGGGATGGCAGTATTTGTGTGTGTATGTGTGTGTGTGTGTGTGTGTGTGTGAGTGGGTGTGTGTGTATGCATTTAGGTGACACTCAGGCACAAGACCAAATAAATATAAAGACGTCCTACTTATCCATCCTTTGTTGGCTTAGGACCTTCTGAATCATTACTTATGGACCTGGGTGTGTGTGTGTGTGTGTGTGTGTGCATGTGTGTGTGTGTGTGTGTGTGTGTGTGTGCGTGCGTGCGTGCGTGCGTGCGTGCGTGCGTGCGTGCGTGCGTGCGTGCGTGCGTGCGTGTGTGTGTGTGTGTGTGTGTGTGAAATACAGAGAGCCAGAGAAAGGCAGAGAAAGGAGAAGGAGAGAGGAGGGAGACAGAAAGAGGAGGCGTAAGAGGTGAAAGACAGAGAAGGGGATATAGTAGTGATCTTGTGTAAAGGAGTTGCACAGGATAACAGGCTTAGCTCGGAGTGGAGACCACAAAAGGGCTTAAGGCTGATTGCAGGCTGTGACAAGGAAAGGGGGGAAGAGATCAAGTCTTCCAGGCAGAACTATGTAAGCCAAAGGTCCAAAAAAGACCCTCCGACTGCTCAAGTCACACAGCAGCTTAAGGAAATGTGTCAATACCAGACATGGGACAATGGGTGAATTCTACAGTAGCTTCACTATCTTCCTTACAGAGAATAAAATGTCAGCATCATCTACATTTGAATAGACCAAAAAGAATTGCAGCATGATATTTAGAAATGTCATGAAGAATGGAGGCATCTTCATGATTGCTTTCAGGGCAAAGAGGGCATTTCGCTCTCATATTTCCACTGAGTGTTATGCAATATATTGTGCATTCAGAATGCAAAGTTTAATTGCATTTTCATAGCACATTCAACAACTTCAGCCTCACCCATCCCATTCTTCAGTGAGTCACCTCCCACTGTCCACCTCTTCCATCCCTCATCCTGAGACATGATTTGGTAAATTAATACTCAAGGAGGTAGACTCCAATGCAGAGCCATTCGTCAAAGCTACCTGCCAGAACAAAACCCTTTCCCCACTACTCATATCACCCTCATCCATCTCTCTCTCTGTCTCTCTCTCTGTCTCTCTCCCTCTCAAACTCTTGTTTCCCTCGTCTCTCCCCTCTCCTCTCACCCTCACCTTAGGTTTTGTTAATAATCATTTATGTGATTATTCCAATGAGGTGATTCATTAGCGGCCCTTCCTCCGTCTTCGCCACAGGTTCGGGCCCTTATAATCACACAGTGACAGCCAGGGGACAGCTGAGTTGAGTGATGCTGTCTCGGGGCCTTGCGTGACCCTGTATGACTCTGCTGCATTTGTTGTTGGCTCATCCTGACTGATGGAGCTTTAACAGAGAGCAGGGAGACACACACAACATCTCAGCTTCTACAAATAACATCCCCCACAAGCTGCTGACAGCCTGACACCACAATATCTTCCATGTCCAGCTATCCAAATATTCATTTTATTGGATAGTCTAGTCTTCGGAGCGCATTAATTCGTTCCAAGCCTTGCATTATAACTTTCCCTGAGGCGCTGCAGAGTTATTTTGGTTTTGGACTGGTTCCATTCATCTCTTCTGTTCTGGTGAGTCAGACAATATGGGGAACAACTTAAGCTTCAGCAACTGTGAGTGTCCATTTAAAGAACCTTTTTATGAGGAGAAATCCCATTACCATACCAAGAAAGGCCCCACAGAGGTCAATAACATGCGGAGATTGCATTGAATACACTGTGTGATTGTGTTCCTGTTTACAGTATGGCCCTCCAAGAAGTGAGACCTTCATCTGAGCAGATATTCCAGATGGATGTTGATCCACTCTCAGTAAACCAAATGAAATTAAACCCTAAGCCGGATTCAGGAGCACTAGAGTAGAGTGGGGAATCAAGACCGGTGTCTTTAATCAAAATAACAATGCTCTTTAATTCTGTGTTAATTAAATGTAGATTTTCCTGATTGAGGAGCAGTCCCCTTGATGCCAGGGGACCTCCAGTCACGTAAACATCCGCTCAGTGGATTTGTTTTCTGTTTAATCACGTATTAGTCCTCTTTCCCGAACTGTCTGGTGCTGGTTTACACAGAAGGTCTGTCAGCTGAGGGATAGCGTCTTGCAAACAACTCCTCTAAATTTCAAACACTCAGCATCCTCGATGGCAGGATTTCTTGGCGGTTGCTAAACACCATAGTAAGTGGGTTACATCCATACTGCCTCCCCAAGGGTAATCTACTGGCTGTGGGAAATAGTGATCTAAGTTCTCAATCAAAATTAAAAAAAATACAGAATTCTCAGCACCAACTTTAAGACCATTTATCTCTCAACTGGTCATTCTCCCTCTTTCTCCCTCTCTCCCTTTCTCACTCCCTCCCTCAGTTCCCTTCCATCAATGTAATGAGCAAATCATGGCCACTAGGGAGAGATGTAGAGAGAAAAAATGGTCCCATTATGTGTCAAGGAGTGTGAAAAGAGCAGTGCTGTTGGCTGTCAACTCTGACCCCCCCGACTGTCTCTGGTCTCGACTTCCCACCAAACACAAAAGAGCCCTGTTCCCACACGTAGATCTGCTTATTATTTTCTTGTCTTTTAACTAAAAAGTCCATTATAGGAAATGCCAGGACAGCTGTGGCCTTTTCTGCACCAGCACTGCCAGAGCTCAGACAAAGGAACAATGGGCACAGTGGCGCACGCGGATTCAGGACTGATTTAGACTGACTGATCTTAAACGCGATTCATAGCATACAGTAATTATAGGAGGTGGAAGGAGGGGCTGAGATGGGTGGGGGGGTGGGGGGGGGGGGGTGGGGGGTGTTGTCATCTGGCAGCCAGTCCAGTTGGAGAGAGAAATGACTATTGGAGCCAGAGACCGGGTGGTGGAGCGTTTATCAACCAGTCATCGCCATGATTCACACAATCCAGCGGGGAGCCATTATTTTACCACCCCGGTCTCCCACAGCAACCTGCCGTTGGTGAGGATGATGATGGCTATGGGCTTTATGAGAACAGGGGCAGACATATAGTTGTGCGGGAACACTGGGTTGAAAAATCCCATCTCGTTTCAGAATTTCACCAAGTACAGCGTTGTCTCCGGATTGGAGTATACTGAGAAAGAATTGAATAGCTGAGCCTGACTGAGGGGCATATGACATTAGTTCACTGCAGCAGAACACAGATATGCCTCAGGAAGGGACCGACAAACACATGGTCCCTGTAGTTAGAGGGGAGAGTAGCTTGCACTGAATACATAAAGATCACAAATAAATACACCATCCACCTGCTTTGGGACTGGATAGATCCAAAGGTATTGATACAGTTTTGCATTTGCCGGCCTGCCTGTACAAGCAAGTATAACAGTCTGCATAAGTAAATAAATTCCTAACCGAATAGGGAATAAGGGAAAGAGGCAAGGGAGGCCGGGAATGGCTCGCTCATAATATCGATGATAAAAATGCTATTCTTCTATTCATACTCCCTCACTCTCTCTTCCCTTTACCAACTTTCCCTTTTTGCCTCCCCCGGGAAGCACATCATTCTAATATACACAAGTTTTCATCCCGTGCCTTTTTGTGAAAGACCTGCAGGAGAGAGAGAGAGAGAGAGAGAGAGAGAGAGAGGGAGAGAGTGAGAGAGAGATGGGGAGTGTTTATTTAGTCAGATGGTTTAACGTGTCTGGAATAGATTTGCGTTGAAGAGGAAGCTGCCTACACAATAGCAGTCAACATCAGTGTGGAAGTGTGAGTGAGTGAGTGAGTGAGTGAGCGAGTGACTACACTTGGGAAGGAATCACCTCCGATTGTAAGCAATAGATTCCATTAAAAGAAATCTGACTACCCATAATGCCTGCTTCTGCCTCCACCCAGATCTCCTCACAGCTCTCTAAATTATTCACCCATGCAAAATACGGAGCCATTTATTTGTCAAGATGGCCGCACTCATGTCTCCTGTCTTTTATGCCCTCGTTGCTAAACCGCCTTTCCCCTCACCTCCAGACATCACTGTCATTGTGAAAAGGTGTGTGTGACTCCACCACTAGTGGAGCAGAGCCCATTATCGCAAATAGGCCAATAAGTAACTTCACGCCACGTGTCTCCAAAGCAAGCACACTCTATATGCAAAGCAGAGCCAAGCTGTTAAAGAAACTGGTGCCGAGTGATTATATTTGTAATTTAATTTCCTTGGTCACACAGAGATAAGGGAAGGGAGCGGCTGCAGTTGGCCAGGGATGAATAGAGTGACGAGAATAGGGCTACAGCTTCATTGTCTGGACTGAGATGTCCAAGGCGACACCGCTTACCGACAAGGGTACAAGCAGGCAGATATGTACAGACAGGAGGATTCACGAGCCCAAACTGAAACAGACACAGCCACAATGACAGTATCACAGACAGAGAGCTCTACAATGCAAAAAAAGAAAACCACCTGCGCTCACAAGTCGAATGAATGAATGTACTGTAGGCGTTTTAACTCGCAGCAGCAATCAAGGAACTTATGCTCTTTTTTCGAGCTCTCTCTCTCTCTCTCTCTTTCTCCTCTCTCTCTCTGTCTCTCCCTGTATCACTCTATTCTGCCAGATAAATGTAATCAGCAGGGTGGTCTGGGTGGGATGTCAGTCACAAAGAGCAATGGCTCATTGAAGATTCTGCAGGCGAGATGAACTGGGTCCTCGCAAAGAAAAACGACTGAAGGACACAAGGTGTACTCTTCCCACGTCCTCACTCAGCCTCTCTCTCTTCCTCCCTCCCTCCCTCACTCTCTCCGTCTGCTTTTTCTGAGATTGTGGGACTGAAGACATCAAATTTCCTGACTTTTCCATTTTCAAAGAGTGACCACTTACACTGATCAGAATGCAGTGGAGGGTGCAATACTGCAGTGGTCAAACTCCTACTTTGACTATATCAGAACTATAGAGAACTATCGGCTCTTAGAGAGAGAGAGAGAGAGAGAGAGAGAGAGAGAGAGAGCACACACACACACACACACAGTTCATCAAAATCTGACACCACATAATGCTGTAGCAGATTTCAGGGACACAGTGTGAAACTATCTTGTGACATCTCAAATCCTCTCTCCCCTTTGTTCTCTGTCCTTATCCTCTCATCTTTATGTCTGCCTCTCCCCTGCTGTCTTGTCTTTCTGCGTATTTCCTCAGTGTCTTCACTCTGAACCCAACAGCATTAACCTGTCAGGAAAGTTACAAATGTTCAGACTGAATTATGTAAACCACAGAGAAATAAAACTGCAAAAAGCATTGAGCTCTCACTTTATTTCATAATTCATCATGCTCCCAGATCGAGCCAAATAAAAGTTGACTTATTAAGTAGTCCGGCACATTCTGGCTCAAAATCCTCTGAAATATGCTTGAGAATATTAATCACACTTTGTCTACCTCACAAATAAAAAATAAACACACACGCGCGCGCGCGCACGGACACACACTCTCACACATATATGCACGCATCTTTTGTGATTTCATTACTCATCAAATGAAAGCAGTGTTTCCCCATTTCACCTCGTTCATTGCAAGAGGCACATCGATAGACGTTACACTAGCACCACCAACAGGCAAAGCAGCAAACCAGCAGCCTTTCTCTCTCCATCTCTTTCTTGCACTCGCTCTCCCTTCCCTCGTCTCCAAAATACAAACTTACAGCTCTGAAAATCAGATTAAGAATGCCTCGCCTTGGCAGTCGGCAACATTATTTATTTATCTTAATAAACACGCGCGCAGACACACACAGGAGCGCAGAGAAACACATAATTACACTCACACTTTATTCTGGGGATGGCACAGTGGCGGTGCAGCATAATTAGCAGGACATGGCTGTGTAATTGGTCTCTAATTGATATGAAGAGCAGTGGTGTAGCCCAGGCTGTGTTCTACACGTGCTGCCGGCTGGGGGCAGGAAACGCTGGCGGGCCGCTCCATCATAGTGCCATCTTCTGATTGATGTCTCTGTAGCAAAACGCCCTTCAACAATCACTAGCCACAATCTCTCGGTGTGTGTATCTGGCCACCTGTCTATATCTCTGTGTAACATCTTCTGCCGTTCATCTGTTATTTCTTCCTTTGTGCCTAAACGTCTCACTATTGTCACATTGATTCAGCTTGTCTTTCTCTGAAGTCATTCTCCACCTTTGGTCTGTTTCTCTCAGGAAGGTGAAAGAGTGTGTGTGTGTGTGTGTGTGTGTGTGTGTGTGTGTGTGTGTGTGTGTGTGTGTGAGTGTGTGTGTGTGGTGGTGGAAGGTGAAAAGTGGAGGGTTTGTTTATAAGACACTGTGACAACCATAAAAGCCTGCATGGTTTCAAGGGCCCAGACTGCACCTACTGGGGGGGAAATAAGAGCAACTTTAGATAAAAAAGGAAATACATTTATAAAAAAAAAAAAGTCCTTTTGTTTACAGAAGAAAAGTGGGTCACCTGCTCTCTCAAATTAGTAAATGAGGTTTGAAGAGGTCGCTGTGGAAAGATGTGAGCTGCACAGAGCAGAGTCGGTGCTGAGAGGCTCAGCTGGATAGAAGGGGTCAACACGCAGTATCTTGAATGTGTTTGAAGTAGAGGTGGGGAAGCTCTTTGGAACAATTCTGTTCATGGATCGTGTGCTGAAGCAAGACGACCTTCAAGGACATTCCACTCATTTACACAGCAATTAAGCACTACCCTGTTGGTAAATTGAAAAAGAGACAAAAATCCTCTGTGGATTTAATAACAAACTCATTACCAGGGCCCAACAGGGCGGAACTGCCTTTTAATTAGAGCAACACCTGATTAACGCCCAATTAACAGAGCCAGAGCCAGTTAATTCTCCCCCTCTTTGGCAGGATGAGAACATAAACATAAGCAGTCCAGCACCATAGTCCTCCGTTCCCTCTTGGGAATGAGAGAGAGAAAAGTAAATAACGACTTTGGAGGCAGTCTGTTGTCTACTGGTCCAAATGCTCAGCAGAAGCTGGGAACTGTAGTGCGGAGATGCATGGAGACGGTGTTTCCAACAGCTTGCGGAGACAGAGGTAGGAATGGCTGGCAAAAGTCTGCTTCACTACACATACAGCTCCTGGTGGGCTGATGTGGGACAACTGTCCAAGCAATAAACCATCATGCTCACCTACAAAACACTGGCTCTCTCTAAACACACCCCATTCTCAGAGTACACTCTCTCCATTAAGACCGGTCAAATGTCCAGGATGAAAACCTTTTGAACCTTTATTTATCTAGGTTAGGGTTTGCTGAACATGGATTCAGGATTCATACATTCACACAGTTAGACACATTCGCACCTGTAAGTGTCTTGCTCAACTCAAAGGTAGTTGTTGAGGAAGGGAAATTATTACTCATTGTCCTTGCTTTTTCCAGGATTTTCAGGAATTTGAAACTGGCAACCCTCCAGTCACAAGCCTGCTTCTCTAACCTTCAGGCTGCTGCCATCTTACAATTTAGACAGGCTTAACATTGTTTATGGATCCCAGTCACTCCAATTTTCCCACAAGGATCATTAAAGATTCATGGTATCTTATCTTATCTTATCTTATCTTATTAGAGCAGGAACCAAACCCACACAATTTTTGTTCTACCTCTACCCGGGGTAGAACAAAACATGACCTTGTTTTTTCATAACTTTGACATGTCCCCTTCATGAAATGGATAGTCATAATTTTTCTTTTTACTGCAAAAGTCATTAAATTCATCAATGAAGTGATTCACCACATAGGCAAAAAAGTGCAAAAAAAAAAAAACGCCTGCCCTGAAAGGGGGAGTACCAAGTTAATCCCATGTCATTTTCTACCTACTGGTTGTATTTACATCATATTTGCACTGATGGTCTACAGGTAGTGTCCCTACACTCCAAAGCAACCAGAATGCCAAAATATGGTTCTGTTGTGAATCAGCAGCCTTTTATATAAGGCCTTATTATAGGCGGAAATATCAAACAGTTAATTTTTCTGAGAAATACTCACTTCTAATCCTAATCCTAATGTAATAATACTGTAATCACTACCCAATTATGATAATAATTCATTTCAGGTAGTCACTGACATTGTCTCATCAAAAACAAGAAGTAATAGTTTGTCACTGAGCACTATTATTGTGACTATCCAGTGAGTATAACCCAAAAAAGTACACAAAAATGCCTCCCTTGTAACAGGGACTACCAAGTTGATCCCATGTTTTTTAGCCACTGGTTGTATTTACATACTTCATATTAGCACTGATGGTTCTCAGGTAGTATCTCTAGACCTCAAAGTAACCTTAAATTAACCACAATGTCCAAATCGAGGGCTTGGAGCCAAAGGGGTGTAAGAGCGATTTTGGTCGAATATGAGTATTATATATCAATTGAAAGGTCTCAGTGCCAAAAGGACACAACTGAAATCATGACTCATAAGTTTTAATTAAACAAAAACTGAAAGCCGTAACAGTAAAAGTAGGGTTTTGCTTGATGTCAAAAGGGCGTCACTGCACTTACGCCCTTTTCACACCTAGCAAAACCCCACTTTTGACACTGAACAAGCATTGTGGGTAGAGGACTCTAACAGCACTTAGGTCAGCTCAAAATGCATGCTGACGTAAGTAATGCATGGCAGCATGATCACATCATTTTTAGTATCCTATTCATATCCTAATTAATATTCTAGGTCAATATTAGATGAATGTAAATACGTTAATATTCCCCTTAAAAATTTAGGCCTATAGATTCAAAATGTTATTTTATAATGTTAGGAGTGTGAACTGGTCAAGATGAGCTCTGATAGTAAGACTGCTGGTAGCTGAAGTTCTCCCTCAGTGTTATGAGGAGTTTTACAGGTCTTTGAATGTGTCCCAGGACACATCAATAAGTGATGCGTCCTGGGACACATACAAAACTGTATTATACTAGCAAAAGAAAAAAAAGTAGTAGTTTAGAATCAAAAGTAGTTTCTTCTATAGAGGTTTATTAAAAAGGTTTATTAAAAGTTTTTAACAGAAAAAATGTATCAATCAATCTGATATGTTCCATGTAGCCTACAATTTTAAAGGCCACACGCCCATATTCTGCATGGCTGTATTGGGACAATGTTTGTGCCAAAAAGGTGTATTTCACTCTTTTGCCATTTTTAAAAAAGTTAACAAATATAATTAAACTTAAACTGTATCATTGTTTTTATAGCAATGCTCAATCTGATAACACAAAAAGTTAAAATATTGTGCTTAGTATGTGGTAACGGTAGCTGATCCAAGTTTGATAAAAATTTGTTTTGATCAAACTTTGATCAAACTGCATTGACCGGATGTGATACAACAATTTTGAACAGGCTGCTTGTTGTATCACATCCGGTCAATGCGTGGCATGCTGGAAGACTCTCACACACAGCCGTTCCCAATTTCTTTGAAATCCTGGATACTGGGATGAACCGTTGTCTATCACCATGACCAGCATGCATGAACATGGAAGCTGTTCCAAGCAGTCCTCAACTGACATAGTAAATGAGCAACACAAGTACATTTGTATCATCGCTTTTCACAATGATGTTTTGATATCTGTCAGAGAGGTGAATTGCATGCAGCACCATTCTGGTGTCAGCTTCCTCTTGTGTGCTGTACAACTCAGGCAAGCAGTGGACACCTGTGTGGTCACATTCCTGTGATGTGATGTGTTCTGCTGTCTCTTATGTTTCCTCTTCTCTCCCTCTCAAGACACTTAATTGAAAGCAGGTGGATTTGAAAATGGCCAGGAGGATTAGATGAAATGAATGAATGAAATGAATGAATAAATGAATGATTTCACTAATGCAAGCAAAATAATTGTTCTTTGGAAATGTCTCTGTCTGATGTTTCCACCTATGACTGGACTTTATGTTGCTGATTCACAATAAAACCATATTTCGAGGGCATGGAGCCAAAGGGGCGTAGTGCTTATAGTAGATTTTAAAGGAGAGCCAAAAACAAATTTTGATCAAACTTGGATCAGCTGCTGTTACCACATACTAAGCACAATATTTTCTGTGTTATCAGATTGAGCATTACTATAAAAACAATACTGCTACAGTTTAAGTTTAATTATATTTGTTAACTTTTTTTAAAATGGCAAAAGAGTGAAATACGCCTTTTTGGCACAAACATTGTCCCAATACAGCCTGCAGAATATGGGCGTATGTAAGTAAACAATTGTAAAACACATTCATTTTAATACAAATCTAGCAATTACACTTCAATCAACACTGAAATATAAAACAAGATCAGAATGAATATCTTTATCTTGAAGTAATGCTCAGCAACTTTCACCAAGGCCTTTAAAATTGTAGGCTACATGGAACATATCAGATTGATTGATACATTTTTTCTGTTAAAAACTTTAATAAACCTTTTTAATAAACCTCTATAGACATAAGAAACTACTTTTGATTCTAAACTACTACTTTTTTTTCTTTTGCTAGTATAATACAGTTTTGTATGTGTCCCAGGAAGCATCACTTATTGATGTGTCTGGGACACATTCAAAGACCTGTAAAACTCCTCATAACACTGAGGGAGAACTTCAGCTACCAGCAGTCTTACTATCAAAAGCTCATCTTGACCAGTTCACACTCCTAACTTATAAAATAACATTTTGAATCTATAGGCCTAAATTTTAATGGGAATATTAACATATTTACATTCATTTAATATTGATCTAGAATATTAATTAGGATATGAATAGGATACTAAAAATGTGATCATGCTGCCATGCTAGCATTACTTACGTCAGCATGCATTTTGAGCTGACCTAAGTGCTGTTAGAGTCCTCTACCCACAGTGCTTGTTCAGTGTCAAAAGTGGAGTTTTGCTAGGTGTGAAAAGGGCGTAAGTGCAGTGACGCCCTTTTGACATCAAGCAACACCCTTCTTTTACTGTTACGGCTTTCAGTTTTTGTTTAATTAAAACTTATGGGTCATGATTTCAGTTGTGTCCTTTTGGCACTGAAAAGATCTCACTGAGACCTTTCAATTGATATATAATACTCATATTCTACCAAAATCGCACTTACGCCCCTTTGGCTCCAAGCCCTCGCTTTGGACATTGTGGTTAATTTAAGGTTACTTTGAGGTCTAGAGATACTACCTGAGAGGGTAGTATCTCTGGATAGTCACAATAATAGTGCTCAGTGACAAACTATTACTTCTTGTTTTTGATGAGACAATGTCAGTGACTACCTGAAATGAATTATTAGCATAATTGGGTAGTGATTACAGTATTATTAGATTAGGATTAGGATTAGGATTAGAAGTGAGTATTTCTCAGAAAAATTAACTGTTTGATATTTCCGCCTATAATAAGGCCTTATATAAAAGGCTGCTGATTCACAACAGAACCATATTTTGGCATTCTGGTTGCTTTGGAGTGTAGGGACACTACCTGTAGACACTACCTGTAAACTACCAGGCGTTGTTTGTTTTTTTTGCACTTTTTTGCCTATGTGGTGAATCACTTCATTAATTTAATGAAAAATTATGACCATCCATTTCATGAAGGGGACATGTCAAAGTTATGAAAAAACAAGGTCATGTTTTGTTCTACCCCGGGTAGAGGTAGAACAAAACTAAAGCCCTTTTTGAGGGTTTGTTCCTGCACTATATCTTATCTTATATTATCTTATTTTATCTTACTGAAAACCAAACTGCTGACTGATGTCATATGTCAATAATGCTTTTTAATGCTGTGGTTATCTTGCGCAAAGCAAAGAAGGTTTTATTCATGCATTCATGCATTCATTCACTCATTCAGGAAGGTAAACATGACGTGGAAGAAGTGTCAGTCTGTCATCCAGAGATTTTATGTAACAGATTAAAACCTCAAAAGTCTGCTGACTCTGTCTGTGGCAGAACTAAATCCAGCCTCACAAGGCCAAGATCCAACTCTAAGAGGGGTGAAATGATGAAGTTAAATATTTCATGAGGGAAAAGCCACAGATATTTGTGCTATTCATTACTCATTCTCATCTGCATGTACAGGACTGGTCCCATGTCTCACTTACATAATACAATAGAGGGACATGCTTGCTAATTTTCATCAATTTACCCAAAAGAAATTCCCATTCAAATTCCCATTCAAAAAATATATTGTGGTAAAGTTGGCATATGTAAAATCATATATTAAAGTCTGTACCTCACTTTTCAATATTCATTAAATAAAACATTTAATTATCCATTTTACACTGTGGTAGAAAAGCACTGTCCGTGTCACATGTTCATCATAAGAGGGCGCTAACTTAACATTCCTCATGTATGTTGCGGCTCCTACTGAAACTATCAATTTAAGGAACCAGTTTCATGTTTTGTGACAGTGTTTTCTTTATATTCATTGAGCTGTGGCAACCTGCCACAGCTGGAAAATTGCCTCCCACAGCTATGAAAAATAAATAAATACATTACAATACATACCCCCATACAAAAATACCACCAGCAATTGCGATTACAGCACTACTGTCCACATATTATGATCGAAATATCCCCAAAAAAAGACATTCTCAAACAGCTACACCTACTGGATCTGCTCCTGGCCCAGAAGCAAACCTGGGTCCCAGAACAAAAATTCAAAGAAATCAGTCAAAAGACAGCTTGGTGAGAATAGTCCTCATCTTACATTTGGCCCAGACTAACTACTGTAAGTGCGCTGTCTTTCAGCCAGTATTGTTGGTCAGTGTATCTGTGACCACAGTGTTTACTCTAGCTGAGCTTTATTCTAGCTCCAGCCATTCTGAGGACAAACTGGAGAATAACCATGATCTGCCCCACAGTCACGTAGCAAGAGAACTTCAGTTCCACAGATGTTCAAGGTTCAGGGAATCCCAATTCCTCTAGCTGGCAGTTAACCATAGACAATACACCAGATGATCCTATTTAAATTAATCAATATTCAATCTGGTCATATAGATCTACTCTATAAAGCAGCAAGGAATGTTCAGGCTCTCATCAGCCTAGCCTCTGTGCCTAAATGTGTATTCCACATGTTCACATTAATCCTCTGCATCATGTCCTTGTTTTTCGCTCCTCTCAAGGTGCTGACATATACCTCTTTGGGGCTATATTGTTTTTGTTTTCGCTGTCAGCGGGGTGACAGCTGCTGCTGAACGAGTGGTGAGTGAACTTCAGCTGAGAGGGGACCCGCCACGACTCCACGGCCTTCTCCAGGTCAGGTAGGATGTCTGGCACGACGCACTGTTCAGCTAGGAAGACCACCGGCTCCACGACAAACAGCAAGGCCCAACCCAAAGCCCCGAGCCAATAGGAGGAGCCGAGGAGGGAGAAGTCCTCCCGGATTTCTTCCCGGTGCTGGTAGGTGAAGAGAGACCAGCTGAGGAGGAAGAAGAAACCTGGAGACAGAAGAGGGGAAATGGTAGAAAAAAAAGTCTTAAAGGTCATCCACTGTATGCCTGGAGCTATAGCGAAGAATTGGTATGGTAATGATTCTGTAATTCCAAGGAGAGGAGGAAGTCCATGTAAAAACAGTTGCTCTACAGGGTATGTAAATCGGTAGTACATAAAACAATATCCCTAGGTGTGAATTTGACACTTACTGCATAGGCCAATAGGAGGTCAATAGAACTGAGGCCATTTGTGTTATTCTACAGCATGTCTTTATCCCTTTATATATTAACACTCCCAACATAAAACTGTCTAATTAGAAAAGGTGGAAGTAACTAATGACATTTACTCACGTTACTGTAATTGAGTAGCTTTTTTGTGTACTTGTACCTTTTTTTTGTGTGTAATTTTTTACTCTTACGTAACTACATTTTTACTGAAGTATTGTACTTAGCTGCATTTCACATCACATCCATTTTATCCAGTTTATATTATGGTTTTCATGGCGGTCAAGTGCAAAATAACCCCCATGTTAAAACTATGTGGAATATTGCTTTAAGTAAAATATCAGCAAAGTAACAGTTCCTCTACTTGAGTAGGACATTCAGTACTCTTTCCACCACTGCTAATTAGTTACGAAGTGACACAAAAAGACTCTGTGTGTCCCAAGCTAAACTACTGATTCAGGTGTTTGAGCACTGAGGTTTACTGTGCCTACCTGTACAGGCCATGGTGAGCAGCAGCAGGGTGGTGGGGTAGAGCGCCTGTCCTGCCATCAGGAGGGAGCGAGTGTTGGAGTAGGAACGCACTGTCTCAGACGTCCAGCAGAGGGCAAACACCAGACACAGAGCAGCCGTGCTCACTGCCATCAGGAAGGAGAGGACCCCAAAGACTCTCTCAGCTTCCAGGGCTGGAAGACACAGAAAGACAGAAACGCACACAAAAGGGACAGACACACTTGATTATGTTTAATTTACACTGTCACATTTCAAGTTATTATTAGAGTTAGTCAGTGTGATGCAGTAAAGCACCCTTGTAAACAACCCACTCCTTATGCTATAGATTTCACAACATGTACAAGCTTGCCTACTTCAACTCAAACACCAAGAGCAAAAGTGTTGATGTCAAAACTGTTTCAGTAGTTGTCATCAATATGGACCTAATGTCAGATAGACCTGTTCTGAGAGTGTGTTTAAACAACAAACAATGACTGACAAGGCTTTTTTATTGTCCTAACAGTGATAAGGCCACGATCTGGCTGACCTAGATAAGACCCTGCTTTAGTTGAGCAAGATTCCAGCACATTTGCCTTCAGCCAAGTGCCAGAGCTTCTTCACCAGATACACAACCACATAATACACACCTAAGAATGCAGATGTGTGCTACAGGAGCAAGCCCAAACCTGTTTACTACTACAAGCCAGTGCTTTTCAAATTTCCCCTGAAGTTAACTCACTCCACATATTCTGAGGTGGGGGGGGGGGGAGAAAAAAAGAAAAAAACCTCCCTAAGGCTGATCTCAAGTGGAACCAAATGTCTTATCAACTCTCTCAGCAGCACAGCAAAGACTTGTTTGTGCCTCATTAAATATACTGCCCCTCCTGATATGTTCAATGTAAACATACTTGTTATTCAATATGTTGTATGTCAATCAAACCTTGAGCTTAACCCAGCGTGACAGCTTCCAGCAAGTGACAAAATTTGATTTGTTGACTGCAGAGAGATGTTAGTGTGTAGTTGAACGCAGCTTGTTGCTCACCATTAAACACGATGCTGCCTATGTGATCCCCAGCCTGGTGATGTTCAGTGTTATTCCATTCTGTCCACAGTCCCCCGTCCCTCAGCCAGAACGGCGTCCACACAGCGTAACACACACACAGGCTGCCCGCCAGCCCCACACAGGACTGGGCAAACCTGAATCGACCGATGGAGTCGTCCAGCTCCAGCACCTTCATGTTACTGCTGAGAGAGAGAGAGGGACAGAGACAGTAGAGGAGAGAGGAGGAAATAGGTGTGTTAGTCAGAGTGCATTTAATTTGAGTAAGAGCAGGTAAATCTACCATATTAACATGTCTCAACACCGCGTTATTTGTCATGTCATGTTTGTCATGTTGTACGCAAATCAGCTGAGGCAATATAGAAGCATAATCAAAGTACTGCCTTACCTTCTTTGTGGTTGATGAGGAAAAAACAGACAAAAGGAACAAAACTGTGTTGTACTCTGAAGTGTGCGAACAAGAGCAAAGTGCAAAATCTCTGCCACAGGAGCAATGAGTCTTGACTGTACTGTACAAACACTAAATCAAGTTCAAACACCCCGACACATTATGACTGCTGCTTGTGCTGCTGGTGACCACAAGTCCTCACACGTACATAGCACAGCCCCCTGCAGCTCGTCAGTATGACCCCACCCCAGCTGCAGTGGAAACTCCCCCACTCAGCGGTTAAGTTCCCCTAGAATACACCAGTGTGAGTCATAATCTCACGCTGTGAAGAAAGTGAAAGCAATTTCAACTAAGACAATGCCTTAAGGGCAATATTTGAGGAAGCAGAAGTCTGTGTGGCTGACATTGTACAAGGGGGAAGAAATTCAGGCTTGATGACATTTTATATTAAAGACAAAAGGATTATGCAAACCATATATAGTATATCAAGTCATCACGGAAGGGAAGTTAGAACCTATTATAACCCACCCGTTGTGTTTTACTGACTTGGTATATAAGCCTTGATATACACATTTGTTTATTCCACACACAGAAACTGTGTGGGGGTGTCAGTGGGTCATTACTCATAGACAGACCAGTTAAGGAAATCCCACTGTAACTTCCACATTGGTCGACACACAGTGCATCCGCACACAACTCGAGATCTGTTTTCTCTTCGTCACCACCTGTTTTCTACCCACCACCCCCTTCCCTTTCCGTCCCTGCCATGGAACGACCTCTACAGCCCACCCAAATACAAGCAAAAAAAACCACAATCAAATGTCGTCAAGATCTGCAAGTGCAGTATGATGTCATGCTAATAACAAAATACAGTAAATATCTCAAAGCAACTCCAGCTGAAAGTATAAAACAAGGCCATCAATATCTAGTTAAAATTGAATGGGGAGGGATATAGATATAATTTGTAGTTCTTTTATTTACAGGACCATTAACTTTACAGGAAGCAGAATACATTCTAATAACAAAGTGCATTCGAGACCAAAAAATAAAGAAATACAAGTTAGACTGACAGACTTAAATCTTTTGAGAATAGAACGCAATTGCAATTTTGGTCTATTTTCATTTGGCATTCAGTTAGAACTCCAGTAATAAACATCAACTTTTCAATTTTGGCTTATAAAATATCAAGGCCGTCTCCCTTAACAACTTAGAATTAAGGCATCTAGATGTGGATAGAAATTCACTCTCCAATCACAAATCACTCTCACTGTCCTTCCATCCTGACCCTTGTTATTACCTTCCTCCTGCTCTCCTCTTTGTCCTTCTCTGAACTAACGTCTCCTCTGTACTCCTCTAAAAAAGGTATCAGATTTGAGCAACTTGACTCAGGTGTAATCCACATGAGGCTTTTCCCCATAAACACAGGGAGTGAGAAGATGCCAAAGTACTGCCGTTTGGGATTTGGCACCTATATCCCCGCCTGTCCCTCCTAACCCTACTTCCTGGCTCTCTGCAGCAGGTCTTTGAATACATCAAGAATCTCTGGGTCCTCCCCAGCAGGCAGCTCCGGAGTGTTTTTCTCCAGCCAATCAGAGGTGCGGATCTGATGCCTAAGGGCACCAATCAGAGAGTCCAGGCTCTCTGTGGCCTTCGATGTCTGACAGTCCAGCAGCACAAACTCCTCACTGGCCAGTGGGGTGGTGTCAGGAACGGGGCTGTCCTTCTCCTTCAGCTGGTCTGATGACTTGCTCTGGGCGATGATGTTGAATTGACAATCACAGCGTTGTCTGAATCCACATCGTCCTCTTTCACTGACGTTGTGCTCTCTTCACTGGCTTCTTTGATAGGGTCTGAATCAGGGCTGGCATTTATCGTTTCAATTTCTTCCAAAGCCCTCCCTAATTCGCTTCAAGCCTGAAATAACAAAAAAACATTGACTGAATAAATAGATATTATCTAATCAATACCTAGCTTAAGACAGGAAAAGCTGGAAATGAGTTGCAATAACAAAAAACATTGACATTGATTGAAAACAAACAAAAACAGATATTAACTATTCAATACATAGTTTGAGATAGAGAGTAGGAGAAGAGCTGGGAGGAGACAGAAAGTACAAACATTGATTACTGAATACTTTCAAATACTGAAACATACACAAATATGAAAACTGACACTACAAAGCTACAAAGAATATCTTCTCCATAGATCAATGCTTGTATGAACTGACCGAGCTGAAGGTGGTGCTGTTGGTCTGCGAAGACGAGGCGGAACCAGCCAGGTGTGGAGCAGGAGAAGGCCTGGCCGCAGCTCAGCACCACTTTGTGCCTGAGGAAACACCTCCACAGAGACAACTCCTCCACAAACGACGGCTCTCTGAGGTACTGCCAAGGCCGAGAGAGAGTGAAAGAGAGAGAGAGAGAGAGAGAGTCAGGAAAGGGCCAGGTGTACAGTATAGTCAGAGAGAATGAAATGACTCATATCTGCTGTCTGATGTTTGGATTATCTATGCACAGGTGAGTGAAACATCAATCCCAACAGTTTAGGATGAGCTTGATCCCAGTACCTTCCTGAAGTCAGCCCACACATAGAAGGCAGTAGGTCTGTGCAGGTAGGGGACACCCAGACTCTGCAGCTCTCCTGTCAGGCAGCTGTGAGCTGCTTTCAGCCTGCGTCTGTTTTCAGGCAAGAACTCCTCACTGATCCAGTCTGGAACAGAAGAGTGTGTCGTGATAATCAGTTGCTTTAAGCCAAATATTATAAATCTTTGTGTAATATGATGTGCAACATAAGTACCTGCTGTTTTCATGTCATATCGGAAGAAGCGGAAGAACAGGATAACATCTCGTTGTGTTCACATGTTTGACTCGTTAGTCAAGGCTCACTGATTTAAAATCAACCATAAGCGAACTACAGCAGATATTGCTCGCTTTTCTTAAGGCCAGCTGATTGTGTTAGTGTGAATTTAACTGATAATTTTGATTTATTTTACCTTGGATTGCCAAAATCAGTGGATTCGTTGACTTGTTTTCCATCTGTATTGGCAGATTTTGGAGCCTACAAAAAATTCCCACATTCTATTTCTAATTACCACTAGGAGGATGACATGAACATTGTCCCTATTTACACTAAATCTGGCATGACATGAATGCAGCATAAATACAGTGTGTTTGCACAGTCACATATGTATACAGTATGTGTGTATGCGACTTAGATCCATACCTCTGTCCTGAAGCAGCTGTGCCACCTGGTGCTGGGTGGGCCCCGAAACGCCGTGGAAAGAGGCCAGCTGGTTCAAGGCCTCCACCAGGTCTCTGTTTTCAGTGTACAGAGTCCCAACTCTGATCCCCGCCATCGCAAAGTCCTAGAGAGGACAAGATAAAGTTAACAAGTAAATAGTAAATATACACCAGTCATGTAGTTCCACCCTTGGGTCAGTCAGTGATTGCTGAGTGTACTTGAAATATGAGTGAAATTATATAAGCATTTTCGTATGGGACCATGAAAGGACAGATTGACCATATATTTCTGTTGCCTACTTTGCTCAGAATTAGGCTTACAAGTTATATCTTGAAATGTAGTAACTGTAATTGTCCTGTTTTTACTCAATACAGTACAAAATATAAGAACTACAATACGCAATAAATACAATCCGTACATTACACAATGTATACTACAATACAATTTATAATACAATATACAATATAACATACACACCAGGAGCGTGAGTGTTATGAATAAAATAAATGCTAAATGATAAGTGATATATGGTATTGCACAGTAGGTAAGTGGCAATATGATATAAGTAGTCAGCACTGACTGAGTGCAATAACAGTACAACAATCCAACAACTGTACAATAACTACAGTGTCTAGTGGTTAGAGGTTTGCCCAAAAATTCTCCATTGACTCTCACTTCAACATATCAACCCAGTCTGATGTCTCCAAGTGTGTAGCGTGTGTAGACTATTATGTTACCTATGATAACTTTAACTGTACTGCTTTACCACTGTGTCCCCATTAATTGTCCCCCACATTGTATGATAACTTTAACTGTATGACCTGCTTTACCACTGAGTCCCCATTCATTGTCAATGCCGCCCCCTAGCGGCACAAAGTCAACGTTACAGTGTGACTAACTAATGAACGAACTAACTAAGGGACGGAGACCGATCCATAGTCCCCCCTTTGGTGGGGGACAATGAGAGATAACAGGCAGGCCAGCGATTTAAAAAGCACTTATCAAACCACAATGTCATACTCTCCTACAGTCCAGTCCAGTACAGAACGTACCTTGCTCACCCCCCACATCACGTGCGTTCTCTGTGGATCTGGCAAACTGAAATAAGAGCATATCATTGTTGAAGGGAGAGACTGACTTTATCCACAATGCTTATGAGTGAGGTTAATTTCATACAGTACCTGTCTATACTGTGGACGCTGTGAAAAGTGACCGATTCATCAAAGACGGTCAGCATGTATACCTCATCTATGATGGCATGGAGCTCATGTCTGAAGCAAAAAAACGGCGGAGAGAAAGATACTATAAATGTATACAGTATTCATATTTCTTGTTTTAACAGTGTTTAATGTTTATGAGAAAGATAATTCAAGGCAACAGTAAAATGGCTCCTTCAGTGTCCATCGTAAGGGAGCTTATGTAAAAGCACTGTGGTCTATGGTTACAATAGCCTAGTGCCTGCAAGGGTCTATGGAGGGAATTACTGTGGCAAGATAATTTAGAAAACAATAGATGATGCGGGGAGACTTCTTGGCGCACGGCTGCACTTGACAATACGTTGATGCTTAAGAGGGGTGATAAAACTCCATCAAGAGTGCTTGATATTCCACACACGGGACGGGGCTCTTGGCTATAAAATAGAAGAGTTCACGCAAGCTGTATGCTGTGCCTTGGCACGGAGCTACAGGACTGCGGACCTGGAGGATTAGAGCGTTGGGCCGCTGTATGAGATAATAGAGGGGGAAACACACCTTTTGGCAAACTCCAAGAAGGCAATCATCTCCTTAGGGGTGTAGATCTCCGCCAGAGGGTTGTGGGGGTTCATCAGGATAATAGCTCGGATAATCAACCCCTAAAGGGCAAAGAGACAGTTTCTGAGTAAATAGGAAACAACATATCTTCACATATCCACTTCCATGAGGAAAGAATCCATGACATTGACCTAGACTTGCCCCAGCGCTGGCTGGAGTGTTGTCGTCCTTAAAAAGAAGGAAGTATGATCCCTTCAGGGATAGTGCTTATGACAATGTGTATTCATGAGCTACCTCTCGCTTGGCCCTTCTCAGAGCTGCTTCCAGTTTGGCCACGGTGAGGTGGAAAGGTCGGCTGTCTTTGCCACTGGCCTATGAATGAAAAGTAACAAGAGGAAAAGGAAAAATACATCAACACCCAACTGGACAGCTGTACACACACCCTACTGTGTAAGATCACATGACACACTTGGCTAAATGTAAAAGTGCAATGTCCACAAGAACACAAACGTATACAATCAATCAAACATTGTACACACATTTCAAACAAGTATGTAATTACTGCAAGCAAGTCTGGTTCTGTACACCCACCTCGCAGTCAAGAGGAACGTGAAAGAGTTTTACATCACTATACAAGTGCAGATCCTCAGTGATAACGCCGTAGAATGGAGTGGGAATTAGAATGGCATCTACAGCATTAAAAAAACACATTAAATACAGTATATCTATAAATGTGCACTATGACGATCAATATCATTCATCGCCTTGCAAATTAGCACTGATGAATGACTCATTGTATAACGTATACACTGATACATGCTTAGTACAGGCTCATGACCTTTACATTGAGACAATTACTGAGCTAACCAAATAAACATGGTATAAAATTAGGTCTTGTTTGGAGGGGCACTATATATTTAGTCATTTATTTGGACACTTGAATCATTTTGAAAAAGTTTTCAATTGTTATGCTACATCTTATCCCTAATATCTGTTACGGTTTCTGCATCCATTATAGCTTATGTGATGATCCATTTTTTGATACAAAATGGTAGAAAAACACAGCAAAATAAAAGGGCTGGGTCAGACTTCCAATGCCTTTTTAGACACATTTGTATTCATACAGTATAGATATGGATCTACTGTATGCGTGTGCGAATGTGTTTGTGAACTTACCTTCAGGGTCACAAATTACTGCAGCGATAGATGAGAGGAGGGAACCGCAGCCATTCATCACCACAACCTGAACAAATACACACATCCTCAGTATTATGAAAGACCCAATTAAGGCACAGAACAAGGCCTAATAAATATTCCACAAATGCATCCACAGACATTTATTCTATTTGCAAATTAAGTTACAGTCCCTAAAAATACCATGGTAGCAATTTTTTGTATCGTTTGGCATTTTTACAGTCATTAATTGAGTTAATAAAAGACAATTAATTGATTCTAGGAGTCCACTGGTTTCAATTCTAAGAATGAATTGCTATAGTCCAGCATGTCTTCTGTAACAGCAGTGTAAAGCAGTAAAAAGCCTTCTGTGTTAGTGGTAAGAGCATTTCCTGAACATCTGCATTAAACACGGCATGAGAACCTTGTTTACACAAAACTCAGAAATCCGAACTGACATGAAAAAAAAATGCAATGAAACAACCATATATTCCATCAATGTTCAGCAGTAGTTTCTATTTTTATGTTTTCAATTAGCTATATCTCTGAAATTCAATGGATTTCAATGATTTTGACTATGCCCAATGATTGATTTTGAATGATTTTCTAAGCCCAAGGTGTTCAGATTAGTGAAGTTTCATTCTATCATTAAAAGCAAAAAGCTTTACTCACGTTGTCAGCTTTCAGCGGGCTCGGAGAACCACAGTAGTGAGACAGGAACCTCGCAACCTCATTTCTCAAACTAGAAGAGAGCAAGAGGAAATGGTTAAAAGTTATTGAATGTTTGTTCTGAATGCTCGTTTAAATTTAGCTTCATGGTGAGTGGCATCACAAACATTTTTCTCATTCAACATCGAAAAAAAAAAAAAATGTCCACTTTCATCTCTTACAATCTGTGTCCTTTCCAGTCTGGATACTGCAACAAGGATGGGTCAATATGCAGCATGTCAGGCTGGGTCAGCTGTGGCAGAGAGGATAAAGAATACAATAAAAAGCATTATCTCGTCATTATGAACAGCATCTGTCCATATTGTTCCTCTTACCCGCTTGTGGAGAAGATCGTAGCATAGTTTGTTCTCACTAGTACCCATGTTGATCATACCCTGGGAATGAGAAAAAGGAGGGGACCTCATAAATAATCATGTCAGTGTCATTATATCACACAGCCCAACACACAGCAGGTCTATCTGACAGTGCCACATCTCATTCCCTCCATCACACACTCACATCTGGGTTGTCTGTGTCATGGTGTTTGTCTGCCTGATACTGTGTGAAGCCCTCCTGGAGGATGCCTTGATGCTGTCGGATGCTGTTACCGCGGTTGGACAGGTACGCGCTGCGGCCGGGCATCTCCGCTCCCCTCAGGGTCGCCAAAACATTCTGAGACGCTTTGCAGGCCTTGACAGACGTAGGCGGTGTTGACTTTGGTGTCTCCGCAGCGGAAGGAGCCTGTGCGGCCAGAGCTTCGGGAGGTGGCTGGGATGAAGAGGACGAGGCAGACGGGGCATTTGTGGTCATTAGTGAAGCCGACAGATGAGCTAGGGGTGAGACAGAGGGGTCGTTAGGAGTTGCTGCACCCTGTCTGACAGCAGCCAGGGCCCCGGTGAGCATGCTGAGCAGACGGAGCTCATGCTGGCGCTCCTGTTCTGCCCTCCTCTCCTCCCGCAGCTCCCTCCGCTCCTCCGCCTCCACTTCCCTATCCAGCCGCGCCTCCTCCAGGGAGAGGAGGCGCTCCTCGGCCGACTGCTGCCAGCTGAGGAAGCTGGCAAGGGCTTTATCCAGGCTCCCCTGGCCGCCGCATCTAGCCCAGGACACTTTGCCAGCCCGGCGACGCTTCCTCTGCCTCACAGCAGTTGGGGGACGAGCGCCGTCCTTACTGGGATGGTCAGCTGTATCCTGCTGCACCGGAACACCGGAAGCAGCTGTGGTGGAGCCAGCCATGGTCAGGTCACTGAAACCTGGGGATGTGAAAAAGACAGGAAAGAGGAGTTGGCAACTGTTACGACCTGGCTCAAGTGGCCATAACAAAAGGGAAACACACCATGATAAATGTTTAACAAAAGCACCACAGGGGCCATCACAGCAACTATCTATCTAGAAAACATGCACTGATTGAGTGATTTAGTAAAGTGATTTAGATTGACAACCTGAAGGGGAGATTCTCGCATTTGTTGAGCTCTCTCCTCGACCCAGTGCGTCCTCTGGTCCCAGCAGAGACTGCCCATCAGTTTCCTGGTCATCTCCAGATCCATAGTACATCTCGGGGGGTGCACCTGAGTTCAGCATGCCGTCCTCCACATCCTCACATTTTATATCCAGCGGGTCTCCGGTTCTTGGAGGATGACCAAACAGAAACCCCCCTGAGGAAGCAGGGCCGAAAGTGCCCGGTGGCAACCCTGGCAGGTATGAGTCTGGGCCACCTGGGCTCTGAAACACCTGTTGGGCTATGACAGCTCCGCCCAAAGAGGAGTAGGTGATAGCCGGCCGGTTCGCCAAGACCCTGTCCATCACATCATAGAACTTCCAGGACCTCATCTTGTGGTTGTCCTTAATGCGGCGATACTCCAGCTTCATCTTTTTGATCTTCTCCCTGCACTGGTCACCGGTGCGGTAGATGCCCTTTTCGCGCAGGATGTGGGCTATGCGGTCAAACACGCGCTGGTTGCGCAACGAGCTCTCCAGCTCGATCTGGACCGACTCGTCAGACCACAGCTGGAGCAGCTCCACTATCTCCGGGTCGGTCCAGTTGCTGCCTCGCTCGTGCCTCCTGCCGCGAAAGTCCATTCTCTAAGTTACAGCACGTATTCTGCAAGAAAGGAAGAGGCGGTAGACATATAAAACGTCCCTGTAATCCAACTTCAGGCACACATGAAGCGCTGGTGTCTGTGAATGAATACGTGCTTAGAGACGATGCATTGTTTCTTCTAATAGCCTACTCAATTTACATGTCGAGTTTATGATGAGACTATTCATAAAACACAGCCAAATTGTATGCATGCTATTCTGTCCACATGTGTTTCCCCTCTCACCTTAAGTCAAAAGTGAAGGTCTTCGGAGGGAGATTGTTGTGGAGCTGTCACTCAGCCGTGACATCCACGCAGGGAGACACATATCACGGCTGTTTAACCCGGTTTGGACTGGTTTGGAATGACAAAGCCTTGTTTAGCGGGTGCTAAAATATGCTGCTCATTATTTACGCCAATTTGTCATAACTTGATGAAATGGGGAATAGGCGAGTAAAAAAAATCTACATCCGGGTTGACGGCACATGCGTGCTGTCCTTATTCCGGGATAACTTTGGTCCGTGTTAACGGGAGAGCTGAAAGCGGGCTGGATTTTACTTATACCAGGCTGTCACGGGGTAGACACAACCATGCGAGTCAGACTGAGAGCTTTGCATTATGGCCCCCCCTACCGTCCGGTGTGAGGAGTTTATTAACTCGTGCATGTACAGTAAATGCCCAGTAGATGGCGATCACACACAGCTGTGCAAACGACCCATCTTAATACAGGATGCGTGTTTTCCATGCATGTGTAGCCCGGGACTTTAATTTGCTTTTTTGCCTTGGACCAGTAAGGTAACGTTAAATAAAAGGCTGAATTAACCTTTACAGTGGCTGATCACAAGACAAACAACCACTAATATAAATTAAAAAAAACAATTATGTTTTCAGAAATGCATTAATTGAGGCGTGTGATGTTATTACTTGGATACACACTATGAATTTATAAAGATTTATAGCATGCATGTCAGTTAAAAGGTGGGTAAACACTTCAGCGTGTATAAAAAGGTGGGTAAACTTGACTTTAGGTGAGTTTGCCCCTCACTACATCCCTGCTTTGGACCAATTGAAAAAAAGAGGTGCCCCGCCCTCCTCGGCGACTGCAGTGAAACAAATCAAGCGCGCACAATAATCCAGTCGGTAACCGTGACGTATTTCCTGGAGAATAGGATTTGTGGCAGTTTTGTTGTCATCCCCTCAGTGCTCCAGCGTTGTATTGGCATGCATTGATCATTAATGCACCTTCTTCCCCAGTGTTTTACAGTTGTACTTTGCGTTTGTACGTTAACACCAGCACAGTCAGCAAACCGGCAATGTGAATGAATCCCGGAGCTGAAACCGTTAAAAAAAATAAGTGGACCCGACGGGGAAGTTAGCAAAAAATATAACCATGGTGGTGGCAAGTTGTTGGCGGATGATAATCAGGTCGGGATAGTTGAATTCGACATTGGTGGAAGAGGATGAGTGGGTGCGGAGGGCATTTTTTATTCATCTTTACATCCTTGCTTCAAGTAGAGTGGTTTTAGAGCCAGGTTAGGGGTAAAGTTGAGAGCCGAGCCGCAGGAGAAGGGGAGTCCCCGCCCGGAGAGATAAGAAGAGGATGAGGCATGACGTCTTGGTCCTTCTTGGCATCTGACGACGGTATGGTTGACAACCGGTTGCTTCCTTTATTTATTTATTTATTTATTTTTTTAAACCAAAGCTATGAGTTTATTCTGTTTTAAGTAGGGAGCGGAGCCTTAGCAGAGTGGGAGGGAACAATGAGCAAGAACAAAAAAAGCATGAAGGCTATTGTAGCATAAAGTCTCTGACAGCGCAATACAGCGACAGCCCTCACTACTCTTTCCAGTTTGGTAATTTGGATCATTCCCCAGTCTGGATAACCGGCTTCCTCACTCCAGTTTAGATTAATCCTGTTTCGTGAGTGGAGGTATGTCTCAGCCAGATAACTGACCAGCCTTGATCTGCAGCGCCTGATCCTCTCTTGAAGTTTATTGTTGGTAAGATCATAACAGCATGTTTGTTCTTATTGTTTTATTTACAGTGTTGTCATCTGCAGCATGACACATTTGACGTTTACCTTTTGTTCTTCTGCTCTCTCTCTCTCTCTCTCTCTCTCTCTCTCTCTCTCTCTCTCTCTCTTCCTCCCTGCATTTCCTCTCCTCTTACTATTTTCACTCTCAAGCCTTAATAGGCTAAACTGATATCAAGCACTTTTCTCTATGTAATGAGGAAATTGCAGATATACATTTGAATTAGGCCTGCTTTGTAGGCAAGATAACAATTCAACTGAGTTGTTTAGGCCTGCGCACTATTCCTCTTTACACTGGCATTAGATCAGTAGCCTAGTTAAAGAAAAACACAGTGTGCTGTTGTCTTTGAAACAACAAAAGGAGTCAGGTTTTGCTGGGAAATTAAACTTTTAGTGACCGAATTAATCTGTCCTCTTGTTATTGCTCATGTTTTATATCTCTTGTGTTAGGCTGATTGGGATCTCAGCAGGGGGGGGCGGGGGAGTCAAGGTCACTGAATATTGAGGCAAACAGCAGCCTGCAAGCTTTGGGGCTGGGCTTCACTACCTCCTTGATAGGATTACAGTATTTCACCACCTCAAAGATTGACTTATAAAGCAAATCTTTCGTCTCTCTTTTTGTTCGCCCTATAGCTTGCCTAGAGGCCACTTCAGGCACCAAAGTAGTGTTAAGAGGTGGTTCTACGTCTATGTCTATGTCTTTATTACTAGAAGAAGTTGGACCGAGTTGTTCAATGAAGATGTTCAGTGAATGCACACTCTGCCCTAGACACTACATTTCCTACTGGTTTACTAGTACCGGCGATGCATCAGTCATGAACTCTCAGCAGCAGGCCGTTTTAAAAGTAGCATTGTCATAAAACAGGAATGCAATGGGGCAGGAAGAGAAACTTGTCAACAGTGGAAGTCATCTATAAACTAGGGCAGGGGATGCTGTGTGGATGAGGGGAAGGTTGACTCGGGGAACGGCGCCAAGATCCAGGTGGCCGCTAGAATTGGGGTGAAGCACTGCATGGGACATTACTTATGGAATTGATTCTTTCTCCTCGACACATCGCTCCTGCCCCGGACAATGGTTTATCAGGCTCTTCCTCCCCTGCAGCCCAGTGACAGTGTGAGCTAAGATAGATCAGGCTTTAGTGGGACTCAGTCGTGACATCCTCACTGACTTCACAGCGTGCCTCAGGCGATGTCGATACAGCTCGCTGCCAGCTGTGTACTGCTGTCCTGTCTGTGCGCGCAACATGCCTGTGCAACTCCTCTGGTTTTCCAATCATTCTTTTCACTCAGAGCAATTTGGTCTCTCGGGGGAAGATGCTTGGCTGTCTGTGCAGCTTCACTTTTGCTGCAGCTCTCTCCCGTGCCTTGGTTTTCTATGAGAGGGCGGCCCAGTGCACTTGGTGGGTGTTGATTTGGCCGATGGGCAGTCTGAAATAGAACTTCAATGCTACATACAGTATACCAACTGAAATAGCCTTTTCATCTTCATCAAGACCTAGATCTGTTATTCTACTCTGTCACGTGTTTGTCAAGTCTCTCCAGAGCGATATTAATCCAGGGAAAGTTGACTGATTGCACATGCTCTTTTTCCAATGCTTCACATTCGTACAGTTACACACATTCACATGACTCTAGTCTTCTACTGCTGGCCACAAAGCAGCTGCGCTGGAGCAGCTGGGGGTCAAATGTTTTCCAGGTCACACGCATTTTCCAGATGGGCTCGAGATTCAAAATGGCGACCTCTTCTTGTCTCACGCCCACTCCTTTTAGCTTCAAGTCTCAGCTACCACTGTTTTACAAGATCTAGACCTACTTTGTGTAATAATCAGCCCTTATAACCAGCCTGATTGATAACAGATCTTGAAAGGTCAGCATCTTTTATAGCTGCTGATCTGTAGAATTACCCACAGTATGATATTAAAACAACGATGAATATTTCTGTTGTTGCACTGCTCTCCATTGATCCAATTACCTCCATCTCCTCCACTGCTCTGTGGAACTGAAAAGGAGGGGGTGTCACAGGACAGGAGTGGCTCTGAGGTTAGTTTGCACAACACGGTCTTCTTCTGTTGGCCACTGAGCAGCTACTGGGGGTCAAGTGCCTTCCTCAAGGGAGCCTCAGCTGTGGTTGTCGAAGCGAGAGGAGGAGAGCATTTCTCATTAAGAATTTTCAAGGCAGACTGTTTTCCAGAACAGGAACCTTTTGATCTAAATTTCTTGCTATCCTTATCATGTTGAGTTGTTGAACCGCACTTGGAGGTCTGTCAATAGCTTGAAACAGAAGGTGCTGAATTACTCATTGGCAGCCATGTAGCCTAATTTTAGCATTCCACCGGTCACTTACAGACCCCCTCTATTTCCAAGGAGTCTCTCTTACCTGAGTTTGACAGTGAGCTTATGCAACTTATTTTCTATTTTCATTGTAGTTTAGATTTCAGTGAGTCTAAAGTTCTCCTGTGATTTGAAGGTTAGAGCTTCATGTCAGTTTTGGGCTTTGATGTATATTGTAAGAGTAAGCAGCCTCTTGTTAACTCCTTCTCCAGGCCGTGTTTTGAGGGGAGGTGTTTTTTGTTTTTGTTGTATTAGTATGTGCTCGTTATTTTCCGCAATGCTGTACGGTGGAACGATCTCTGCCCCCCCCCCCCTCTCTCTCTCTCTCCCTCTCTCTCTCTCTCTCACTCTTTCAGTGGCTGTCTCTCTCTCAGCCCTCTCAGTGACAGCCAGACCCCCTGCTCCTGTTTTTGTGACTCCGGCATAGCATCTAATGAGCTCACAAGAATTGCTCCGCAGGAAGAGTGACAGCCCCTGGTCATGTTTCCACCATCTCTCCTGCTGTGCTCGAATCACACCCACTCCTAAATGTATCTGTGAAACCACAGATGCTTTCAGTGTTCTTCTCCTCTTTCTAAGTTGAATAGGCCTAACTGCCCTGAAGCAGGGGGCAATTTTTAAGGTGAATGAAGGGCAGTGTGTCGTCTGTCTTGGTAAAAGTTTCTTGACCCGTCTGTCTTGGTAAAAGTTTCTTGACCCTTGTGGACTGATTTTATAGAAAAAGTGAGGCAAAAACAACACTTTACCTGCCCACCAACTACCTTGTTAGATTTGAACAAATCGCTCACTGCCCGCAGGCATCCTCCCAATTAGAGTTACTAGGACTTTTTTCCTAGTCCCTGAAAAATGGTCAGATATTTGACAGGACCCACCTCCCCAAACTGTGGGGGAAATCGATAGTGTTGCTGCACACATGAAAAATCATGTAAAAGAGATATTTTTGCAGTGTGTTGAGTTTAACGTAGTTTGAGCATGCAGTACTAAGACATACGACACGGCATCATCTTCCTAAGCGGCCCCTAGGGGGACTGTATTGTCTGTGCCTCCATGGTTTGTCTGAGCCATGACTGTGAAGCCTATCTATGACACCAGTACAGTGGTCTCAGGGGGCAAAAAGACTTCACTAGTCTGCTTTAGGATACTGCCACCTCTGCAGAAATCACAACCGCATAATAAGGATGTAGCGATACAGTCAGCTAACCCTTTGTTTTGATAGGCAATACTGGGTTCATAGTTGGATCTTAGCACAATATTTTGAGCAAAGTCCAAATAAGCACAATTATGTTTGAAAAAAAAAATTTTTTTTATTTCTGAGGGAAAACAAAAGCAACAGTGCAAACCATAAACAGAGTGATGACAGGTTTCTGTAAGCTAAACTTTTTTTATTTCATCTCCAAATTGCCTGAAGAGTGGAAAACAAACAAACAAAGTATAAATCTGTGCATCCAGGGAAATTTCTTTCTAGACAATTAGGCAAAGAGAACAGCTAAGTTTTTAAGACCTCTGTAACCATATTGAAGCAACTGCAGTTTTACATTGTGATGTTGTTGTACAGAGTGCATCATGTTACTAGTGTTAACTGAATCAAGGCTGTCTTGTTGCCGTTTTCTTCCTTAACTGGAAACCCAGAATGCTGCCACAAAGCAGACTTTACATCTACGCAATAGTGAGTTCAGCTGGGCTCACCAGAAGTGTGATGACCCAAGCTAAAACGAGCTAGCCATGCACTCTCTACTGTTCAAGCAATACAAAAGGGGAAAAGACCATTCTGAATGTCATTTCTTAAATATTAGACTGCAGCTGCTGACATCACAAACATTTTATTCAGCTAACTCCAGCATGCATATCATCAGATTTTTGTATTGTGGAATTTCGTGTCAGACTTTTGTTACATCCCTATGAATCTATGAATGTCTAGACAATAGACCAGAACATCAAAGAGAAATTATTCATAAAAAGATCTTACCAACAAAAAAAAAAACAAATCACATCTGAGCTCTGCAAAATTAAATTTGTTCAGTTCAAAAAGGCTTAGATTGCACATTTAGCTCTTATTTATTTTCACATCAGTTCATTGTGTTGCAGGGATTGTCTCACTCTGAAAAACCAACATGATGCCACAGTGGTGGGATTAGCAGTATTACTGAAGTAATAGTGGATAAGCATTCATACCTACATAGCCCTTTGCAGATTCCCACACCCTATAATCTTTCTTCCCACTCACTGTCAGCTAACTTCCCGCAAAGCTTTCCCTTTTACATGAGACTTACCAGCTCCTGCACCTACAAAATTCTCTTCAAACAATGTTCCTGGTTATTACATATTATATGTTTGTTAGTATTTAATTGTTATTACTTTTTGTACCATTTCTTAATTTCTTACTTTTTATGTAGTACATAAGTAGTTAAATTAATCAAATATTCTAAATATTCTAAACTTAAGAGCAAAGTTTTAGTGAAATTTAAACATTCTGTCCCCCAGCTACCAGAGCTAGAAGAAGGCTAACCCTTTAGGAATAGCTGGATCCCGGAATGTGTCCTGTATCACAGCAATGTGCCTATATCATTACCACTCCAAAGTCTGAAATAGATGAGGGAGGACTGACAAATTATTCTATCTTTAACACAGCACTTGTCTGTCTTGATCTAATATTCATGCTTTCCACACTTCTGAACAGACTTTCTTTGTCAGAGTTTGACAGTAGAGAGTCAGCTGAGTGTAAGACACGATGCGGTCTGTGGGTATGCTGTTTTCTCCCCGCCGTTTTGGGCTTGTTGTCTGAACAGCGTCCACACGAGGTAATTCAGAACCGAGAGTGACCCAATTAAGAGGGCCATGTTTGTGTTTATAACTGGGTCTGTCATCTCTTCTCTAGGCCACTGTTCTACTTTGCTGCTGTAAGGTAGAGCGGCTGCGCTCTGTCTCGGAAGCAGTGACAGACGGACAGACTGCTCCGTGCCCTGCTCTCCTTTTCATGGATGCCAGGGTGGCCCTGCTGCAGTTATGGACAGTGCTTGTCCTCCTGTCGGCAGCATTGAAGTGGACAGAATCTGCGGAGGTCTACACCAACACTTGGGCAGTCCAGATCAAGGGGGGGCCGGAGGAGGCTGACCGCATTGCCAGGAAACATGGCTTCATCAACCACGGCAATGTAAGTTTTGTGTGTGTGTGTGTGTGTGTGTGTGTGCACCAGTGTGTACAAACTAAAACTGTGCCTCACACACACTGTAACTATGTATGTCACTCTGTGTGAGACTGTATCCATGCATCTGTGGGTTTCAGCCGAACATCAGTTTAAAACTGTCCAGTTTTACATCAAGGCTGAGCTTTAAAATGCCTGACACGACACCTCCAGGCCATCCAGTATTTGCAGCAGATTGCAAAAGTATCGCTTCCTCCAGTGGCTGTGGCTTAATTGGGGCGCACTCTCCAACACACACACACTGGCAGACTCATGGGCAATCGAGAGGGACGGCTGACAGTTGTGTTTACAGAGTTGTATTAGAAGTAGACAGGGATAACAAAACTGTTATTCTGAGGTCTAGGGGAATGTTGCCATATATAATTGGGGTGTGGAAGGTTTAATTTTACTGCTCCTGCTGCTTTACTCTGTGTTTTTTTTTAGATAGCCAAGTCTTTTTAATTAATTGAACTGTTATCTTTCTCAGTTTGCAGATGAGGTAAGGAAAACAATTGTCAGAGGAGAGAAAGGATGGTGGAGGGAGAGTGGAGAAGTGACTCATTGTTTTTTCAGTGGTGTGTTAGGGTCTTGAATATCAACATGCTTCCGAGGCTAAGCTTTTCCATATTTGCACTCAGCAGTTGACAGTGAGTTGCTATTTGGTCCCCGCTCCCCCTGTTGCTCCACTTGAGACTTCACTCCATTTGTATGCGTCTTTGTGTAGCTGGCTGAGTGCTACACACACCAGTGAACAGCCTTCTGGATTACTTCTTAGGAATATGCGTTGGAGGTTCTGCATATTCCCTACCCCACCTCTCCCCGCCTCAAAAAAAAAAAAGAGGATTTTCTAAAACAGAGGTTTGCGAAATTAATTCAGGCTTATCTCTGCTTTCTTTATTTTGTCGAGGATAGAGCTTTGTCTTGAGTGCAGAGCCAGATGTTGTTAGTCTTCCTGCATCATGGCGGAGCTGAACAGCTGTCATGTAGGCCTAGGCCGATCTGGGAGAGCTTAGACGTGTGTCATTATTAAACGGTCTTTATTGTACACGCTATCACATTAAGTTGTCTCCATATGACTAATATTGGGCTTGTCCAAGTGACTTAAATTCTGCTGTAATGTGGAGTTCATTGGGTATTGATCTGGCAGGTTGCAGTTGTTTTAAGTCTAAAACAATTGTGTTGCGGAGAGAGAGAAAGCTCACATTAGGAGAAATGGCCTCTAACAGACCTTTATTCTTAATTGCTTCTGTGAATTCTAGACACAGAATCAATTTTTAGTCTTATTGAATTGGGTAAAATGAAGTGTTCAATATTCTGCTCAGAGACCACACATACAATCATACATATTCTAGACAATTACCCAGGCCCGCAATTCTATGGAGCCAAGAAAAATCACTCTTCCTCTAAGTTAGGCAATTCTTCTTCCTCTCTTAGTCTCCTGTGTTTGATCACTTTCCATCTCTGTCTCCCAAACTTTCTCTCTCTCTGTCTCTCGCTCTCCCATTCCACCCAGTTGCAAAGACATCTCCAGCCTCCATTCTATTCTGGATTAATGAGGAAGCGTACGGTAGTGTTATTTTTTTTTTCTCCTCTTCTCTTCATTACTCGTTTCATCTGAGGAGTTGAGCTGGAAGCAGCCACAGGACCGAGTCCTCCAAGACAGCCGTCTGTCACTGATGAATGTCTGATGCCATATGGCAGCCTGTCGTTTTGGAGTGTGTGACGTTAAACCGCTCGGGTCCCAGGGTGTGAAGGAGGAGTGCGGCCCCATTTCACAGAGCGGGCCTTATTACTCACCCGCACAAACCCCAACCAACCCACCTCCTGTTTCTTTGGTTCCAGGTTGCACAACACCACAGCACGCAAAATGTCTCTTCTGAAATCCTGTGA